>NC_137771.1:103178501-103705445 GCF_963455305.1 Plecotus auritus
CTCAGAACTACATTTTTTTTCATAGGTTAAGCAATATTCTGGACATTTTATTAGAAAACTCCAACTCACCAGCTTGTTTCTGTGTTCTGTTAAAAGAGCATACTCTTTTAGCTAAAACACAAAACCGAGGCGTGAGGGATCCACTAATTTTTAACAGAAAATTTGAGTTTTGCAGAAACAGACTGCAAGCAGTTGCAAGACAAAGAGACAGAAATAGACAAGTTGCTCAAGGTATACACTACTGTCCATGCTGCCCACAGCGAGTGACCTTCAAAAGCAGAGCCCTGTGCTGTGTGCCCTGGGCTGTCTCCCAGGAGCTGCTGGCCTTAGTCCTTCCTCTACACAGGGCATCGTGCTGGCCTGTCCACGCAGCACTACCCACTTGTTATCTACACCATTTCCACCAGATTCTTCGTGCCATTCCAAGGGATGCTAACAGGCAGAGAAAGCCCTGCTTTATTCCACTCCTCCTCTTGGTGTGGGGGATAGCTCTAAGCATGCAGCAGAAAAGATGGGGTCGGGTACCCGCTCAGACAGGCAGGAGAGGGAGGGCACAGCATGGAAGCCACATTTCCTTTTACTGTGGAGTCATAACAACAAACAGCATCCTAACCTCTCTTCTGGGAACCGGGGCTGTTGTTTACAGATAAACAGAGACCTACAGCCTGGTAGGATCCCAGTAACAAAATTCAGTCCGAAGACTGAAAACACAATTGTGTTTACAGACCAACACGCCAATGTCATGTTGGTGGTGGAGGACAAAGGTCATGTTTACTGCAAGCAGAGGTGCTGGCTGATGTTGAAGAGGTAGGGTGGGTGAAGCCCTGATACTGTTGTGCATCCCAGCACCAAAGCACCTCGGGGCCTGAAATGGGCCACTTTGGCCCCTGAGCTGGTTCTGATTTTTCCAGTACCCAGAAACTGGCTAGGAAGACCCCTGTCCAAAAAATTGGCCCCAGGAGCAGAGGGTCACATCTGCCCCACAGTAATATATATTACTGTGATTGCTGTGCAACAAAGGCCCCCCTCCAAAGCCTGCCCTGTGGGCAGGTCCTCTGAAGGTTGTAAGTGTCTGCTCTGCAGCCGGAGGCCTGAGACCACCCTGGCTCTGCCATGTACATTCATTGTGACCTTGAGCAAGTACTCAAGCTTTCACAGCCTAAGTTTCATCATCTATACAATAAGAATAAAAGTTTTCACCTCTTAGGATTAGAAAACGCATTAATAGAAGTAATAAATTTCCAAACTGCCTGGTGGTAAGCATTCGATGAACAGCAGTTGTTGCTATTACAGGGAAACGTGGGGGAAGCCTTGCAGCTGAGAGAATTAGGCATAAACTGGTGATTCATATAGAGTTATACCAGCTCAGCAAAGCAGTCCAGCTGACCTGTGCTGTGGTTGCTCAGCGGGAGGGCTACACAAACAGCAGAATGCAGGTTCAAAAGTAGGGGGACCAGCTCATGCCAGTTTGCCTTGAATTTTCCCAGAGTCTGGTGCCCTGGGAAAGCCCTTGTTCCCAGGCAAGCCAAATTTGGGTGAAGAGTGAAGTGCCTTATGGGGTGTTTGCTCCTCAGCTGGCCCACTGCGTCTCTCAGCCAGACTCTTGGTGGAAGGAGCCTGACAGGTTTTAACAATGGACCCTGGTTCCATTCCTCCTCACTGGAGCTGGGGTTATCCGGAAGGCAGCTTCCACCAGCCTGCTGGGCAGATCCCCTCCCCACCGAGCGAGGTAACCAGGCAGATTTGTGTTGGGTGGCAGGGACGCAACTTTCCCTCACTCTTCTCTAGGGAAACCTTGCAGAATGTTCAGGTGGCACAGCTGGCCATCTGCCTTCTGGGGCAGCCTTGATGATGCAGCTGGGTCTTCCCCACGTCCGATGCTCCTGAGAGATGAGCAGCTGCTGCAGCTCACCCTGGAGCCCACATCTCTGTCCCCTCCTGGGCCCCACTCTCCACACCAGGCAGAGGCTGGAACCCAGACTTCGGCAGGTTCGCTAGCCTAATGTCCAGGCCACGTGCTGTGGATGTGATATTTGACTTGCTGTCAGATGTTTGGGGGTGGCACACACAGCCTGTCTGACTTGTAGAAGCTACAGGTCAGCAATCTCAGGATCCTCACAGTCCTTCCACTTCTTCCTCTGTGCTGTAGGCAAGAGTAGAGAGAACCAATTACTACCCATATGTGAGGGTATTCAGTACACATGTATTATTAATTGAAAGACATGGCTTAGAAGTTGTAATACATAACTTCAGTTTACTGATTTATATGAACATATTATTTCTATAGTGCCTGTTGCATCACAATAAATAAGCATGCAGTACAAGGAGGCAAATGCTGCCTTTGGGTATACGAATGTATCAGTTTTGCTGCTGTAACAAGTTATCATAAAACTTAAAAACATAAAATTTAATGGCTCAAAACAACAGAAATTTATTATCTTATAGTTCTGGAAGTTAGAAGTCCAAATTGGATTGGGAGGGCTGCATTCCTTCTGGAGGCTTGGGGGAGAATTTATGTAATAATCTACACAGGGTGAAATATTATGCCTGAGTGACTCTATAAGTAATAAATAATGTGTACTTTTACATTTGTCAAGTACCTACTGTGTGCCCAGCTTGTGCCAGACTCTGGGGATGCTTCTCTCATGAGGAGTACGAGCAAGGTCAAAACAGGCAGCCAAGCAGAAAGAAGGGCAGGCTTTGCTTCTGAGATGGTGCCAGGCCAAATGTACAAAGATAGCACAAGAACTGGTCTGCTAGCAGCCAAAGAAGTGCAAATTAAAATAAGAACAAGATGCTCTAGCAGGGTTGGCTCCGTGGATAGAGCATCAGGCCGGGACTGAAAGGTCCTGGGTTTGAATATGGTCAAGGACACATGCCTCAGCTGCAGGCTCAATCTCCAGCCCTAGGGCCGCGTGCAAGAGGCAACCAAAAAAATGTGTCTCTATCACATTGATGTTTCTGTCTCTCTGACTCTCTTGCTCCCTCCCACTCTCTCTAAAATTCAATGGAAAAATATCCTCTGGTGAAGATTAACAAACAAACAAACAAACAAAAAAAGAACATTTCACACCCTTTTGATTGGGGAAATAATAAAAAGCCTGACAACACTAAGTACTAGTAGTACTGAGGATGTAAGACAAGCATGCAAACCCAAAGGGTAACACGGGCCAAATAAACAGGTTTAAGTTTATGTGGGCCGCAAAAAACCAAAAGCTTCAATTTCCATAGAAACGTAGGTTTATTTTAATAGAGACATGCTGAATACAAAGCGCTGAAATAAATGAGTAATTGTTAACATAAAATAATAGAACATTTTAATAAAAATTAATATTTTTTCTTGAACATTAACTTACTAGACACAGAGTAACGGCACAAATTAATAAGTGTAACGCAAATAAACCTATTTTTCTTGTTCTCCGAAAGCGAAATATTTTCTGTTGAGCACACCAAACAAATCAGTCCAAGATTAATTACTTGGCAATAGGCTGCTAAAATATTCGCTGTTATCATTAGTGGAGAGAAGTGGTGCGCCTGTGCGTAAGGAGCGTAAGGGAAAAGAATGCCACATGATTATAGTAATCAGTCATTAGCGAACGTTGTAGTTCATTATTAATAATTATGTACGAGTATATCAGGATATTGTAAAAATTAAGTTACAAAATTTTTATTAAAACTTTTCTTACATACTGTTGTATCGGCTGACCCTCAAAAATATTTGTTGTGGGCCCTGTGTGGCCCGTGGGCTGCGAGTTTGACATGCTTGATGTAAGACTTTCCCATGCTGCCATGGGAATGGACATTGAAGAGCAACCAGACAGTTCAGCTACGCATACCAGCAAGTCCTCACCCAGGCAGGTGCCCTAGGAAACGGTTCTCAAGGTTGTCTCCCCAACACCCTCCCAAAAGTCCAGGAGGCCAACACTCTTTTTATAACAACATTAAACTGTTATATTCTGTTCACTCTCATTATCTCCTGAGTGTCAATGGAGATAAATGTTAGATGACTGTGACAATCACTGCAGTTTGAATAAAGAAGCAGGTAGGAAGAATCCAGCCTCCTTCATTAAACCAGACATTAGATATTTGGAAAATTATTAAAAATTCCACTTTTTCTCTCTAATTTTTTGAAAAGATATAGTTATTTATCTTCTATATGTTATTTTAAAAATATATATATTTGTATTGATTTCAGGGAGGAAGGAAAAGAGTGAGATAGAAGCCACAATGATGAAAGATAATCATTAATCAGCTGCTTCCCTCCTGCCCCACACTGAGGATAGAGCCCACAACTTGGGCATGTGCCCCAACGGGAATCGAACCTAGTTCATAGGTCAATGCTCAACCACTGAGCCATGCCAGCTGGGCATATATGTTATTTTTTTAATTTTAAAAACATTATTATATAAAATTTTTAAATATTTAAAATTTTCTCAGTTTCGGTTTCTAATATGGTAAACATTCTAGGTATAATACACATAAACAAAAGCTCCTTGGGGTCCTCAATAATTTTTAAGAGTATAAAGGGGTCCTGAGACCAAAAGGTTTGCGAATAACTGTCCTAGAAAGCTTTTCCCACCTGCGCACAGGAAGACATGCACAGGTCATTTCAGCACTGGTTTTGAGAACAAGAAATGAGAAACAATCTGAGTGACCATCTGGGTGAGACTTGCATTACCATTAATGATACATTTATAAAATAGCACATATGCAGCAGTTAAAGTGTATGAAACAGGTGTGTATGAATCAATACTAAAAATCTCAAACTCAAGGTTGAAAGATTGAAAACCATCTTAAAAGAATATATTTAGCATTATTCCATTTATATAAAATACAAAGACACACAAAGCCATTCTACTTATTGTTATTGGATACATGTAGGTATAATTAAATTATCCTATCTAATAAAAGAGTAATATGCAAATTAACCATCACTCCGTTACACACACAAGCCATGCCCACAAGCCACGCCCACCAGCCAATCAGGAGCGAATATGCAAATAAACCCAACCAAGATGGCTATGGCCACAGAGAGCAGGAGGGAGGCTTGGGTTTCCCCGGCAATGGAGGAAGCCAAGCTTTCCACCTGCCCTTGCCGGCCCAGGCCTCCACTCAAGGATACAAAGTTGCAATGATAGAAGATACATAAATCCCAACAGAAATGGCTGCTGCCATGGAGTAAGCAGAAGGCTTGGCTCTGCTCCAGGCTACAAAGTTTCAATTGTAGAAGATAAATAAACCCCAGATACCAGGGACTCCACTTGGGTCACCAGGGGGCGTGGCCGGCCTGCAAACCACCACAGGCCCCTCACCTAGGCCGCCCCACACTCCAAGGGAACCCCCACCCTGATCCAGGACACCCTTCAGGGCAAACCAGCTGGCCCCCACCTCTGCACCAGGCCTCTATCCAATCTAATAAAAGAGTAATATGCAGATTGACCATCACTCCAACACACAAGATGGCTGCCCCCATGTGGTCAAAGATCCTGCCCCCATGTGGACACAAGATGGCCACCACAAGATGGCCAGCAGGGGAGGGCAGTTGGGAGGGACCAGGCCTGCAATGGAGGGCAGTTGGGCGCGATCAAGCATGCAGGGGAGGGCAGTTAGGGGTGACCAAGTTAGCAGAGGAGGGAAGTTGGGGGCGACCAGGCCTTCAGGGAAAGGCAGTTGGGAGGAACCCAGGCCTGCAGGGGAGAGCAGTTGGGGGGGACCAGGCTTGCAGGGGAGGGCAGTTAGGGGTGACCAGGCCTGCAGGGGAGGGCAGTTAGGGGAAAACAGGCTGGCAGGGGAGCAGTTAGGCATCAATCAAGCTGGCAGGGGAGTGGTTAGGGGGTGATCAGGCTGGCAGGCAGAAGCAGTTAGGGGCAATCAGGAAGGCAGGCAGGCGAGCAGTTGGGAGCCAGCAGTCCTGGATTGTGAGAGGGATGTCCGACTGCCTGTTTAGGCCCGATCCCGCTTAAATGGGCAGTTGGACATCCCTCGAGGGGTCCCAGATTGGAGAGGGTGCATGCTGGGCTGAGGGAATTTCATGCACCGGGCCTCTAGTAAAGTATAAGTGGCTAAAATCTCTCTATATAAAACCCTAATATGCAAATAGACCAACCTGCAGAACAACCGAATAACCAAACAACTGAACAACCAGTCACTATGACATGTGCTGACCACCAGAGGGTGCACTCGGAACATGGTGAGTGTCTGCCACAGTGGGATGGTGGAGCAGGTGAGCGAGGGCACCAGACCAAGGCGGGAGCTGGTCGCTGTCATTGGGGCAAGCCTCTGGTGGTTACTGAAAATTCTTTGCTCCCATGTGCCTCGGTCCTGCCCGGTACTCGCACCTGCTGCCAGGACTGGCCCCACTTGCACCCACTGCCAGGGCCCGGCGCCAGTCCTGATTGCTTGGCGCTATCAGCAGGCGTGAGCAGTGGCTGCTGGCCCCAATCACCCCTGGGGGTTTCTCCACTTCCCCCTGCTCCTGAGGGGTGATTGGGGCAGCAGCCACTACTCACTGGCCCCACTCACACCTACTGCTGGCACCGGCCCCAATCACTCCGCACTGTCAGTGGGTGTGAGCGGGGTGGCACCATCAACATGTGGGAGCGGTGGTGACAGGAATGAGGCTGCCAGCAGACAAGGGACTGGGGGCGGTGGTGGGAGGGGCCAGGCGGGGGTGGGGAGGATGGGCTGAGACCCGCCCCTGTGTCCCCCGCAGCCTCTCGTGGCCCACAGTTCCTTTCAAGGTGCACGAATTCGTGCACTGGGCCCCTAGTAGAATAATAATGAGGATATCAAGTGTTGGTGAGGCTGTGGAGCAACTATAACTCTCATAAACTGCTGGGGGGATTGCAAAATACCACAGCTGCTCTGGAACACAGTCTGGCAGTCTCTTATAAGATTAAACACATACCTGTCATGTGACCCAGCCATTCCACTCCTGGGCATTTATCCAAGAGAAGCAAAAGGCTTGGTGTGCACACAAATGTTTATAGCAGTGCTATCCCTAACTGCCCCAAACTGGAAACAACCCCAAACTCCTTCAGCAGGTGAATGGATGAACTGTGGTATACCCATATCATGGAATATAACACAGCAAAAAAAAAAAAAAAAAAAAAAGGAAAAAAATAGTAATACATGCAATAGCCTGAATGAATCTCAAAGCATGTTGCTGAGGGAAGGAAGCCAGTCTCAAAATGTCAAATATTATAGAAATCTCTCTATATGTAATAATTTTGAAAAGGCAATATTATAGTGATGAGGAATGGGATCAGTAAATGCCAGGGATTGGGGTGGCAGGAGGGTGTGACCACAAGGGACAGCAGCATAGAGTTTTTGGAAGCAATGAACTATTCTATGGTGTGTGTTTCTTTTTTATTTTATTTTATTCTTAGAGACAGGAAGTGAGAGACATCAATGTGAGAAACACCAATCCTCCTATTTCTCTGCATCCTTGACAGAAATTGATATTTGCATGTATATGAATTTTAGACATTCTAATAAGTGTGTTAGGGATATCTCAACTTAATTTGCATTTCCCTGATGACAATTGATGTTGAGTTTAAATTATTTTTTTTTTCAGAGAGGAAGAGAGAGGGAGAAATATCAATGATAAGAGAGACTCATTGATTGGCTGCCTCCTGCATGCCCCCTACTGGGGATGGATCCCACAACCTGGGCATGTGCCCTGACTGAGATTTGAACTGTGACTTCCTGGTTCATAGGTCAATGCTCAACCACTGAGCCAACCAGCCAGGCTTGAGTATCTTTTTTATGCTTATTTTCCATCTGTATGTAATCTTTAGTGAAGTGTCTGTTTAGAGCCTCTTGCTCATTGTTAATTATGTTGTTTGCTTTCCTATTGTTAAGTTTGAAGAGTTCTTTGTACACAAGTCTTATCAGATATGTTATGTACAAACTATTTGATAATTTAAAAATAAAATTTCAAAACCGTTTAAGTCGTGGAGGACAGGAAAGTGGAGTGTGTATGTTCTCTGGCGTTGCTAATCCTGAGTTCAGCTTCTGGTTTTGCTCCTTGTGAGTAGTAGGACTGCCTAGATTCTCAGTTTCTCCCTCTGAAAAATGGAGATTAAATAATATCTATCTTTGAATGAGATTGTAGAAAGTAAATATAGTAATCTGTAACAAATGATGGTGCTTTGTAAACGTTCAATAAATTATAGTTTAAATCAATTTATCTTACCTAGATTTGCCTGGTCATCAAATGGTGGTGGAACCAGAACACAAATAAATGTAGGAGTTTCTATTTTCAAAACCTGAGTTGTCCCCACTAGAGGGCAGTATTAGAAGTCAGGCTACCTTGGGTGGCAATTTTACCTCTGCTTTCTGCTGGCTGGGTGACATTGGAAAGATTTCATCTCTCTGTTTTCTCATCTGGAGAGTGAGGGTTGGATAAATGAATGTATTTGTAAAGAGTCTAGCACTGTCTCTGGGACATAGTAGGTGGTGTATATTTCATCTATATACTTTTTTTTTTTTTTAAAAAAAGATACACCATAACGTATTGGGAAGACACTGAAGTAAGAGTCAGGTATCCTGGGCTCTTTTATTTTGGCCTCACCTTGCTATGTGACCTTAGGCATGTCTTGACCTCTCAGGATTTTGGAATCTTCACCTAGATTAAAGATTAGAATTGCTGGGAGAGAGAGGCCTTATAAAATAGCAGAATAAAACTTGAAATATCCTATATAATAAAAGCCTAATATGCTAAGTGTCCAGCAGCCATTCAACCAATCAAAGCATAATCCTATCTAATAAAAGAATAATATGCAAATTAACCATCACTCCACTACACCAACAGGACACGCCCACAAGCCACGCCCACAAGCCAATCAGGAACGAATATGCAAATAAACCCAACCAAGATGGCTATGGCCAGAGAGAGCAGGAGGGAGGCTTGGGTTTCCCCGGCAATGGAGGAAGCCAAGCTTTCCGCCTGCCCTTGCCAGCCCAGGCCTCCACTCAAGGCTACAAAGTTTCAATGATAGAAGATACATAAACCCAAACAGAAATGGTGGCAGCCACGTAGCTGGAAAGAGCAGGAGGCTAGGGTTGCCCCCAGTGATGGAGGAAGCCAAGCTTTCCACACACCCTGGCCAGTCCAGGCCTCCGCTTAAGGCTACAAAGTTTCAATTACAGAAGATACATAAATTCCAACAGAAATGGCTGCTGCCACAGAGCAAGCAGAAGGCTTGGCTCCGCTCCAGGCTACAAAGTTTCAATTGTAGAAGATAAATAAACCCCAGATACCAGGGACTCCACTTGGGTCGCCAGGGGGCGTGGCTGGCCTGCAAACCACCACAGGCCCCTCACCCAGGCAGCCCCACGCCCCAAGGGAACCCCCACCCTGATCCGGGACACCCTTCAGGGCAAACCAGCTGGCCCCCCCACCCATGCACCAGGCCTCTATCCTATCTAATAAAAGAGTAATATGTAGATTGACCATCACTCCAACACACAAGATGGCTGCCCCCATGTGGTCAAAGATCCTGCCCCCATGTGGACACAAGATGGCCACCACAAGATGGCCAGCAGGAGAGGGCAGTTGGGAGGGACCAGGCCTGCAGGGGAGGGCAGTTAGTGGTGACCAGGCCTGCAGGGGAGGCCAGTTAGGGGTGACCAGGCCTGCAGGGGAGGGCAGTTAGGGGAAAACAGGCTGGCAGGGGAGCAGTTAGGCATCAATCAGGCTGGCAGGGGAGTGGTTAGGGGGTGATCAAGTTGGCAGGCAGAAGCGGTTAGGGGCAATCAGGAAGGCAGGCAGGCGAGCAGTTGGGAGCCAGCAGTCCTAGATTGTGAGAGGGATGTCCGACTGCCCGTTTAGGCCCAATCCCACCGGATCGGGCCTAAACGGGCAGTCAGACATCACTTGAGGGGTCCCAGATTGGAGAGGGTGCAGGCTGGGCTGAGGGACACACACCCCCATGCACGAATTTCGTGCACCGGGCCTCTAGTATGCTAATGATATGCTAAGGGTGCTCAACCGCTCACTGTGACATGCACTGACCACCAGGGGTCAGATGCTCCGACTGGTAAGTTAGCTTGCTGCTGGGGTCTGGCTGATTGGGACTGAAAGAGATGGGCCGGACATGCCCTGGAGCCCTCCCACGGTCCCTTCCAGGCTGACCAACCTCCTGTGTCCCACCCTGGCCCTGATCATGCACTGGTGGGGTCCCTTGGCCTGGCCTGCACCCTTTCGAAATCTAGGACCCCTCGGGGAATGTCAACAAGCCTGTTTCGGCCCAACAGTGGAACAACCGGTCGCTATAATGTGCACTGACCACCAGGGGGCAGATGCTCAACACAGGAGCTGCTCCCTGGTGGTCAGTGTGCTCCCACACGGGGAGCACCACTCAGCCAGAAGCTGGGCTCACAGCTAGCAAGAGCAGTGGCAGTGGTGGGAGCCTCTCCTGCTTCCGCAGCAGTGCTAAGGATGTCTGACTGCTGGCTTAGGGTGGTGGGGAGCAGGCCTAAGCCATCAGTCAGACATCCTCCGAGGGCTCCTGGACTGTGAGAAAGTGCAGGCCAGGCTGAGGGACCCCCGCCCCCCACAAGTGCATGCATTTCATGGACCAGGCCTCATATATATTTTATATATATATATATATATATATATATATATATATATATATATATATGAAATTTTTATTGTTTCAGAGAGGAAAGGAGAAGGAGAGAGAGATGAAACTCTCTCTCAATGATGAGAGAAAATCATCAATCAGCTGCCTCCTGCACACCCCCCACTGGGGATCAAGTTGCAACCCAGGCATGTCAAACTGTGACCTCCTGATTCATAGGTCAATACTCAATCACTGAGCCATGCTGGCTGGGCATAAAGATGTGAATTGTATGTCCATAAAGCTAAAGTTATTAAAATGACAAAGTGATAAAAAAAATGAGTGAGGGTGTGCAAAGCTAGGGTCATGGGGCGGGCAGAAGTGCATGCTTAGAACCAGCAGTGAGGGCACCCTGATGGCTCACCTAGCTATTGCTCAGATTGTTTTCATGGCCTAGTTAAGGACAGCTTGCAGAGAGGTTTAATAATGCTAATAATAAGAAGAAATAACAATATAGCAAGTAGTAAATAAATACAACAAGAATGAAGTTTCACATACTCATAACTGTAACCCTACTTTTGCCCACAGCTGCATATGCTATCAAAAAAAAAGAAAATGTTCAAGATTTTCAAGAGAAAGTAATCATAAAAGAAAGCAACCAAAAGGCAAATAGACATCCAACTTTTGAACAGCAATACCAGAAGCAAAAAACAAACAATGGAATAATGTTTTTTAAATTTTTAAGGAAAAGAAGTTAAACCTAGAATTTTATATTCATACATATTGGTTTTTAATGTGAAAAGACAACACAAATATTTGCATAATATATGCCACACAAATACCCACTTTAAAAGCACTCATAGAGGCAGAATTCAAATGAGTTTAAAAGTTCATTCAAGATGACGCTTTAAGATATATGGGAATAAATTTTATCAAATATCTTAGTAAAAGTAAAAAACTCTGACAGACCAAAGGCATTAAATAAATTGGAAGATAGTCAGAGTCTTCTGTTGTCCTCAAAGACTATGCTTAGATGATTTCTGCCAGTCTTTAAGAAACAGTTTATTCCTATCTCTAAGGGAAAATAATTAGATAGGGAAAATGAGGACAGAAAGAGAAGAAACTGCCATTTTACAGATAATAGGATCATCTGTAAAGAAAAAATAGGGGCTTATTTAAAACACAAACACATACTTCCAGTCAAGATGGCAGAGTAGTTAATGCAGCACTCATCTCCTCCCACAACCCATCAACATTACAACTAAATCACAGAACAGCCATCATTGAGAACCACCGAAAAACTAGCTGAGCAGGATTATCATAACTAAAGATACACAGAAGCCACAATGAGACTGGTAGGAGGGTTGGAAATTCAGAATGGGCAGGTCCCATACCCCGTGCACCAAAAAGTTGCTGGTTCTATTTCTGGTCAGGGCACATGCCCAGTTGCGGGTTTGGTCCCCGGTCGGTGTATGTGTGTGTGTGTGGGGGGGGGGGGGGGGGGCAACCAGTCAATTTCTCTCTCTCTCTCTCTCCTCCCCCCCCCTCCCTTCCTCTCTGAAAAGAAAAGGAAATGAGAGAGATATCTGAGCTGTGGAAGTCCTTCATGATGAGCAAAGGGTCCCAGCCCTATACCAGGACTCCAGCGCCAGGAGGAGACATCCCCAAACTTGTGGCTGTGAAAACCAGCAGAGACTGTGGCTAGGTGAGCCAGAGGCTGCTGGAGGCCTAAGCACTGCAGGTCTTAAAGCATCTGTGCACAGCTTCACTTGCTCACAGAGTCACTCACTCAGCTCCAGCACTGGGACAGCAGCTTGGAAAGTGCCAGGGACATATGGGGAAGAAGTGTATCATCTGGTTTCAAATTGAGGGCTAGAGGGGTGCCGCTACTTTCGACAAAAGCAATAATTGTTTCCCCACCCAGTCAGCAGGCACAGGTGGGTACCGAATCTGAGTCTCCATTAACTTGGCTAACACCATTCACCCTACCCTGGTTATTCCTGAACACAACCCCATCCACTTGTGACCTGCTAGAACCTCTTTCATTGGTGATTCCACACAAATGGATGGCCTTGGTTCAAGATGCAGACTTTACTAAAATGTCGCAAAGGTTCATCAACTAGGGACAAGCAGTGTCTGGCCTCAGCATGCCCCATACCTCTTACTAAGCGGCCCATACCTCTTACTAAGTGGCAGTTGGCCTTGGGTCACAGTTCAGCTTCTCACAGGCACCTCCAATCCCAGCACGGGTATCAACCATCTCTTACCAGGTAGCCCCAGGCCAGGCACAGGCAGTGGCTGACCTTGGCCTGACCAGAGTACCTCCTAAGAGGCCCCAGAATCAACTTGCCCAATGGCTGGCTTCAGACCAAATCAGAGTACCACCCACCCACCTCCACAAACAACACACCCAAAGGATGGATTTGGCAGGCACCAGAGCCCCACTGAAGCAAATCCCGGTCCATGTGGTCAGCCCCTGTACACCAGCTCATCTGCTGTACTCATGGCCATTCCTCACAGCCAGTCAGTTTGAGGGTCATTCCCTCCTACTGACATTGTAACAGCAATCAAGGCCCAACTACAACAGGGGGCACAACAATCAACACACAAGGAACAGCCATACAGCACCCAGCTCAGGTTACAAGGGACTGCATCACTGGGCCCCCAGAACACCTACTACATTAGGTCACTCTGGTAAGACCGGAAGACATAGCAGCTCCACCTAATACATAGAAAATACATACAGGGAGGCAGCCAAAATGAGGAGACAGAAAAACTTGTCCCAAATAAAAGGACAAATCTCCAGAAAAAGAACTAAATGAAAATGAGACAAGCAATCTAACAAATGCAGAGTCCAAAACATTGGTTATGAGAATGCTCAGTGAATTCAGTGAAAACATCAAGAACAACATAGGAAACATAAAATTGGAGATTGGACTTTGGTGCAACTTTCTCACAGAGTGGAGCGCTCCTTCTCTGTACTGTGGCACTTCTAGAGGAGAGGCGGGACCGCGGAACCTCAGCTATGACTGAGGCTAGTGTAAACCCAAAGGCCTACCTCTCGCAGATGCCCACCTCACCAAAAAACGATTGGATCTCGTTCAGCAGTCATGTAACTACAAGCAGCTTCAAAAAGGAGCCAATGAGGCCACCAAAACCCTTAACAGAGGCATCTCTGAGTTCATTGTGATGGCTGCAGACGCAGAGCCCTGGAGATCATCTTGCACCTCCTGCTGCTATGTGAAGACAAGAATGTGCCCTACGTGTTTGTGTGCTCCAAGCAGGCACTGGGGTGGGCCTGTGGGGTCTCAAGGTGTGTCATCACCTGTTGTGTCATCATCAAAGAAGGCTCACAGCTGAAGCAACAGATCCAATCCATTCAGCAGTCCATTGAAAGGTTCTTAGTCTAAACTGGTGGCTTCTGCCCCTGGGGTTGTGTATCATATTGTCTGTGTTAGCCTGTAGGATTTCCAGCTACCTTCTATTGTTATAAAATATTGTAGTAGTAAATCTGATTTTTATATATTTGAAAAAAAAACACACAACTGGAGACAGAAACATTTCCAAAGAACCAATCAGAAATAAGGAATACAATAACTGAAATAAAGAATACACTTCCCTAACCTGGCAAAGGAAATAGACATACAAGTCCAGGAAGCTCAGAGAGTCCCAAACAAGATTAACCCGAAGAGGCCCACACCAAGACACATCATAATTAAAATGCCAGAGGTTAGAGACAAAGAGGGAATCATAAAAGCAGCAAGGTAAAAGAGTTAATTACATACAAGGGAGCTTCCATAAGACTGCCAGCTGATTACTCAATAGAAATCTTGCAGACCAGAAGGGATTGACACAAAATGTTCAAAGTGATGTCAGTCTATAGTTGTATAGACCTACAACTATATCTATGTAAATAGGTATGCACTTCGTTTTCATTACTTTTGCTTCTGAAAACAATGCTAGAACATTATTATTTACTATTTCTTTTACTTTAAAAGGATTGGGACTGCTGGATTCAATGGTACATGCAATTAAAACATATTATGGAAAATTTCAGACATATACAAAGTAGAGATAACAGTTAACATAATGAACCTCCATGTACCCATCATCCAGCTTCAACAATTACCAGAACATGAGCAATCTTGTTTCTTTTAAATGCTCTTTTCCCTCTCCTTCTCTCCACCTCCAACACACACTGGATTATTTAAAGCAGGCTGGATATATTTTTAAGGTAGAGACAAGATTTCCTGACATGCAAGATGAAGCATGTAAAAGAGAAAGAGGAGTCAGTTAGTTCCAAGATTGTTAAACTGGGCAAAGGAAAGGCTGGGGTGGCCATCCACTGGTGTGGGGAAGGTTTGGGCGGAAATCAGGTGCTCGGTTTCCATCTGATCACACAATCTTTAAAGATGGAGAACCTTCATCATTATGGTCAGAGGGATCTGTGATGATGGAGTAAGAGTCGGAGAGATGCAATGTCCCTGCCTTTGAGGAAGGGACCTAAGAGCCAGGGAATGGGGGCACCCTTTGGGAGCTGGAAAAGGCAAGGAAATGAGGCTTCCTGGAACCTCCAGAAAGGAACACAGTCCTGTTGACACCTTGAAGTTAATTCACTGAGATCCATGTTGGATTTTTGAGCTCCAGAACTGTAGGACAATATAATTGCATTGTTTAAGGACCAAGTTTGCAGTCCTTTGTTATAGCAGCAAGAGAACGTGAACACACCCTCCTACATGAAAGTGTGGAAGGTAAGGGGAAGCACTGAGGGGACTGAGAAGCAGCCTGTGACATAAGAGAAAAACGAAGAAGAGGTGGTGTCCTGGAAGCCGAGGAGGAGGCGGCAAGACTCAGGGCCATATGTTGCTGATTGGTCACATAGGATGAGGACAGAGATTCAGCCTTTGGACTTTTGAAGAGTTTTCTGCAAAGGGGAACAAAAAAACAGGATGATAGTTAAGAGATGTTTGTTGTCATTATTTAAAATGGGAAAAGTGACAGTATGCTTGTACACTGATAGGAACGATACAGAGGATGTAAGAATTGGGGAGAGGGGAGTCGATAGAGCGCTGCCCTTGAGTAGCAGCACAGGGTCCAGTGCACAGTTAGAATCAACTTTTCAGGAACAAGAAGGGCAAGAGGTGGGAAAGCAGAGGATGTGGGTATGGTTGCTGGTAGCTGGATGGCTGTGGTGTTTGCCCAGTTTCCTCAGTGAAGTTGAAAGATCGCAGAGGACTGGGATATTTTCAGAGAGAAGATGTAGAATGGTCTTCCAGGAGATAGGGAACCGGGTGGATACAGCGGACAGAAGAGTCCTGGGTTCAATTCCCGTCAAGAGCACATGCCCAGGTTGTGGGCTTGATCCCCAGTAGGGGGCATGCAGAAGGCAACCGATCAATGATTCTCTCTCATTATTGATGTTTCTATCTCTCTCTCCCTCTCCTTTCCTCTCGGAAATCAATAAAAATATGTTAAAAAAAAAAAAGAAAAAAGAAAACAACTACTAAGAATAGATGTGCAGGGCCCAGGTGTCTTCTGAGGCTGGCTATCTCATTCCCAGCCCGTGTTCGCCTGGCAGAGGCTGTGAGCACTTGGTCTTGGATTCTCTCTTAGCAACTTTGTGGCCGCTCAGCTTCTGGGTGCTGTTGCTACCTGCCTCCCTGGGGCTAGTCTGATGAATATCCTGTTCTGTTCAAGGCCAGATGAATGAAGTTTTCTTTTTCCACCGCACCACACCCTTTAGCGACCTCCCACTGAGTTCTGGTTTCTGGTCTAGACAAAACACTGCAGTTTTTTTTTTCATTTGCATAGCAGAGATCAGTGACACCAGCCAGATCCCAATGAGCCCATAAGCCCATCGCAGCCCAGGCTCCCAGCTTCAGCCCTGACCCACTTTCCTCTCCCAGGTGGCATCTTGCTTTTCTGTGGAGAAGGGGATCTAGTACAAGTCTCACATGTTCGTGATAATGATACATGTCCTGTGTTCCTTTTCTGTGGAGAAATATATCTAGCTGAAGTCCCATATATGCATAGTAATGGTACACATCCTGTAGAAACGATACAGTGATACTCACCATGGGCTGTTCTTTCACAGACCATGAACTTTAGGGGGAAAGTGAGGACAACCAAGGAGGGAGAGTGCTGATGAAAAAGGTGAGGTCAAAGATAAAACTTTCCTATTTCAGTTGGGTCACATTCTGGCTACATATGGGACTGAGGGAGGGAGGCTATTATGAAGTAAAATACCAAGAACATGCCACCATCCAATTAGGGAGATATTGTTATATGTATATGAAGTAGTCTGCACTTTCCGTGGAAGCTTCTGAGATTCCCTGCTTTGGGTCTCTGCTCCCTTTGGGATCAACTATTGGCTGTTTTCCTGGAAGATGGCTCCTATTTTACCTCCATAATCCTGCACCCATTTCCTCGGCCTAGAACGCCCTCCTCCCTAATACCCAACAATCAAAACCTTTTTCAGGTGTCAAGTCACTTTTCAAATTTACCTCCTTGATCAAGACATCCCTGGTTTCTTTAGCCAAAAGTTTTCTAAATTTGCCCATAAACTCTTTTGTTTTAAGTTTTTATTTATTTTTTATTGAATTTATTGTGGTGACATTGGTTCACAAAACCATGTAGGTTTCAAGTGTGAAATTCAACAAAACATCATCTGCACACTGCATGGTGTGCCCATCGCCCCAGGCAATGGCTCTTCTTGTCCCTCTTCTCTCCTCTTTGCCTGTCTCCTCCTACCCCCACCCCCTTTCCCTCTTGTATCACCACACTATTGTCTGTATCTTTGTGTTATATATACAATTTTTTTTTTGCTTAATTCCTTCACCTTCTTTCATCCAGCCCCTAACACCCCTCCTCTCTGACTGGTGTAACCCTATTTTGAGCTCTCAAAGCATTGTATCTCAACATTTTTTCCATTATCACCTGCTAAGTAGCCTTTGAATTTTTTCATTCTCTAGACCCTTTCTTTTTTAAAAAATATTTTTATTGATTTCAGAGAGGAAGGGAGAGGGAGAGAGAGATAGAAACATCAATGATGAGAGAGAATCTTTAATCGGCTGCCTCCTGCACACCCCACACTGGGGATGTGCCCTGACCAGGAATTGAACAATATGTGATGCTTGGTCTCAATCTTGGAAAAAGACAAATATTTTTGTCTCCTGGTTCATAGGTCGACACTCAACCACTGAGCCATGCCAGCTGGGTCCCTAGACCTTTTCTTAACCCCAATGAAATTGTAATATCCCAGGGTAAGAGTGTACAGGAGAAGCCTGGGTCTCCAGGACTTTGAAGCCATGTTAACAAGAAGTAAGCAATGCAGGTCACTTGGCTAAAGAAACGGCAGACATGATTCCCACTGGTTTCAGTGAGGTTCCCCCTTTAGGATCCCAGGTTCATGAGTCCTTCTTTTGATCAGAAACCAAACTGACACGGATACCAAAACCCAGGCTCAGACATTGGATCAAAGGCACAACAGAACCAGAAAGAACACAACAGAACCAAAAAGAAGGGCTCCATTTTAGAAAATGAGTGTGAATGTCTTAGATTTTGAATCAGACAACCTACGGATAGATTACAAAATATTATTCACATCACAAAGTGCTTTAGAGCATACCTTTATTTTATTATTTTGTTAATCCTCACCTGAGGATATTTTCCCATTGATTTTTAGAGAGAGTGGAAGGGAGGGGGAGAGACACAGAGAGATAAATATCGCTGTGAGAGAGACACATCAATTGTTTGCCTCCTGCATGCACTCCCCCCAAAGTATATATGACTTCCCCCAACTTAAAATCACATAAACTTACCATGCAAAGATTATCATTGTTAACAACAGTCTATGTCCTTCCAATCTTTCTAAAAGAAATATTTGTCTTTTTCCAAGATTGAGACCAAGCATCACATATTGTTTAGAATTCCCTATACCTTTTCATGGCTGCATGGTATTTCATTCTATAGCTGGACCACAAATTATTATTTAATCTCTCATTTATGTTTCCAGTGTTATTTTTGCTGTTATAAGAAACAGTGGGGAGTGAGCAGCTTTGCAGGAGGCTGTGTTCACACTCATGATTTTCTTTCTTTTTTTTTAAATATATTTTATTGATTTTTTTTTTTTTTTTACAGAGAGGAAGGGAGAGGGATAGAGAGTTAGAAACATTGATGAGAGAGAAACATCGATCAGCTGCCTCCTGCACACCCCTACAGGGGATGTGCCTGCAACCAAGGTACATGCCCTTGACCAGAATCGAACCTGGGACCCTTAAGTCCCCAGGCCGACGCTCTATCCAGTGAGCCAAACAGGCTAGGGCCACACTCATGATTTTCTTAGGATAAGTCCCTATAAGTGAAATAGCTGTAAAGACTTAAAAGACACACTGGGAGGCATTGGAGCACCTCAGGAGATGGAGGGAGTGTGGCATGTTTATAGCTACATTATGAACATGTATGACATTAGGTGAGGTAAAGAGTGGATTATGGTTTTGAAGGTAACATAATCAGCTCATATGAGGCATGGTTAACTGAAAAGAACTTCTGACATTTTCTATTCACTTAGGACTTTAAAATATCAACTTTATTGAGGTATATTTTACATACAATAATATACACCCATTTTAAGTGTTCAGTTCTGTGACTTTTAAAAATATGTTTTTATTGATTTTTAGAAAGAGAGAAATATTAATGAGAGAGAATCATCGATTGGCTGCCTCCTGCAGGCCCCCTTCTGAGGATCGGGCCTGAAAACAGGGCACGTGCCCTGATGGGGAATTGAACCTGTGACCTCTTGGTACATGAGCCACATAGGCCAGGCGGTTCTGTAACTTTTTTTAAAAAATTAATTAATTTATTTTTTATTAATTTCTTTATTGATTAAGGTATCACATATTTGTCCTCATCCCCCCATTCCCATCCCAAACTCCATCCCATGCATGCCCCCACCCCCCCTGTTGTCCGTGACCACTGGTTAGGCTTTTATGAATGCATACAAGTCCTTTGGTTGATCTCTCCCCCTTACCCCCACCCTCCCCTACCTTCCCTCTGAGGTTTGACAGTCTGATCGATGCTTCCCTGTCTCCGGGTCTGTTTTTGTTCATCAGTTGATGTTGTTCATTATTTCCCCTAGATGAGTAAGATCATGTGATACTAGAAATACACTTATAAGAACCGAAAATGAGATAAGCAATAATGGTTACGCTGGGAGGCAAATGAATCAGTCTGTAGTGAGTTTCTTTCTGGGCCAACAGTTCTTTTGAGTCCCAATTTCAATGTCGAACAGTTCCTTCTGTGTATGTGTCAGCAATGATATTTCAGTTCTGGATGGTGGACAAATGGTGGTAATGCAGGTCCTACCCTCTCTGGTTTGATCCTGGGCACCCTGCCGAGACAAACAGCTGCTGACTGCTAGTATGGCAAGGCGTCGTCAGCGTCTTCCATCTCTGGACTGTTTCTCTTCTGTCTTCATGGCTGGAGCAGTCCTGTCCATTCCTCTCTCTTTCAGGAATCCACATGGTCTTGGAGTTGTTTTCTGAAAATATACAAACATATTCTCGACCAAAAGTTAATAAAGGAATCTTTTCTATAAATTTGACTTGGGATCCTTTTTCATTTTTTGCCCAAACAATTTTCCTTTGGCTTGTTTTGACACCATGTGTGTTTTTCATGGGTGTCTTGCTGTTAGCATTACAAATGAAAGTTAATTTTCTAAAGTAAAAATTTTCTAGATGTAATTTACTTACAAGATATTTTTCCTTACATGATATTCTTCTACTATCCCCCCTTTTTTATTTAAATATTAGGAGGCTTTTGGAAATTTTATAATGTAGTCTTGATAGCTTTTAAATTTTATTTTTTTGCACTAAAATATGACTGCTTTAGGTTCATTACATGCTACGCAATTTTACCATGAGATGAACTACCAATAAAAAATTTTAGTTAACACTTTAGGAACAGCTTTTTGTCCAGTACCATTAATTTTTCTAGAATATGCACTTATTTCAATTAGCCAATTTAAATTAGTCTGAGAACTTGACTACTGTTTTACTGTCAAATTTAATATTCTAACAACAATCTTATTTTACCCTGTAAATATTAGTGGAAAGGATTATTTGCCTTCTTGAGTAGGCCCTGAGCATTCCTGATGCTAGGTTGGATTTAGATATCAAAAACCCACTTCCCCACACCATGGGTACAAGAGAACTCAAACAAGTCTTGTTGCAGTGAGAGGGCAGCTGCTGTCGGCCAAGTCTCTGTCTGTTACCTGGGTCCTGATTTGAGCTGGGCATGGGAAGCGAAGCAGCCATGGGGGCAGGAGACCTCCCTCAGACGGGGTGAGGGTTCAGGCCCCTGCAAAGTTGGGGGGTTGAGGGTCTGTGCCCCACCTCTGTTGACCCCCAAGTTCTCTCCTGATGGCTCCTCTGCGACTGTGCCTGTCTTGGGTTGTTCCTTCCCTGAGGAATCTTACCCGTCTCTGGCTAACCAGTCATCCTCCGGGGCCAAGTAGAGTGATGTGAGGTTCAGTTCTGTCTCCTTGGTAGCCTATGCCCCCGTGGCCTCCATGCCCAGCACCTGCCTTGGGATCCCCTCGCCTGCTGGAGGGGTCCCGGCTCTAATCACATATCTTGGTGAACTCAGGTTTCTTCTCCAGGGAGGGCCCAGCTCACACCACTGGGCGAGAGACAGATCCATGGTACCAGCCACCACGAGGCCTCAAGCTCAGCATGAACAGAAAGCACAGGCAACAGCTGTGGGCAATTGGATTGTGAGAAGAGGGTCCCTCTTGGCCAAAAGGGCAAGAGGGGCCAATATAGAATGCTCAGGTGCCTTCCCAGGGGGCCCTCTACACAGTGGAAGGGATTAAATCCTTTCATGTCCTTTTTAAATTGCTGCCAGACATTCAAAGAATTAGTTTGTAAGTTTGTTTGGGATAATTGTACATTATGCTGTTGTAATTCTAAAATATCAAGAGATGTGTTACCTTTGTCTCCAAGCACCAAAAAGATGATTTTTTTATTGATTCCCAAGGGTGCGAGGTACTATTATAGGTAATGGGGGGTAATACAAATCTGGGAAAAATTATAATGACATTGTAGAATAATATCATGTAAGGATATTCTTTGCTCTAGGCCATGGAAATTCCATTTCAAACTGATTGTCAACTTCTTTTTGTATAGATAAGGTCTAAGTTACATTTTCTGCACCTCTCCCAGGAGCAAGTAGTGATAGCCCCTTCCTTTGGTGTCCATGCAAGCCAGAAACCTCTCTTTAATTTTACACACAAAGGAGCAGTGGTTTGATTTTGTGTCATACAAAAGGGAAGCTGGGTGGCGACCCCTGTGTAGTTATACTTCCTTCCCCCACCCATGGTCCTCCTGGATGACCAAGGTGTTTGGTATCATTGGTGACTACATTAGGCAGGGGATCAGCCCACGTAAGGGCTCTTACCCATGAAAGGTCAGGAACATAAGTCCAAAATACTTCCCCATTTTCCCCAGGTAATATTACCGTACAGCTGATGACTGCTATCATGGCAAGAAAGATGTTCTCAGGCGTTCTTGGGGTTCTGGTTACCTCACAATTTCTTTTATTTTTATTTTATTATTATTATTATTATTATTATTATTATTATTATTACTATTATTATTATTTACATATGTGTCCTTATTCCCCCATTACCCCCCACCTCCCACTCATGCCCCACCCCCCCTGTTGTCTGTGTCCATTGATTAGGCTCATATGCATGCACACAAGTCCCTTGGTTGATCTCTCCCCCTGACTCCCACCAATCCCCTCCTTACCTGAGGTTTGAGGTTCTGATCTGCATTTCTCAGTCTCTGGATCTGTTCTTGTTCATCAGTCTATGCCGTTCATTATATTCCACAAATGAGTGAGATCATGTGATATTTATCTTTCTCTGCCTGGCTTATTTCACTTAGCATAATGCTCTCCATCTCCATCCATGTTGTTGCAAATGGTAGGAACTCCTTCTTTTTTACCGCAGCATAGTATTCCATTGTGTAGATGTACCACAGTTTTTTAATCCACTCATCTACTGGTGGGCACTTAGGCTATTTCCAAATTTTAGCTATGGTGAATTGTGCTGCTATGAACATAGGGGTGCATATATCCTTTCTGATTGGTGTTTCTAGTTTCTTGGGATATATTCCTAGAAGTGGGATCACTGGGTCAAATGGGAGTTCCATTTTTAGTTTTTTGAGGAAACTCCATACTGTTCTCAACAGTGGCTGCACCAGCAGTGCAAAAGAGTTCCTTTTTCTCCGCATCCTCGCCAACACTTGTCTTTTGTTGATTTGTTGATGATAGCCATTCTGACAGGTGTAAGATGGTACCACATTGTTGTTTTGATTTGCATCTCTCTGATGATTAGTGACTCTAAGCAGGTTTTCATATGTCTCTTAGCCTTCCTTCTGTCTTCTTTCAAAAAGTGTCTATTTAGATCAGTTGCCCATTTTTTGATTGGGTTGTTTATCTTCTTTTTGTTAAGTTGTATGAGTTCTCTGTAAATGTTGGAGATTAAACCCTTATCGTTGATATCATTGGCAAATATGTTCTCCCATGCAGTGGGCTTTCTTGTTGCTTTATTGATGGTTTCCTTTGCTGTGCAAAAGCTTTTTATTTTGATGTAGTCCCATTGCCCTAGGAGCAGTATCAGTGAAGAAGTTCCTTCAGCTATGTCTGAGATTTTTCTGCCTGTGGATTCCTCTAGTATTTTTATGGTTTCCCGTCTACATTATGTATAAGTCCTTGATCCATTTTGAGTTTATTTTTGTGTATGGTGAAAGTTGGTGATCTAGTTTCACTTTTTTGCATGTATCTGTCCAATTTTCCCAACACCATTTGTTGAAGAGACTGTCTTAACTCCATTGTATGTTCATGCCTCCTTTGTCAAATATTAATTGGGCATAGTGGTTTGGGTCAATTTCTGGGTTCTCTATTCTATTCCATTGGTCTATATGTCTGTTCTTGTGCCAGTACCAGGCTGTTTTAAGAACAGTGCCTTTGTAATACAGCTTGATATCTGGTATTGAGATTCCCCCTACTTTGTTCTTCTTTCTCAGAATTGCTGCAGCTATTCAGGGTCTTTTTTTTATTCCAGATGAATTTTTTGAAGGTTCATTCTAGGTCTGTGAAATATGCCATTGGTATTTTAATGGGGAGTGCATTGAATTTATAGACTGCTTTGGGTAGTATGGACATTTTGATGATGTTGATTCTACCAATCCATGAACACGGTATGTTCTTCCATCTGTTTATGTCTTCCTCTATCTCTTTTTTCAGTGTCCTGTAGTTTTCCACGTATAGGTCTTTTACTTCCTTAGTTAAGTTTATTCCTAGGTATCTTAATTTTTTTGGTGTGATGGTAAATGGGATTGCTTTTTTAGTCTCTCTTTCTGTAAGTTCACTATTGGTGTATAGAAATGCCATAGATTTCTTGGCATTAATTTTGTATCCTGCTACATTGCCGAATTCATTTATTAAGTCTAATAATTTTTTGATGGAGTCTTTAGGGTTTTCTATGTACAGTATCATGTCATCTGCGAATAAGGACAGTTTTACTTCTTCTTTTCCAATTTGGATGCCTTTTATTTCTTCTTCTTGTTGGATCGCAATGGCTAGTACT
Source organism: Plecotus auritus (assembly GCF_963455305.1). Classification (NCBI taxonomy): domain Eukaryota; kingdom Metazoa; phylum Chordata; class Mammalia; order Chiroptera; family Vespertilionidae; genus Plecotus; species Plecotus auritus. The sequence goes on from NC_137771.1 coordinate 103,202,721, forward strand.
TCCAGCACTATGTTGAACAGGAGTGGTGAGAGTGGGCATCCCTGTCTTGTTCCTGTTCTTAGGGGAAATGGTTTTAGTTTTTGCCCATTGAGTATGATGTTGGCTGTGGGTTTGTCATATATGGCTTTTATTATGTTGAGGTATGATCCTTCTATTCCCACCTTGCTGAGAGTTTTTATCAAGAAAGGGTGTTGGATTTTGTCAAATGCTTTTTCTGCATCAATTGATATGACTATGTGTTTTTTATCTCTCAATTTGTTTATGTGATGTATCGCATTTATTGATTTGTGGATATTGTACCATCTTTGCATCCCCGAGATAAATCCTACTTGGTCATGGTGTATGATCTTCTGATGCACTGCTGGATCCAGTTTGCTAGAATTTTGTTGAGGATTTTGGCATCTATGTTCATGAGGGATATTGGCCTGTACTTCTCTTTCATTGTGTTATCTTTATCTGGTTTTGGTATTAGGGTGATGCTGGCTTCATAGAAGGAGCTTGAAAGTGTTCCTTTCTCTTGAACTTTCTGGAATAGTCTGAGGAGGATAGGTTTTAGTTCTTCCTTGAATGTTTGGTAAAACTCCCCTGTGAAGCCGTTTGGCCCCAGGCTTTTGTTTGCTGGAAGCTTTTTGATGACTGCTTCAATTTCTTCTATAGTTATCAGCCTATTGAGATTTTTTTTTTTTTGAATTTTATTTTTTTTTATTTTTTATTTATTTATTTTTTTTAATAAATCTTTATTCAGATTATTACAATTATTTCTCCTTTTTCCAACCAAAGCTCCCCTCCACCCATTTCCCACCCCACCTTCTGCCCTTACCTCCCCCACACTGTCCTCATCCATAGGTGTATGATTTTTGTCCATTCTCTTCATGAACCCCCCATACCCCTTTCCCCCTGAGAGTTATCAGTCCACTCCCTTTCTATGCCCCTGATTCTATTATATTCACCAGATTATTCTGTTCCTCAGTTTTTTAATTCACTTGATTTTTAGGTTCGCTTGTTGATAGATATGTATTTGTTGTTCATAATTTTTATCTTTACTTTTTTCTTCTTCCTCTTCTTTAAGAATACCTTTCAGCATTTCATATAATACTGGTTTGGTGGTGATGAACTCCTTCAGCTTTTTCTTATCTGTGAAGCTCTTTATCTGCCCTTCAATTCTGAATGATAGCTTTGCTGGGTAGAGTAATCTTGGTTGTAGGTTCTTGCTATTCATCACTTTGAAAATTTCTTGCCACTCCCGTCTGGCCTGCATAGTTTCTGTTGAGAAGTCAGCTGACAGTCGTATGGGTGCTCCCTTGTAGGTAATTAACTGTTTTTCTCTTGCTGCTTTTAATATTCTCTCTTTGTCTTTTGCTCTTGGCATTTTAATTATGATGTGTCTTGGTGTGGTCCTCTTTGGATTCCTTTTGTTTGGGGTTCTGTGGGCTTCCTGGACTTGTAAGTCTATTTCTTTCACCAGGTGGGGGAAGTTTTCGGTCATTATTTCTTCAAATAGGTTTTCAGTATCTTGCTCTCTCTCTTCTTCTGGCACCCCCATAATTCTGATGTTGGTACGCTTGAAGTTGTCCCAGAGTCTTCTTACATTATCTTCAACTTTTGGGATTTTTTTTTTTTTGCTTTTTGCTTTTTCGGTTGAGTGTTTTTTGCTTCTTTGTATTTCAATTCTTTGACTTGATTCTTGGGTTCCTCTATTCTGTTTCTGGGTCTCTGTATAATATTTTTTATTTCAGTCAGTGTATGTTTAATTTCTAGTTGGTCCTTTTTCATATCTTCGAGGGTCTCGTTATATTTATCGGCCTTTTCTAGGATATTCTTAAAAAGCCTTATAACCGTGGTTTTGAATTCTATATCCAGTCGTTTGTTTTCCTCCATTTCTTTCGTTTGTGATCTGATTCTTTGACCCCGCATTTTCATTGATTCCCTGAGTTGGTAAGGTAGATATTTGTGCTAGGTTTCCAATATGGCCCAGTGGGTCTGCTTCCCCAGTTAACCTGAGGTGGACACTCTTGGTGCACCCCTTTGTGGACTGTGTGTACAGCCTTATTGTAATTAAGTCTTTATTGTTGTTGGTATCACTGGGAAGAATTGACCTCCGGTCCAGTTGGCTGTAAGGATCAGCTGTGTCTATGCTGGGAGAAGTTCGGTGCTGGAGACAGCCTTATAGGATTAGACTTGCCAAATTGCAATAGCCTCTGTGCTCAGCTTGGATGGGGTGGAGTCTCAGTTTTGGCTTCCTGTCAGCCTTGCCCTTGCGCGCATGTGCGCTTTCAGTCCTCCGACTTCCCCAGCTCGAGTCTCCGCCTGAGAGTCCAGACTCCCCCCACAAGAGCGTGGGTCCCCAGGGGCTCGCCTGGAACTGGGGTTCACTGCAGTCAGAACTGGGGCTCAGTGCCGTCAGGAGCCTCTGACTCCCTTTCACTAGGGAAAGCCTGTGGCAACCTCCGCAGCCTTTGTGCGCACTGGCACGCGCGCTTTCAGTCCTCCGCCTTCCCCGGCTCCCGAGTCTCCACCCGAGAGTCCAGACTCCCCCACAAGAGCGTGGGTCCCCAGGGGCTCGCTTGGAACTGGGGTTCACTGCAGTCAGAACTGGGGCTCAGTGCAGTCAGAATCCTCTGACTCCCTTCCACTAGGGAAAGCCTGTGGCAACCTCCGCAGCCTTTGTGCGCACTGGCACGCGCACTTTCAGTCCTCTGCCTTCCCCGGCTCCCGAGTCTCCGCCCGAGAGTCCAGACTCCCCCCCGTAAGAGCGTGGGTCCCCAGGGGTTCGCCCGGAACTGGGGTTCAGTGCTGTCAGAACTGGGGTTCAGTGCGGTCGGAAGCTTTCTTCCCCCTTCCGCCAGAGAAAGTCAGCCAGACTCTCAGCCGCCCTTCCTCTCTGCGCGCACAAAGCCCCTTTGCCGTACCTCCAATTCTCTGTGAGCTTTCCTCTTTCCTTCTAGTTGTAGAATTTTCACTCAGCCAGCTTTCCTGTGGTTCTGGATGGTGTCCGTTCTGTCTTTTAGTTGTAGTTTTGAAATTGTTGTGCGAGGCAGCAGTTTAGGTGTTTACCTATGCCGCCATCTTGGTTTCTCCTCTATTGAATTTTAATAAGTTGCTAACAGGCGGTGCCAACTATCTTTGTGAGATTATTTTTCTTTTTTTTTTCTTTTCAAATTTTTATTAAGGTATTATATGTGTACATATCTTACCATTGCCCCCCACCCCCACCCCACTCCCATACATGCCCTCACCCCCCAATGTTTTGCATCCGTTGGTTACTCTTATATACATGCATATAAGTCCTTCAGTTGATCTCTTATTTCCCCCACCTCTCCCTAACCTTACCACTGTAATTTGACAGTCTGTTTGATGCTTTACTGCCTCTGTAACTATCTTTTTGTTCATCAGTTTATAATGTTTTTCATTATCCCCAAATGAGTGGGATCATGTGGTATTTTTCTTTCATTGACTGGCTTATTTCACTTAGCATAATGTTCTCTAATTCCATCCAAGTGCCTACAAATGGTAGTAATTCCTTCTTTTTTACGGCAGCATAGTATTCCATTGTGTAGATGTACCATAGTTTTCTGATCCAGTCATCTGCTGATGGGCACCTAGGCTGTTTCCAAATCTTAGCTATTGTAAATTGTGCTGCTATGAACATAGGGGTGCATATATCCTTTCTGATTGGTGTTTCTGGTTTCTTAGGATATATTCCTAGGAGTGGGATTACTGGGTCAAATGGGAGTTCCATTTTCAGTTTTTTGAGGAAACTCCATACTGTTCTCCACAGTGGCTGCACCAGTCTGCATTCCCACCAGCAGTGCACGAGGGTTCCTTTTTCTCCGCATCCTCGCCAACACTTGTCGTTTGTTGATTTGTTGATGATAGCCATTCTGACAGGTGTGAGATGGTATCGCATTGTCATTTTGATTTGCATCTCTCGGATAATTAGTGACTTTGAGCATGTTTTCATGTGTCTCTTGGCCTTCCTTCTGTCTTCTTTCGAAAAGCTTCTATTTAGGTCCGTTGCCCATTTTTTTATTGGATCATTTATCTTCCTTTTATTAAGTTGTATAAGCTGCCTGTAGATGTTGGAAATTAAACCTTTATCAGTGATACCATTTGCAAATATGTTCTCCCATACAGTGGGGTTTCTTGTTGTTTTGTTGATGGTTTCTTTTGCTGTGCAAAAGCTTTTTATTTTGATGTAGTCCCATTTGTTTATTTTCTGTTTGGCTTCCATTGCCCTAGGGGCAGTATCACTGAAAAAGTTCTTTTGGCATATGTCTGAGATTTTGCTGCCTGTGGATTCCTCTAGTATTTTTATGGTTTCCCGTCTTATATTTAAGTCCTGTACCCATTTTGAGTTTATTTTTGTGTATGGTGTAAGTTGGTGATCTAGTTTCATTTTTTTGCATGTATCTGTCCAATTTTCCCAACACCATTTATTAAAGAGACTGTCTTGACTCCATTGTATGCTCATGCCTCCTTTGTCAAATATTAAATGCGCATATTGGTTTGGGTCGATATCTGGATTCTCTATTCTGTTCCATTGATCTATATGTCTGTTCTTGTGCCAGTACCAGGCTGTTTTGAGGACAGTGGCTTTGTAATACAGCTTGAAATCTGGTATTGAGATCCCTCCTACTTTATTCTTCTTTCTCAGGATTGCTGTGGCTATTCGGGGTCTTTTTTTATTCCAGATGAATTTTTGGAGAGTTCTTTCTAGGTCTGTGAAATACGCCGTTGGTATTTTAATGGGGAGTGCATTGAATCTATAGATTGCTTTGGGTAGTATGGACATTTTAATGATGTTGATTCTACCAATCCATGAACATGGTATGTTCTTCCATCTGTTTACATCTTCCTCTATCTCTTTTTTCAGTGTCCTGTAGTGTTCTGCATATAGGTCTTTTACCTCCTTGGTTAGGTTTATTCCTAAGTATCTTAATTTTTTTGGTGCGATGGAAAATGGGATTGCTTTTTTAGTCTCTCTTTCTGTAAGTTCATTGTTGGTGTATAGAAATGCCATAGATTTCTTGGTGTTAATTTTGTATCCTGCTACATTGCCGAATTCATTTATTAAGTCTGTTAGTTTTTTGATGGAGTCTTTCGGGTTTTTTATGTACAATATCATGTCATCTGCAAATAAGGACAGCTTTACTTCTTCTTTTCCAATTTGGATGCCTTTTATTTCTTCTTCTTGTCTAATTGCAGTGGCTAATACTTCCAGTACTATGTCAAACAGGAGTGGTGAGAGTGGGCATCCCTGTCTTGTTCCTGTTCTTAGGGGAAATGGTTTTAGTTTTTGCCCATTGAGTATGATGTTAGCTGTGGGTTTATCATATATAGCTTTTATGATGTTGAGGTATGATCCTTCTATTCCCACCTTGTTGAGAGTTTTTATCAAGAAAGGGTGTTGGATTTTGTCAAATGCTTTTTCTGCATCAATTGATATGACTATGTGATTTTTATCTCTCAATTTGTTTATGTGATGTATCACATTTATTGATTTGCGGATATTGAACCATCCTTGCATTCCTGGGATAAACCCTACTTGGTCATGGTGTATGATCTTTCTGATGTACTGCTGGATCCTATTTGCTAGAATTTTGTTGAGGATTTTGGCATCTACATTCATGAGGGATATTGGCCTGTAATTCTCTTTCATAGTGTTGTCTTTATCTGGTTTTGGTATTAGGGTGATGCTGGCTTCATAGAAGGAGCTTGGAAGTGTTCCTTCCTCTTGAATTTTTTGGAATAGTCTGAGGAGGATAGGTTTTAGTTCTTCCTTGAATGTTTGGTAGAACTCTCCTGTGAAGCCGTCTGGCCCCGGGCTTTTGTTTGCCGGAAGCTCTTTGATGACTGCTTCAATTTCTTCCATAGTTACTGGCATGTTGAGCTGTTTAGATTCTTCCTGATTGAGTTTTGGAAGGTTATATTTTTCTAGGAATATGTCCATTTCCTCCAGGTTGTCCAGTTTGTTGGAATAGAGTTGTTCGTAGTATTTTTTAACAATCCTTTGTATTTCGGCGGGATCTGTTGTTATTTCACCTCTTTCATTTCTGATCTTGTTTATTTGGGTCCTCTCCCTTTGCTTCTTGGTGAGCCTGGCTAGAGGTTCATCAATCTTGTTTATCCTTTCAAAGAACCAGCTCTTGGTTTTGTTGATCTTTTGTATTGTTTCTTTGGTCTCTATGTCGTTTATCTGTGCTCTGATCTTTATTATTTCCTTCCTTCTGCTTACGCTGGGCTTTTATTGTTGCTCTTTTTCTAACTCTTTGAGTTGTTGGGTTAGGTAATTTATTACCCCTGTTTCTTGTTTTTTGCAGTAGGCTTGTAGAGCTATGAACTTCCCTCTCAAGACTGCTTTCACTGTGTCCCATAGATTTTGGATTGTAGTGTTTTCATTGTCATTTGTTGTCATGATGTTTTTTATTTCTTCTTTGATCTCTCTGGTAACCCAGTCATGGTTTAATAGCATGCTGTTTAGTCTCCATGTGTTTGATTTCTTTGGGTTGTTTTTATTGTAGTTGATTTCCAGTTTTATGCCACTGTGGTCTGAGAAGATGCTTGATATGATTTCTATCTTCTTGAATTTGAAGAGACTTTGCCTATGTCCCAACATATGGTCTATCTTTGAAAATGACCCATGTGCGCTTGAGAAGAATGTATATTCTGTGGCTTTGGGGTGAAATGTTCTGAAGATGTCAACTAATTCCATCTGGTCTAGTGAGTCATTTAGGATTGATGTTTCTTTGCTGATGTTTTGTTTAGAGGATTTGTCCAATGGTGATAGTGGGGTATTAAAGTCTCCTACTATGATTGTATTGCTGTCAATGTCTCCCTTGATATCTTCCAGGAGTTTTTTTATGTATTTGGGTGCTCCTGCATTGGGTGCATATATGTTTACCAGAGTTATTTCTTCTTGTTGGATTGCTGCCTTTAGTATTATGAAGTGGCCTTCCTTATCTCTTGTTATGTCCTTCAGTTTGAGATCTAATTTGTCAGAAATAAGTATTGCTACCCCAGCTTTTTTTTCAGTTCCATTTGCCTGGAAAACCTTTTTCCATCCCTTCACCCTCAGTCTGTGTGCGTCTTTTTTTCTGAGGTGGGTTTCTTGTAGACAGCAGATATATGGGTCGTGTTTTCTTATCCAATCCGTTACCCTATGTCTTTTGATTGGGGCATTTAATCCATTTACATTTAAAGTTATTATTGATAGGTACTTATTTGTCGCCATTCCTATTCTTTACCCCTGTGTTACTTCTTCGCTTCCTGTTTCTTTCTTTCTTTCTTTCTTTTTTTTTTTTTTTTTTTTTTTTTTTTTTTTTTTTTTTTTTTTTTTTTTTTTACAGTAGACCCTTTAGCATTTCTTGCATTGCTGGTTTGGTGGTAATAAATTCCCTTAGTCCTTTTTTGTCTGTGAAGCTCCTGATTTCACCTTCAATTTTGATTGACAGCCTTGCTGGGTACAGTATTCTTGGATTCAGACCCTTCCTTTGCATGACTTTGTATATTTCATTCCATTCCCTTCTGGCCTGATGAGTTTCTGTTGAAAAATCAGTTGCTAGTCTGATGGGGGTTCCTTTGTATGTAACTTTCTGTCTCTCTCTTGCTGCTTTTAAGATTCTTACTTTGTCGTTGGTGTTTGCCAATTTAATTATAATGTGCCTTGGCGTCGGTCTTTTGGGGTTCATTTTGCTTGGGACTCTGTGAGCTTCTTGGATTTGTGTGGGTTTTTTCTTCCCTATATCTGGGAAATTTTCTGTCATTATTTCTTCAAAGAGGTTTTCTATTCCTTGCTCAGCTTCCTTTCCTTCTGGAACCCCTATTATGCGGATGTTGTTTTGTTTCGTGTTGTCCCAAAGTTCCCTTAGACTCTCCTCCTGCCTTTTAATTTTTTTTTTCTAGAAGTTGCTTTTCTTGGGTATTTTTTTCCATCTTGTCTTCTAGCTCACTGATGCGGTCTTCTGCTTCTTCTAGTCTACTCTTGATGCTTTCTATTGAGTTCTTTACAGCAGCGATGTCATTTTTCATTTCTTCTTGGTTCTTCTTCATTTCCTCTTGGTTCTTGCTCATATTGTCGAATTTGTCTTCCATTCTTTTCAGCCACCTTATGACCATTTCTCTGAATTCTTTTTCTGGAAGGTTGCTTGCCTCCATTTCGTTTACTTCCTTTTCTGGTGATGCCTGCTTTTCTTTCATATGCGGGCTGCTTCTTTGTCTCCCCATGGTCTCTCTTCTCTGGGTGTCTGGTTATGTAGTTCTCTCTCTCCTGGGTTGATTTAAAGGCACAAAATACAGCACTACCAGGTACAACTCACAAGGCACTGAACAGGAATGTATTCACGATATTAATAACCTCCAATAAAGGTGACCACCAGAGAAAGTCATATTAGGTGATAGAAGAGAAAGAAGAAGAGGAAAAAAGAAAGAAAGAAAAAAAAAAGAAAAAAGGAGTGTGAAAATGAAATTGGGAAAAGGGAAAGTAAAGAGAAAAAAAAAAGTAAGAGAGACAAGAAATTGACTAAGAGAGAAAGGGGAACAGACTATATATATTGGGGATAAAACTCCAATAGAACAATCACTAATCCCAGCAAATGCCAGCAACAAGTGCCTGGGGATTAGTACAAACTACAACACCAACTAATATGGAGTGAGGCAAGGGAAAGCTGAAGCACAAAACAAACAAAAAAATAAATAAAAGAAGAATAAGCAAAACAATCTCACAAAAAAAACATAAAAATTGGATATAATCTACATTCAAGCAAACAACAACAAAAGGACAGAGATAAGGACAAGTTTATGGATAACTCAGACAGCGAAGGGAAAGGTGTATGTGGACTTGGAGCAGGGGATTGGAGATTAGATATGTAAGTAGGGTGAAATTTTAACAAGGGGTAAACAGAAAGAATAGGGAAAATCTAAAGCAGTAAAAGGGTAAGACAAACAGGACACTGAAAAGGGGGAGGTTAGGAAGAGAGTGATGGCCTAAAGGTAGAGCTGAGATAGAGTAAAACGATGCTAAAGGAAAGATAAAAAATAGAATGTAGAACCCTAATCCCAAAATAAAATGAAGAGAAAATAAAATGACACTTAAAAAAAAAAAAAAGATAAAATAGCAGTAGTAATAATACGGATTGAAAATAAAAATGTAATCATTAAAAAGGTAAAATCAAGTGATGAAAAAAGAAAAAAAAGTTTCTTGATTAAAAGATGCAAAAAATGAAAATTTAAAAAAAATAAAAAAATTAAAAAAATAAAAGGTAAAAATAAAATGTGGAGTAGTGAAGGTCATTCACTTCCTCTGTTTTTCTGTTTGGCACGCCTGTTTCTCAGTCCAGACAGTATTGCAGTTCCCTGCGATCCACTGCTCTTCGGTGTTGTAAGCCAGTCCTGATTTTAAGCAGGCGGTGTGTCTTAATTTCTCGTATTCCTTTATTTTTGATTACACAAGAGTCAATTTGTGATTCAGCCCCTGGGTGGCAGTGTTTCTGGATTGACTTCCGGGTCTATCTATGGCCTCTCTAGGCAGTGTTAGAGCCTTCTTTCCCTGTGGCACTCGCCACGGGCCTGTGGGAGTGGGCTGCCTCAGAGCTGGCTCTCTGATGGTCACTCCCCGCTCCGATCCCCAGGTTCCAGAAAAACAACCTTCCCCTGCAGTCTCCCAGGGTGTCCCCAACTGGGTGATCCTATGTATTGGGCTTAGTAATCAGATGCAAGGATTTGAAGAGGAAAAAGCCCAAGTGTGCGAATTCCGGGACTGCGAGTAAGCCCAGGCACCCAGGGAGCGCACGGGCTGCGCGTAAGTCTGGACTGCCTGAAATTCTTAGGGTGTCCCTGCACTTCAGATCAAAATGGGTTGCTTTTTAGAGTGCCCTTCTCTTAGCAGCTCTGAGGACCCCTTTCCACAGTCACAAATCACGCCAGCCCCTACAGCCACGGATTTTTCTAGGCACAGACTTCCCTGGTCCTCCAGCTCCCGCAAAACGCGCGTTCCTCTCTCCCGCCGGGACCAGAGACCTCACCTTATCCCAGGCGAAATCTGACCTTTCCGTGGTGGAGTGTAGAGCTTCTCTGAACCCGTGTGCTTGCGCCAGTTGGGGAGCGTTGTTCTGGGGCTCGCAGCTGTTCCTGGGGTGCCGCCGTTGTCTATTTGCAATTTTCTTTCCTTGTGATGTCTGTCAGGTTTTGGTATCAGGGTCATGCTGGTCTCATAAAATAACTTGCTAAGTGTCCCCTTGTCCTCTGTTTCAGTTATCTGTTATTGTGTAGTGAATCACCCCAAAACCTAGTGGCTAAAAACAATAATGATTTATTGCTGTCAATTATGTGGGTCAGAAATTTGGGCAAAAAATTGAGGCTGAGATGATTTCCAGCATGGCAACTGGCTTCCCAGGATGAAACTGGAAATTGGCAGACCTCTTAAAGACTAGGGCTGAAACAGCTACAGTTGATTTCTGCCATAATATATCTATTGAAGCAAGTCCAAAGTCCAGCCTGGATTTATAGGGACTAGAAGTAGATTTCACCTGTTGTAGAAACAGTGACCCAGAGTTGGTGGCCATATTTAATTTATTTGATATTTTATTTGATATTTCTATTTCTTCATTGAATAATACATAGAATTCACTCATGAAACATTTGGGCTTGAAGGGGATGTTTTTGCAAGAAAAATTTTTGATGATTAATTTATAGGGCAATTTAGTGTGTCTCTTCTTGAGTCAGTTTCGGAAATTTATTTTTTTCTCAAGTTGTTAAATTTGTTGTTGTAAAGTTGTCCATAATATCATACTATCATTTTATTGTCCTAAGAATCTATAATTATATCTTCTCTTTAATTCCTGATGGTTTCAATTTGTCTTTTTTTTTTTAGTCTTGATCAATCTTGCTAGGTTTTATCAATTTTATTAATAACTAGAGGCCTGGTGCACGAAATTCATGCACGGAGAGGTGTGTGTGTGTGTCCCTCAGCCCAGCCTGCACCATCTCTAATCTGGAACCCCTTGAGGGATGTCCAACTGCCCATTTAGGCCCAGTTAGGGAGCAGTCAGACATCCCTCTCACAATCCAGGAATGCTAGCTCCCAGCTGCTCACCTGCCTGCTTTCCTGATTGCCCCTAACCGCTTCTGCCTGCCAGCCTGATCACCCCCTAACCACTCCCTGCCAGCATGATTGATGTCTAACTGCTCCCCTGCCAGCCTGATTGTCCCTAACTGCCCTCCCCTGCAGGCCTGGTCACCCCTAACTGCCCTCCCCTGCAGGCCTGATACCCTCAACTGCCCTTCCCTGCAGGCCCGGTTGCCCCAAACTTCCTTCCTTTGCTGGCCTGGTCACCCCTAACTGCCCACCCCTGCCGGCTTGATCGCCCCCAATTGCCCTCCCTTGCAGGCCTGGTCCCTCCCAACTGCCCTCCCCTGCTGGCCATTTTGTGGTGGCTATTTTGTGTCCACATGGGGGCAGCCATCTTTGACCACATGGGGGCAGCCATCTTGTGTGTTGGAGTGATGGTCAATTTGCATATTACTGTTTTATTAGCTAGGATAGAGGCCTGGTGCATGGGTGGGGGCCAGCTGGTTTGCCCTGAAGGGTGTCCCGGATCAGGGTGGGGGTTCCCTTGGGGCATGGGGTGGCCTGGGCGAGGAGCCTGTGGTGGTTTGTAGGCTGGCCACACCCCCGGCGACCCAAGTGGAGGCCCTGGTATCTGGGATTTATTTATCTTCTATAATTGAAACTTTGTAGTCTTGAGCGGAGGCCAGGGCAGGCCAGGAAGCTTGGCTTCCTCCATTGCCGGGGACAACCCAAGCCTCCTGCTCTCTCCAGCTCCATGGCTGCTGCCATTTTTGTTGGGATTTATTTATCTTCTATAATTGAAACTTTGTAGCCTTGAGTGGAGTCCAGGGCCGGCCAGGGTATGCGGGAAGCTTGGCTTCCTCCATTGCTGGGGAAACCCAAGCCTCCTGCTCACTCTGTGGCCGCACCCATCTTGGTTGGGTTAATTTGCATACTCGCTCCTGATTGGCTGATGTAGTGGAGGTACAGTCAATTTGCATATTACTCTTTTATTAGATAGGATTTTATTAATATTTCCAAATAACTAACCTCAGCTTTATTCATTTTCTCTATTGTCTATTTCAATTGTTTTTGGTTCTTATGTTTGTTATTTATTTTTTCCTATTTACTTTGGGCTTAATTGCTCTTCTTTTTCTAGTTTATTAAGCTTCTTTGGGGATATCCAACACATTTTCTTTTTTTTTTTTTTTTTTTGGTGTTAATGAACTCCTTTAGCTTTTTTTTATCTGTCCAACACATTTTTTTTAAAACAATATTTTTATTTATTTCAGAGAGGAAGAAAGAGATAAAAACATCAATAATAAGAGTGAATCCTTAATCGGCTGCCTCCTGCATGTCTTCCCCCCGATTCCACCACCTTACCCCTGACCGGGAATCGAACTGTGACCTCCTGGTTCATAGATCGATGCTCAACCACTGAGCCCTGCCGGCCAGGCTCCAAAAACTTTTCATGTGTTGTGATTACTTTTTCATTTACTTCATAAAAAATTCTAAATTCTTCTATGGTTTCTTCCTTAATCAGCAGGTTATTTAAGTGTGTCATTATTGACTTCTAATTTGGTTTTATGTTGTCACAGATATATTCTCTACTATTTCAAAGTTTTGAAATTTATGGAAACTTATTTTATGGCCTATTATATACTCTATATTGGTGAATGTTGCATGTGCACTTGAAAAGAATATACTCTGTTGTAGTTGGGTAGAGTATATTCTGTAAATGTCAATTAGGGCAAGTTAGAGAATAATGTTGTTCAAATCTTCTATACCTTTATTGTCTGACTATCCTATTTAATTGATGAAAGGAGGTGTTAAAATACTAAACTATGGTTATGAATTTCTATTTTTCTCTTTAGTTCTGTCAGTTTTTACTTGATCATCAGCTCAGTTTAGAGGCACACACAATTGAAGATTGCTATGTCTTCATGATGAACTGACCCTTTATCATTACTAAATGTCTTATTTCTGCTAATATTGAAGTCTTATCTTGAAGGTATTTTTTCTAAAATTAATATAGCCATACCAGCTTTTATATGCTTACTAATTGCATAATATATTTTCTTCATTCCTTTACTCTCAACCTATCTGTGCTTTTCTGTTTTAAATGTATCACTTATAGACCAGATATAGTTGGATCTGCTTTTTTTATTCATTCTGACAATCTCTGGGTTTAAATTGATATGTTTAGCTTATTTACATTTAATATAGATATGAATATTTTTAGGTTTAAGTCTATCATTTTGATATTTCTCTTCTATTAATTTATTCTTTTATTTTTATTTGTTTATTTCTCTTTTTCTCCTTTTCTTACCTTCTTTTTGGTTAATCACATATTCATTTAGTATTTCATTTTAATTCTGTTGACTTTTTAGCTATGCTTACTGAATTGTTTTTAATAGTTGCTCTAGGGATTATAATATGCATTCTTAACATTGTCTACTGACAATATTATACTACATTATGAAAAATGTTACAACTTTATAACAATAACATTTTATCTATTGTACCTGATCCTTTATGAAATTACCAACACATATTTTACATTTCCATGTTATAAATTTCATGATACAATGTTAAAATGTTTGCATAAAACATTCATTTTAAGGAAACCAACAGAAAAAAGAATTTTTGTATTTATCCATATACTTAACATTTCTGTGGTCTTCTTTCTTTCCTGTATATCTGAAATTCATCTGTTGTCATTTCCCTTCAGCCAAAAGGACGTTAGCATTTTTATTTTTATTTTTATTTTTAAAAAATATGTTTTTATTGATTTTAGAGAGAGGAAGGGACAGGGAGAGAAACATCCATGACAAGAAGAAATATTGATCGGCTGCCTCCTGCATGCCCCTATTGGGGATTGAGCCCAAACCCGGCCATGTGCCCTGACCAGGTATCAAAACAGTGACCTCATGGTTCATGGGTCCTTGCTCAACCACTGAGCAACACCAGCTGGGGTGCATTTTTATTAATGCAGTTCTATTAGTGTTAAATTCTCTCATCTTTTATTTCTCTGAAAATGCCATTACTTCACCCTCATTTTAAAAGATATTTTTATTGATTTAGAATTTTGGGTTTACAGTTTTGTTTTTTCCTTCTTATACTTTAAGGATATAATTTCATTGCTTTCTAGTGTCCATTTTTAAAAATGAGAAGTCAGCTATCAATTATATCACCATTCAATGTATTTTCCCTTATAAAGCTGCTTTTGCAATATTCTCTGAATTTTTTGGCTTTCATAAATTTTACTATGATGTGCTTTGATGTTTGTTTTTAAAGTCCTGCTTAAGTTTTAATGATCTATAAGTTGATTCTTTTCCTTAACCAAATTTGGATGGGTGGGTTATTTATTTAAACCTTTTCTGCCCCATTCTCTTTGTTTCTCCTCTGGGACTCAATGACATATATATTGGGCTGCTAAACTGTCCCAAGTTTACTTGATATTGTCCCAAGGTCAATTTTTTAAAATCCTTTTTTTTCTGTTCTTCAATAGAAATGTGTAATTTCTATTAATTCATCTTTAGGTTTCACTTCCCCTTTCTTCTCACATCATAAATCTGATGTTAAATCTAACTAATCAGGCTTTTTTTTTTTTTTTAAATTTCAGATATCGCAATTTTCAGTTCTAGAATGCCCACTTGGTTCTTGTTTATAGTTTTCATTTCTCATCTAAGCTTCTCTATCTGTTCACTTACTATGATCATCTTTTCCTTTAAGTCCTCAAAGATATGTTTTAAATATCTGCTTTAAAGTCCTTGTCTGCTAATTCTAATACCTATATTACTTCATGGTCTATTTTTATTCACTGATACTGTTTTACTATGAGTCACACATTCCTGTTTTTTTCACATGTCTAATAGTATTTTTACTATATATTGGACATTGTAGATGAGACATTGTAGAGACTTTGGATTCTGCTATCTTCCTCTGAAATATATATATATGTTCTAGCTGGCAGTTGAGTTACTAGATAATCAACTTAAATTGTGGAGGCTTGGTTTTACATTTATTTGTGTTTGTGGGAAACCCGAGGTGTTTACCAAATGTCTCTAATTTGATAGTATTCAAACTCCAAACTCTTTCTCCTCTATAGTGGGTGGCAGTTGAAATCTCTGCTTAGTTCTTTCAGTCTTTACACTGTTGATCCTTAGAGCCTACCCTACATAGGTGCAGTTCAGGGGTCAGGCAGGGATTTAAAGGAATCTATATACAGATTTTGGGGCTCCTCTCTGATATGGCTAACTTTTTATGGTATTTCCTCTCTCACTTTCCAGATATTCTGACAACTCTGAAATTAATACCCAAGCCAATAAGATCAAAACTTTCTATTGAATTGTAGTTACTCTGGGCCACACAGATTGAGGTTGCTCTTAGGAAAGAGTTTTGTGTACAATACACTTCGTTTTTTCCCATTAGTCAAATCCTTTTCAGATTTTGTCTGCTTTTGGCTATTCCCCATCCTTCAAATTACATATGTAATTCATTCAGAGTTTAGAATTATAATCTGAGAGGGTTAGGCTGACACTAAATATTTCACCATAATGGGAACAGGAGCCACTGCTTGTCTGCTTTTTATAAAAGAAAATTTGTTTATATAATTAGTGCTTAATCTTTGAAGAAAAACTGGAGGATACTGAAAAAGATAAAGAACCAAATTAAATAATTCCAACTATCTGGAGTTAGTCACTGGCAACATTTTGGTGGACATACTTCTAGTCTTTTTGCTATCCAGCAATGCACGTATGTATGCATGCGTGTTTGTTTATCATCTTATCTATCTATCTATCTATCTTCATCATCATCATCATCATCATTATCTATTACCTATTATCATATTGATCTCCCTTGTCTTGTGGCACCCCTGCTTTCTTGATTTTCTCCTTTCTTTAGCCATTTTTCTACATGGGTGTAATTTTCTCTGTCCATTCTTATGACACGATTTGTATCTTATTAGCAGGACTACCTTTAAAGTACCTTAGTATCTTCAATTTTTTACAAACTATAAACATTCAATGGGTGTGTGCAGGCTGACTAAACTTTCCTGTGAAAGATAGAGATTTTTTTTAAACCAACAGCTGTGCATTCTGTGGTAACCCCTACAGCTATTCACAAATGTTTGGTTCTCCTTTCTCCTAGCATATGGTAAGACTGTACTTCTCTGCTGTGTTGAATTTAGGTGGGACCATGTAACTTGCTTTGGGTAATAAAATATGAGCAGAACAGATGCATTGTGTGTGGACAAATGCTGTCAGGACCAATGAACGCTTTGCCAGTTTCATTTCCTCTGCAGAGATGATTAACAAGTTTCATTTAAAGACTCCTCCATCAAGTTGGGTCCTGGATTAACGATGATGGTAATATGAGCAGAGCCCTTACCTAACCCATGACAAACATGGATATGAAACACGAACATGAAGTAAACCTTTGCTACTTTTACACCAGGGGTTGGTAAACTATTCTGAGGGATGGTTATGCTCATAAATAAAGTTTTATTAAAACACACATAAGTTGTTTTCACACTAAAAGGGCAAAGCTGAGCAGTTGTTACAGAGACCTATGGCCTGCAAGCCTAAAATATTTAGTATCTGCCCCTTTAAAGAAAAAATTGCTGGTTCCTCTTTTAAGTTGCTGAAACTTGAGACTTGTCACTGCTGCATAATTTAGGCAATCCTAACTGATCTGCATTCTAAATATCCAAATGTGTATCAGGAACAGGCTGGAGGGAAGAAAGGCCATAGCAAAGTCAGATGCAGTAGCTAAATATGTTTATTTTCAAAATCAGCACATTCCTCTTTTTTTATTATTGTTACTACTTGTTACTTTTTTTTAAATATACATATTTTATTGCTGACAGTATTGCACATGTCCCCCATTTTCCTCCCCTTTGCCCACCTCCACCCAACTCCTGCCCACTGCACTATTATCTGTGTTCATGGGCTATGCATATATGCATGTAAGTTATTTTTTCTTTAATTTTAAAAATTAAATCCTTATTGTTGAAAGTATTACATATGTCCCCCTTCCCCGCTCTTAGTAACGCCTTCTAGCCCACCTCACCCCCTGCCTCAAGCCTTCACCACCCTACTGTCTGTGCCCATGGGTTATGCATATATGGATACAAGCTCTTTGGTTGATCTCTTCCCACCCACCCCTGCCTTCCCTCTGAGGTTCCACAGTCTGTTCCATGCTTCTATGTCTCTGGATCTACTTTGTTCATCAGTTTATTTTCCTCATTAGATTTCACATATGAGTGAGATCATGTGATACTTGTCTTTCTCTAACTGGCTTATTTCGCTCAGAATAATACTTTCCAGGTCCCTTCATGCTGTCTCAAAGGGTAAGAGATCCATATTTTTCACTGCTGCATAATATTTCATGGTGTAAATGTACCACAGCTTTTTTATCCACTCATCTACTGATGGGCACTTGGGCTGTTTCCAGATCTTAGCTATTGTAAATTGTGGTGCTATGAACATAGGGGTGCATACATTCTTTCTGATTGGTGTTTCAGGTATCTTAGGATATATGTAGTCCTAAAAGTGGGATCATTGGGTCAAATGGCAGTTCCATATTTAATTTCTCTTTTTTTTTTCTTCATAATTTGTTGAGGAAACTCCATACTGTTTTCCACAATGGCTGCACCAGTCTGCATTCCCACCAGCAGTGCACGAAGGTTCCTTTTTCTCCACATCCTTGCCAGCACTTGTCATTTGTTGATAATAGCCATTCTGACAGGTATGAGGTGATACTTCATTGTCGTTTTAATTTGTATCTCTCTGATGATCAGTGACTTAGGCATTTTTTCATATGTTTCTTGGCCATCTATATGTCTTCTTTAGAGACGTGTCTATTTAGGTCCTTTGCCCATTTTTTTAAATAAAATATTTTTATTGATTTCAGAGAGGAAGAGAAAGAGAGATAGAGACATCAATGATGAGAAAGAATCATTGATCAGCTGCCTTCTGCATGCCCCACACTGAGAATCGAGCCCACAACCTGGGTATGTGCCCTTACTGGGAATGGAACCATGACCACCTGGTTCATAGGTCGATGCTCAATCACTGAGCCATGCCAGCCGGGCTGCATGTAAACTCTGGTTATTCTCTTCCTGTCCTCTCCTACCCCTCCCCTCTGAGATCTGTCAGTCTGTTCCATGCTTCCATGTCTCTGGATCCACTCCGTTCATCAGTTTATTTTGTTCATTAGATTCCACATATGTTATTTAAAAAACTCACAACATTAAAAAATGTAAATCATTTGTTCTTTACTAAGAACAAATGAAACTGCAGTAATTTCTAAAGAAAGTTTTATTTTGATCTTAAAAGAGCCACTTTCCTTATTGTTTTGTTTATTTATATTATTGTTTTGTTTTGAGGTACATAAGGGTGAGTATATCTAATGCAGTGGAGAGCAGAATACAGTAAGTCACATTCAGTGTCAGGCCTTTTGGAAACCTCAATATGTCCTCATAAAAGTCTTGTCTGAGTATGGTGAAATGAAAATGAGACTAATCCTTTCTCTCCTTCCATTTCCTGACAGAAGGAGATAGAAACATCAAGGCAATACAGGAAACTGACCTTTGTACGTCAAAACATGGACACGCAGACCACAGGGGAGCTGCCGGTTGCTTCCAGATACAAGGAGCCTCGGTGGCAATTGAGTTCCATATAACAATGTGTCCAAGACCTTTTCATGATTAATGAGCACACCAGGACTAACTTTTGGAAATGAGGGCACACCTGAAAATTTTAGAACATTTAACCATTATGTATGCTCTTATTCAACTCCTTGAAAAGTAAAAAAGGAGAAAAGAAATATTATTAGCTTATTCAAGGCCAGTGAAGTTCACCCAGCACCCCCCTCCCTGGGAACCCTGGCCTGGGACCCTCCTGCCCATGGAGGCTGTCACTCTTTAGAGAGCCAGGTAACAAAGGTTTAAGTTCAGGCTCCAGAGTCACCCAGCTTGAGTTTGACTCTCCACCCACCACTTAAGGGCATGGCTAAGGGCAAATACCTAACCTTTTCTAGCCATAGTCTCCTCATCTGCATAATGGGTACCTGTGTTATACAGCTGTTAGGTTTAAATGAGAGAAAGCAAGTCTTTCTCCTAGCACAGCGTCTAGGGAATCAGTGAGTGCTCAACAGACACCAGCAGTTGTTATACTGAATCTTGGTGAATTAGATAAATCCTATGTCAGGAGACCCCCTTTGCCTTCCTGCCTCCCCGCTCCCCACCCCCCACCCCCCGCCCCCAAGTCTGGCGCCTGCTCTTCTCCCCACAGCCCCCTTTTCTAGGAGTCACCATTCCTCCATGCCCTAAAGTCAGTGTGCCTTTGGACTTTTTAAAAAATATATATTTTATTGTTTTTTTACAGAGAGTAAGGGAGAGGGATAGAGAGTTAGAAACATCATGAGAGAGAAACATTGATCAGTTGCCTCCTGCACACCCCCTACTGGGCATGCCCTTGACCAGAATCGAACCTGGGACCCTTCAGTCCACAGGCTGACGCTCTATCCACTGAGCCAAACCAGTTAGGGCGCCTTTGGACTTTTATGCTGAGCAGCAGGCAAAGTGCAAGAGCTGCTCTGGAACCTGAAGAAACCAGTGGCAACAGGGCCAAGTGGAAACACCAGAGCCAATGCGAGCCCCCTTTCCGGGGCAAGAGGAAAATGGAGAGTGATCAGAGCCTGTTCTGCCAAGGACGTAGGCAAGCACCTGGTACCTGGAGGGTCTCAAGGTGCATCGAGTCCCCCTTCTGTTGCCCGCTGCCCCGAAGCTGTGTGAGAAGGCGCCAAGTTCCCAGCAGCAACATTCATCTTCTCCCCACTCCCTTCTCGGCTCCTTGCCCTGAAGAAAGCTCTCTCGCCCGCCTGCCCCCTGACGGAGACACACAGCCATTCCTGAACTGCCTCGGGGACAGTCTCACCCAAACCTCCTGGGGCGCCTTCCAGGTGCACAGCGCCTGCGGCAGCTGCGGCTGCAGGCGGGACTCGCGGGTGCCCCCACCGCCTGGGACGTCAGGTTCGCGGCGCGGGGGCGGCGGGGACCTCGGAGGAGCCAAAGTCCCGCCGACCGGCAACCGCCTGGTCTTTCAGAATAAGAGAAAATCCCTCTGGTAAGGGCAGCGATCGCTTTCCTCGCCCCGGAGAGCCGGAGAGCCGCTCTGAGGAGGCTGCCCGAGGGCGTCTTGGGGTGGCAGCGGCGGCCCATCCCCGCGGCGCAGCTCAGCACCCGCCCTCAAAACTCTCCAAACCACGGAAAGGGTTTAAAGGGAGATAAGTAGTGACGGGGGTGGGGGGTGGAGGGGGCGACTGTGGTGATTGCAGGATTGCAGGGATGCAAACCTCCAGGGGACTCCCGGGCGGGACTGTAGGACGGTGCGCTCCGCGGGGCTCCGCCCTTCTCCCTAAGAGGGACTGGGGAGGCTGAGTGTTGGAAATGGGGGTGGCGGTGAGAAAAGTGCAGGTGGGGTAAAAGAATGACTAAAAAGAAAAAATAGTAGAAAAACCGCCAAGAGAAAAAAAGACAATGGGAAAAGAAGGGACGAATCAGTGGGAACAGTCAGTTACCAGGTCAGCGCCGGGATGGTAAGTTCCCAACAGAAGGTGGTAGGATGTAAAGCAGGTTCTCAAGTGTGTCTCTGGTCCACAGCATGTGGGTCGGTTTGTTGGAAACGCAGACCTATTGTATCCAAATCTCAGGGAGTGGGGCCAGCCTGTTTCCTCAGGTCCTCCGGGGGATTCCATGCCCCCTCAAATTCAAGACCCGCTGTACAAAGGAAGTGATAATGGCTTGGGGGCTGGGAAACTGGGTCCCTAGTTTTCCCATCAATAAAAGGAAGGGTTGGACACTGGTGGATAGAATCTGGCAGGCCACGCAGAGTGAGGTGGGCCAGGTAGGCCCCGAGTGCCTGTACCCAGTGCCAGTCAGTTGTTGCCTGGCCTGAAGTTGGGGCAGGTGTTGGCATATCTGGTTTTTCAAGAGAAGCTGGGAACCCGATTTTTAAAATGTGAAATCCCCTGTTTTTTAAATGTCGGCAAGTAATTAAACATTTTAAAAACATTGTTTGGGTCCTCCCTGTAGACCAAGCATAAACATGTGCCCCCTGGGTTTGTCCTGTGGGTCTTGGTCTACAGTCTTCCAACTCATGGTCTCATCTTACTCTGAAATAGCCTGTGAGACCGACATAAAGTGTGGAGGCTGTCCTGAAGGAGAAAAGTAGGGCTTCCTGAGCTTCTCAGAAAATGTTAGGAGAGAATGTTTGGAACACCTCATAGTCACACAAAAGGATTACTATTCCTTTGATTCCCTTCTTGCTGCCCTCTGTCACATTCTTAATCAGGGAGCCCCACTGTTCTCATTATAATTTAGACCTAAAAATTGCTGACCCACAAAACATTAAGTAACTCGGTCAAAATCCTTTTCCAGAGCCTGCCTGTGCATTGCCATCTTCCCAACCACGTCTCTGTCGAGCCCGCTCTGACCACCTTGTGTTTGTCAGGTGCTGTTCCCATGTGCCAAGGTACTGTTCCAAGTGCTTTACACGCATTAACTCCTTTACCAGCAACAGCTCTGTGGAATGGATACAGCTCTGTGGAATGGATACAGTTATTGTCTTCCATGTGACACATGAAAAAAACAGACCCAGACAGGTTAAGGGATGTATGTGTCCCAGGACACCCAGCTTGTATTCAGTATGTGGCATGAGGGGCCTGTGCAGATGGAACCCAGCAGGCCCAGTGCATGTGGAGCTCTGACCCAGCCAGGTTGCCAGGTCGGCCCTTCTGCAACTTGCCAGATAATGTAGCCAGTGGGGCTTAAGGTGTCACAGAGTCTGACAACTTTAACAAAGGAGGTGTCATGTGGAGGAGATGAAAGAGCAGAGCTGTTTATTTGAGGATTAGGGCCCTAAGAAATGTCTCTAACTCTGCAGGCTGCCTCTGTCGCCTTGTTTCTGACAGTGCTCTCAGGGCGTTAGGGGAAGAATGCCCTGGTCTCATGTTACAGGGCTCCCTAGGCACAGGAGCCTCTCCCTGCCACCCAGCACTCGTTCTTAAGGGTCCCGGATGGAAAGAGCACTGAGAAAGAAGTGAGGAGACCTAGGTCCTAGCCCAGCCTTATAAACAATGGACTGCGAGGACCTTAGAGACTAATTTTACTTTTCTGGGTTCCAGATGCTGCATCCTCGCATTGTTCAAAATAGTAGCTGCTTGCCACATGTAGCCAGATTAAAAACTATTTCTCCCTGTGCTAGCTACATTTCCAGTGCTCAGCAATTACACGTGGCAATGACTGGCCTGCTGGAAGGAAAGATGTGGGCATCTCTGTTTTGCAGGAAGCTCTACTGTGAAGGCTACTGTGATTGAGCTAGATAACCCCAAAGCCTTTTGAACACAGTCTACATGCTATTTGCGTCTGATACGTGGGCAGTCATTACCATGTCTGTGAGACACTCTCGGGAGCATGGTCAGGAGGACCTGATCTCTGCTGGTGAGGTGGGTACAGTGAGCTAGTCAGACTCTGCCAGGAAACTCAACTTGTGGCCAAGAACAGCTACTAGAGAGACATCCAGCCAGAACCAGTGGTGCAGCTTTGACCATGAACATCCCTGCTCTGTGAATCCTATTGGCCCATAAAAGAAGTGAACGTTGGACCTTACTATATGGGGGCAAAAGTAAGAATAATACTGTTGCAACTTCAAGAACTCTAACAGTTCAGCCCCTACCTGGTGTGGGGATAGAAACATTGGAGGAGTGCTATCATGTGACAGTGACAGCCAGCATCTATCTAGCACCTTGCATGTGCCGGGCCCTGAGCCTGTTGGACCCATTCTGCCTCATGGCAGTGCTATGAATCAGGCACACTATCACCCCATTACAGAGGCGGGAGCGGCGGGGCAGAAAGGCTCAGCAGTGCCCACTGTCACTGGGCTAGCAAGTGCAGGAGGAGCTTGGATTAGGAATGCAGATAACATACCAGTACACACTGAAATTCAGTTTTTACTGGGCATCCTGTATTCTTCTTTGCGAAACCGGTGACCCCAGCTGAGACACAGTCCAGGCATTCTGGATCCAGAGTCTGTGCTCTTCACAACCCGTTGCTGCCCCTTAAGAGAGAAAGATGATTTGGGACGGTCTGTGCTAAGACACAGGAAGCACCCTGGAAATATGCAGCCTCTCCTCACTGTCACCCCCAAGTCCTCATCCTCAAATCATATGAATGTCAACCAGAGCGTGAAGAACCTGGAAGGAGACATTTTACACATGCTGACAAATGACACCCCCAGTGACAGGACCCAGCCTTTCCGTCCTAAAGCATAAGCCCTGCTACACGCTTAGACCAGTAGGCTCCACTACTCCTGGGATTCCAGCCTGCCCCATCACGGAAGCCCTGGCACTGTGCTGAAGACAGTCAGGCTCCGCAGGAACACGGCCAGGCCCCGCAGAAGCACGGCCAGGCCCCGCAGGAGCACGGCCAGGCCCCACAGGAGCACGGTCAGGTCCCGCAGGAGCATGGCCAGGCCCCACAGGAGCACGGTCAGGCTCCTCAGGAGCACGGTCACGCCCCACAGGAGCACGGTCAGACCCCGCAGGAGCACGGTCAGGCCACTGCAGGAGCACAGTCAGGACCCGCAGGAGCACGGCTAGGCCCCGCAGGAGCACAGTCAGGCCACTGCAGGAGCACGGTCAGGCCACTGCAGGAGCAGAGTCAGGCCCCGCAGGAGCACAGTCAGGCCACTACAGGAGCACAGGCCACTGCAGGAGCACGGTCAGGCCACTGCAGGAGCAGAGTCAGGCCCCGCAGGAGCACAGTCAGGCCACTACAGGAGCACAGTCAGGCTCCGCAGGAGCACGGTCAGGCCACTGCAGGAGCATGGTCAGGCCCTACAGGAGCACGGTCAGGCCACTGCAGGAGCACAGGCCACTGCAGGAGCACAGTCAGGCCACTGCAGGAGCACAGGCCACTGCAGGAGCACAGTCAGGCCACTGCAGGAGCACGGTCAGGCCACTGCAGGAGCAGAGTCAGGCCCCGCAGGAGCACAGTCAGGCCACTGCAGGAGCACAGGCCACTGCAGGAGCACAGTCAGGCCACTGCAGGAGCACAGTCAGGACCCGCAGGAGCACAGTCAGGCCACTACAGGAGCACAGGCCACTGCAGGAGCACGGCTAGGCCCCACAGGAGCACAGTCAGGCCACTGCAGGAGCACGGTCAGGCCCCGCAGGAGCACAGTCAGGCCACTGCAGGAGCACGGCTAGGCCCCACAGGAGCACAGTCAGGCCACTGCAGGAGCACAGTCAGGACCCGCAGAAGCACAGACCACTGCAGGGGTACACCTGGGATTGATTTACAAACAGCTTCGGGAGCCAACTCCAGTTCTGCTCAAATTGAATCCCCCGGGGTGGTGCTAGGGGCATCTATATTTTTAATGATTTCCCCAGGTTAGATGGCCACAGTTCAGAGGTGCTGCCCAGAGCCCCTGCCAGCTCCCAGGAACTTTCCTTTCCTCGTAATGGCCTAACCTAATCACATTCCACCAGGCTAGCTCTCAGTGCCAACTGCCTGCCTTGTCACTGGAGTCCTTCCCAGTCTCTTCTACTCTTGCCTATTTCCTCCATTCATCTCTCATTTATTCTTCCTATCCCAGAGCTGATCCTCCCAGGCTTTCTCTCCTAGCATGGTCTGGCACCTAAGTAGTCAAAGTTCAGGCCCATCACTATACTGATATTCTCTTGGCTCATTCTCATACCACCTCCACTGTCCTAATATGTTAGATTTGTGGACACCACCTCAGAGAGGAGGTCATTTATGGATTTTTAAGGAAAGCTTCAAGAGATGAAGTGACCCTCCAAAGATGCAGAGAGAGAAAGAGAGAGAGCTTGGAGGGTCTGTCTCAGAGTCTGGCTTCCAGAGGTCTGGACACATGCACAGAAGACATCTTGCATTTACAGGGACAAAGGCTATAATCTGACTCCAAACAAAAGCTGTTTGATACCTCTCACCCCTCCTCCAGGGGTGGTTTTAACAATTGGAAATCTATTGGTGAGTGAAAGCACCTGGCCACAGCTAGACATTTTTGTAGTCGCTAAATTGTGAGATGAGTAAGCCTGTCCACTACTTATTTAACTATATGGACTTTTGCAGAAACTAGGAATCCATTACCAACAATCTGCTCTGCCAGGTGAAACCGCCAGGTAGACCGTGGGGTGGGGAAACTGGTGGCCCTTCAGCTTGCAGATGCCCTAGAGCTGCCAAGAACTTTTTGATTATCCACTGTATCCTTAGCATTTTAGGCATCGTGGTGTATGAGAAAGGAATGTGTGCAATCTCATTAGGGGGACAGGACAATACCAGGTGAGACAGTTAGGGTGTGTGGTCCCTGCTGGGGTCCTAACCAGGGAGGAGCAACTCCAAACACTGAGGCTCCTGAAAACACAGGACCCTAGGACCCTTCAATGCATTCACAAGGTGAGCGCTGAGGACCTACTAAGTGTTGATACAGGACTGGGTGCTGAAGGAGTAGACAGAGGGTAGAACATGGTCCCTGCCCTCAAGGACCTAGAAGTGGAAGATGTCGCAAGGCCTTTGGATCTCAGGGAACGTCTGCAGCAGCAGGTGGAGTTAAGTGAGAAGACCTTTAGGCTTGGGGCGGAGAGGGGTTTCTGTTGTCTGCATCATGCCAGTAGTGACTTTAAATGGAAGGGGGCTTATGTTTAACATTACCGCACATGTCAAAGTATGATACACATGTATCATTCATGGACAAGTCACTTAACATTTTTCTGTTTCCATTCCTTAATTGGTGAAATATAGTTAAATCTATTTTGCTAGATTGTTGTGATGGTTTAGTTAGATTAGATATAACAAATTAAAGTCTAACTACCCAGTCAATTCTACCACTAAAAAAACAAACAAACCAATCCTACTAATTATTTAGTTCAGAATTCCAGAGAGCAAACACTGGAGGGTGATTTTATCACCAAATCACTCACATGATTGGGTCCTGTGGCACTGTGGCAAGCACAGTAAATGAAGGGGAGTGGGAAAGAGAAACAGAGCAGAGGACAGGAAGAAAGAGGGAGAAGCAGGAAGGGAAAGGGTGGAGGGACTGTATCACACCTAAGAGCAGGTGGGAGAAAGGGTTTATGCTGACTTGGAGAGCCATCCATAGCCCACACAAAGGCGAGCAATGCAGTGATAGATAATTATTTAGATAGTATCTGCTTAATCAGTCCCAAATGGCTCTCAGTTACTAGAGAATGAGAACTCCTTAATTATTGGTGTGGAATTTCAAAAGAAGAACCCAGGAAATATGCAAATAAATGCTTCTGCTGGGTGCCAGGTGGGACCAGGCTGCCAGTCTGCTGCCATTCACCCACCTGGGAGGGGCAGGGCCTGTGTGCTCAGAGAACAGCTGGGACAATTACAGGGTTGTGAACAGTTGGAGATCCAGGGGAATCAAGGGGAAGCTAAGCTGTGCCCGAAGCTATATTTCAATAGTTGTCTCATCTGTGGCTTTTTTCCTTAAGGAAAAAAAAGGTAAGGAAAGAAAAAGCATAGCCATGCTATGTGAATGAGGTTGGGAGGCTGTTATTAATTGAACACATATTCCCCTTCTTGCATTGGCTCCACTTCACAAAACAGAACACTAGATTAATTTTTAGAAGGGGAAATACTGCTTATAATACAGTAATACTTGGTGCTATAATAAGTACTCATATAATTAATGTAATCCCTCATACCTATCCTATGATGTAACTATTATTGTTCCCATTTTACAGATGATGACACTGAGGCATAAAGGTCAATTAACTTGCACAATATCTCAGGGCTGGGTGGTGGAGCTGGGGAACCTACTGAGAAATCTGGTTCAGGGTATGTTTCTAAGCACTAGGCTCATGTCCTCTGTATTCGGTGCCTGGAGAGCTCCTGGGACACCTGTGCTCTGAGAGGTGGCAGGGCCCTGTGACTGAGGCAGTAGAGGGTCAGGAAGAACTGGGCATTGTCCTGGAGCGGCCCACACAGAGCAGGCACCTCTTGGGGGATGCCTGACTGTGGGGTGGGCATCAGGCCTCTCCCTGGTCCCGCCTGCCCTTGAGCTTCTCCCTGTGCTGACTTCTCACTCCTTCGAGGGAGTAATGCCCCACACATAACTTCTCTAAAGAATCATTAAATGACACTGTGTGTCCCTTTGGGATGATGACTAAAACCACCCCAGTGAGCAGTATGCCTTCCTCTTACTCCCCAAAAATAACCTCAGGAAGACTCGGCTCCAGCGCCCAGAGGCCCTACAGGTGTGCAGATGTGTCAGAGAGGCCTCTGTGGTCAACCCGAAGCTCTGCCAGTGGCAGCCTCTTGAATGACCAAGTGGAATCTTAACTAAACAATAAAAGGTCACCTCTGACATGAGTCACAGGCATATTACCGGAGAAGGCCTTTTCTACCCACTGGTGGTGCAGCCACAGGAAGCAGCAGGTGCTGAGCAGGTCCAGTGGGGATTCCTGGGGGCCTCTCTGCCTCTGGCAGAAGCTTTCCACCCCGAGTTAAACCAGGGCTCTGCTATCTGATTTTCCATGTGTGCAGTCTACACGTGCGTGCATATGTGTGTAGATGTTTGCATGTGAATGGGCATGTGTGTAGATGTGCATGTGTGGATGTATGATACATGTATGTGTGCATAGATGCATGATGCATGTGTGCAGGCATGTGCAGATGCATGATACATGCATGTGTATGCATGGGTATATGATGTGTGTGGATGTGTGGATGTATGATATGTATATGTGGGTGGACATGTGAGTATACATGATGTGTGTATGGACATGTGTGGATGTGTGATATATATATGTGGAAGTGAATGTGTGGATGTATTGTGTATATATGTATGTGTTTTGCCCTGACAGGCAGCATGGTGGACAGTGACTTGGACTATGAGCCAGGAGAACTGAGTGGTTTTGACTCTGCCTCCATTCGCTGTGTGACTCTCTGGGCCTCACTGTGCTAACTTAGAAGGTACAGGAATTGGAGGAGATGTTCTAACCTGGGATTTAGGACCTCCTGGAGGTAACGCAGGGACCACCCCCTTAGCAGCCCCTGATAAAAAGCTCCAGGACCTCCCTTCCTTCCCTAGTTGCCACCCTGACACAGCCACCCACAAAAGCTGCCTCTACCTCCCTGTTGATATTTCAACACTTTCTCTCCCACACCCTCTCCTTGTGGTGGGGACTGAAGCCACAAGCAAGCAGGCATGCCCAAACCATGGTTCTCACAGCACCTCCAAACAGGCTGTTCTCAGAGGTGAGCCGCATCCTGACCCAGATTCCAGCCCAGCTCGCTTATCTGAAGATGGCATTGTTCCTCCGGGCCCAGCACAAGACTTGGTTTCAAAACAGCCAAGCAGATCCCAATCTTCCTGACCCGCCCCACCGCGGGTGCTGCCTGCAGCACCTTGCTCAGCCCTCCAGACTTGACTCATTGTCTTGGGATGGGCACCCTTCACCCTGTGAGTTTCTCTGGTCTCAGGCAGGAGTAGCGACAGCAGCATGGGGCGGAGGGAATTTCACAAGCCTCCTCTGGAGGGGCAGTGAGACCATCTATTTATTATTTCTCTGCTGATTTATGCCCCACCTTTGGTGAGAGAGCCTTGGGAGCTTGCTCATCCCACTGTTTTTGCAACCTGAAAGATGGTGGCGGTGGCAGCAGGGGAATGGCAGAACACTAGGGCTTTGCATCTTCAGATTTGGCCCACATCACATATGAGTGGGAGCCCCAGTCCTCAGGTCCTCCCTGGAGAGCGCTGGGCCTGAGTGCTCAGAGAGGGTGACACTATTTGGGGGGATGTCAGAGAGCTGTCCAAGTGGGCTCTGCAGATTTTCTTGGTCTAAAGACTGTATCAAGGCATTTTCCCTCTTAAATAGAGAAACAGCAGGAGTTAGTTTACATACAAGCCACTGTCTAATAGAGCTGTGCACTTCGCCAACAACTGACTTTCACTGACAGCCTGAGTTCAGTTAATTATGGGCTTTAATCAAAACCAAAATAAACTGGGGAGGAGCACCCGTACCACTCAGGCTCCATGGATCCTCTCTGAGGATTTATTCTCAATTCTTCCTGTACCTTTTTCTAAGCTCTTAGCTGTAAGCAGTTGCCTAGACCTCCTTCAAGTCCTAGTTTAGCTTCGGAGTCGCTGATCAAACCTTCCCTGGCCATCCAGGCCTCCTGAGTGCCCTTCTTCTGAGCATCTCCTGCAGAGCTGCCCACATCATTTGGCCCTGATCACGCAGTATTGTCTCTTGTTCACCAGCTCCCTCTGACCTGAGTGTTCTCTCTCTGAGAATCCTAGGGATTAGGCGGGACGTCATTTATTTCTTTTGGAACCCGTGTTCATTATTTTCTGGCACAGTGCTGATCTCGGAGTTGGGGTTTAGTGAACATTTGCTTGATTGAGGAAGATAATACATTGTCAACAGATAAGAGAAGCCAGAGATCAAGCCCAGTTGTTCTAATCCCATGGGGGAGATGACTGTGCCTACGGATTGCTGTCCAAGCCCCTCATGCTCTTCCCTGCCTCGTGGGGGGTCACGTGGCTCTCTCTGGCCAGTGGACTGGGAGGAGCAGTGCCAGTGTCACTTCCCATCCAAGGAGATCATTGTGAGTTTTGCAAACTCTTCTCTGCTCTCTGCCACTTGCCCTGAAGCTGTGACAGTGTTACAAGATGGTAGCATCTCCATCAGCTTGGGTCTCCCAGTGACCACGGGAAGCAGAGCCCCCAGTGTGTAAGTCGTGCGGTAAAACCAGAAATAAACTGTATCAATGCCCTTAGAGGTGGGAGTTTGCTCCTGTGGCAGAGCTGATAGGACTAATATGACTCCTGGTTTATTTAAATACTCTTTAAAAATAAGGTTGATCTTCATGCAGGAATGGGAAACACATAAGACAAAGAAAAGTAATTTTAGTCCAAGATAGGCCAAAAGAGGGCATTTTGCCTAGTGTTTCTTAAAATGTGGTCCAGGGATATATAGTGTATACATTAAACTCACCTGAGATGCTGGTTACCAATGCAGACTCCAGGCCCTCTCTTGACCTGCAGTCAGAATCCCTAGTGGAATCGCCTGGGCACCTGCATTTCTAACAAGCTTAAGCACAATGAAGTTTGAGAAACTCTGATCCCATCACGTTAAGTGAAATAATATCTGATCAGTGGTTCAAACCCCAGAGTGCACATTAGAATCACCTGGGAAACTTTCTTAAAATGTTGTCTCTGCCTCACTCTTACAGAACCTTCTTAAATTGGTCTGGAGATGAGCCCAGGTATTGTTTTATTGCTGTTGTTGTTTAAAGTTCTCTCTGATGATTTTAATATGAATCATTGACCTGAATTAACTGTTTAAAAACACTTTCAGTTTGTATTTCAGAGGGTTAAACAAGAAGGAATTGTTCTAAGACTGAGATATGAGCTGGTATGAATGTGGTATGAACCAGCATGGTGTCCTGATTTATACATGTCTGACCTTCAACAACAACAACAAGATTCTTATTCATCTGGCTCATCCCCATCCAGAGGCCACCAGCTGTTCGCCCCACACAGGCAGCACCATGACAGTCCATGCTCCCGATGAAAGGACAGTCCCTGGCACCAGAAAACTCATCTTGCCCAGGAGTGCTTCCTTTCAAACGTCCAGCTCCTGTGAAATGAGATTTCTTGTCACTCATTTTACTTAAACTGTTCCCGCTGTACAGGGCTGTTGTGAGACTTAATCATACAGAAGCAAGTCACACACACATATCCACTCAGGACTCAGTGTACACGGAACTTTTATTTCACACAGGTGAGTTAATTGCTTGTAAAAAAAAAAAAAAGCTGCTGTCAGTCATCTCTGAGAATTTCTGGAAAGCTAAAGAAGTGTCAGTTGACATGATATGAGCAAATTTTTTTTTTTTAAGTTTCATCCCAGAAACTACAGAGTGGTAAACTTTCGTCTGTCAGCACCAACATTCCAGAATCAACCTTTCAACAGTGACCACCAGGAACCAGTACAGGTTCGTGAGAATAAACCTACTAAGCAGAACCTCTTTCTGATAAGACTGGTTTCTGAATTGGCAGATTGGTGAATGGAATGTATTTTGACAACTAGCAAGTCGTTTTTTAAATGAAATTGTTGTGAATAAAATAAACAGCATGTGCTTTTAGTTTACCTCTACAGGCACACCGAGGAAACATTCACCTGGCTCTGTGAGCTTTCATGTCGTGTGTGCACTCTACTGTGCCGTGGCTAGAAGTCACAGATCCTCCATGCAATGTCCAGCTGATGTGAAACACAACGTGCCCAAGAGATGGGTGCTCAGAGGAAGGGAATTCTAGTTAACTTGCCCTCACCACTCCCATCCCTTGTGTTCAACATACTGACTTTAGCTTAGATCCGTGGTCGGCAAACTGTGGCTCGTGAGCCACATGCGGCTCTTTGGCCCCTTGAGTGTGGCTCTTCCACAAAATACCACAGCTTGGGCGAGTCTATTTTGAAGAAGTGGCATTAGAAGAAGTTTAAGTTTAAAAATTTTGGCTCTCAAAAGAAATTTCAATCGTTGTACTGTTGATATTTGGCTCTGTTGACTAATGAGTTTGCCGACCACTGGCTTAGATAACAGTGATGGAGCCGAGGCCCCAAATGTTCTCTAGTGAAATCAATGGGGAATAGATGATCTCTTTTTGCTTCATGAACAAGGACATCAATGCAGCCCTTGCGAGAAGATCTGACTCAGCATCGTTCATGTAAGATCAGTGTTGACTTGATAACAAAGTAATATTCTTGGCAACTAAAACATTAAAAACCTTAGCATTTGTTAAGTAACCAGATCATCCTGAGTAGTGGTATCATACTTGGCACTGGTAAGACTTAAGTGGAGGGCTCTCCTTGATTCTCACTGAAGTGGCTGAACTCTGTCCCTCCCTCCCCGAAAGACATGGGCCCACTCAGAACCTGTGAATGTGACCACTTGGGGAAAGGGTTTGTGCAGATATTATTATTAAGTTAAGGTGAATTAAGTTAAGTAAGATCCTCCTGGATTTAGGGACCCAAATCCAATAGTAGCCATATTTATAAGAAGCAGGAAGACAAAATGAAGAGGAAGCAGAGATTGGGGTGATGCTGCAACAAGCCAAGGAAATCTACGGACTGCCAGGGCCACCAGGACCTGGAAGAAACAATGAATGATTGGTCGGCAGAGCCTTTGGAGGGAGCAGGGCCCTGCTGACACCCAGCTTCAGACTCTGGCCCCCAAACAAGGAGAGAATAAACCGCTGCCATTTTAAGCCACTCAGTCTGCGGTAGTTTGCTACAGGAAACTAGTTCAGTCACTATCGTATTTAAACAAAGGTATGGTGACCAGAACAGTGAATGGTCTAGGAATAGGACTGAGGTCTTAAATATTCAAGAGGCTGCCAGAGATGGGAGGAGAAGTCAGCGACGGGGACTGAGGACTGCTCTGAGCCTGGACCCTGGTGCCTCCTGCCTCCTGAGCCTCGCAGCACCTCTCTCCACTTCTGCCCTTCTGTCCATCCTCAGGAAGTGCCCGGCTGATGAGCAGGCCCTCTTATAGGCACTTGGGATAAACCCTGAAGGGAAGACACGCGGAACCCCTGCCTGTGTGAAGCTGGGGTTCTGGTGGGGAGTGGGCAGGAGTTCATGGAAAGTAGGTAACTGGAGAGTAGAACAAAAGCCAGAGTTATGTTTGCTTGTTTCATTATTTTTTAAATATATTTTTATTGATTTCAGAGAGGAAGGGAGAGGAAGAGAGAGAGAGAAACATCAATGATGAGAGAGAATCATTGATTGGCTGCCTCCTGCACATTGGACTGAGCCTGCAACCCAGGCATGTGTCCATGACCATAATTGAACCCAGGACCCTTCTGTCCACAGGCCAACGCTCCATCCACTGAACCAAACTGGCTAGAGCAGTGGTCGGCAAACTGCAGCTCACGAGCCACATGCGGCTCTTTGACCCCCTGAGTGTGGCTCTTCCACAAAATACCACGTTCGGGTGCGCACGTACAGTGCGATTGAAACTTCGTGGCCCATGTGCAGAAGCGGGTTTTCGGCTCTCAAAAGAAATTGCAATCGTTGTACTGTTGACTAATGAGTTTGCCGGCCACTGGGCTAGAGATACTTGTTTCAGTTCTTAATGCCCCTCATGGGGGAAGGTGTGAGCCACCCCCAGCAGCCTGGGAAAGGATTTGACCTGAGAGGGCATTAGCATCAGGGTGAGTTAGGGGCCCTTACTCTGCCCAGAAGAAAACGGAAATTAGAATTCTCTTCAGCATTAATTACTAACAAGAAGAAGTGGGAGAGAATTCCCAAACTAGACTTACTTTCTTCACTAGCTTCGTCTTTAGGGCTGCTGCATAAGGGTCCCAGGCAATGCTATAGCATTTACTTTTAAAGGCACGTTTAAAGGAAAAATATGCAAACATTTCCCTGGGCAAGAGCCCCAGGAAAAGCGTGGGTGGTTGAATCACATGGCATTACTATCCAGCTGTTGGTAATTTTCTCTAATTCAGAACAAAATACCCAGGAGAAATTGAAATGTCTCTTGATTGCCACCTTGTAAACCAGACCTGTAAGACACTGTGAGAAACAGACAGCGTTTTCAATTTTATGAAGGGAATTAACCAGAAACCAATAGGCTTTTCTGAAACAGAACCCAGTATATGTTCATTTTGCTAGAATTCAGCTCTTCCTCAGAATGAAAGATACCACCAATGACTAGCATACAGATATTTGTACCAAAGCCAGTAAGTTCCAACATGCTGTCTATCAGAAACAGATATATTTACATTGGGGTTCACAGCTGCAGTGCATACCGCTCTGCAGACCTTGATTACAGAGATTTCATTTGTTGATGTTGACTTGGCTCTTAATTCAATGCGCTTTACACAGTGGTGTCCTCAGAGACTTGTTATTTTAGACAGCGCTGTGCACAAGAAGGACAGGGAGGTGGTAAGAAAAGCACGTCACCTCTTTCTGTCCCGGGAGGACATTTGCTTTGAAGCGATGTGAACAAGCAGGGTGGAAGCAGAAGCAGCCAAGGCCAAGGCTTTCCTTCTCCTACAAAAGGGAGAAGTCAGAGCCTCCTGTGCCACGAAAGCCTGAAATTTCACTCAGAAACCACACCCAGAGCCTGGATCAACTGAACACATAGAGGGAGGCCTTCCCAAGCTGCAGCCCAGGCTGCTTCCATAGTGAACGAGACAGACACAGGCAGCTCTCCAGCTGCTGTCTCCTCCGGGAGCCATCGTGGAAGCAAAGGCTGGTCAGGAAGGCTGGCTGGTGCTTCCCTAAGATCTGCCCTCCTGGGAAAAACGTTGGAGAGGTGGCAGATAAGAGATCTGGAAACAAGCATTCTCATTCTTGAGCTCTCCACAGGACTGTTCTCAAAAACAGCTCGGGGCTGAGTTCCCTCACCTGTCATTTCCCACCAAACCAGGTACAGGGATGCGTGTGCAGCAGTAGAAAAGCCCTTAGCCTGGCCTGGTGCTGACACCCTGCGCCACGTTGTCTGTGCCACTGGTACAAAGGCATCAGCTAGGTTGGGTGTGTCAGTGTGGTCAGTACTTACTGAAAGAGCTTCTACACAAACTCTGTGCTCCTTGGTATGGAAGATGCAAAGTTATGAAGACAGTCCCGGCCCTCAGCTCTGCATCTAGTTGAGCAGAGAAACTGGTAAGAATTCAGTGAGTGGAGGGGATGAAGGATAGCCCACAGGCAGGGGACCACAGCGGGTGGATGCCTATGGCCCTGGCTGACATGCTGTGGCCTGCTCTCTCCTCTGTGGCTTCAGCTAGTCCAGGTGTCTGTTGGCTTCCCTCACACTTTGTACATGACCCAGTCTTCTCTTCTGGTGTGCTCACATTTCTTTCTCTTCACCCAGCTAGGCCAGCAAGCCAGGTCCAACTCCTCCATGCCGGGAGAGCTTCTGTGACCCACCTTTGTGGGAAGCGCTGGTTCCTCCTTTGAATGCTCACTGCATGTACTGTACAGACCTGTGGTTCCCAGCACAGTGCTCAGGTGCTGGGTGCTGCAGCAGGGTTACAGGCCACTGCAGAATATCTTAGATTTTCTTAAAGAAATGTCTGTCAGACACCATGCAAACCACTAGGTCAAGGTAGCGAGTGTCAAAGGTGTAGTTTTCAATTGCTGTAATTTTGAAGGAGTGGCTTAGAAACATCAATGTGGAACAGAAAACGAGGGGGCGTGCTATATTTGGCAGGACTCCAAGGTCTGGAAAGTTGTTCAGGGCCCATTAATAAATGATCACAATTATTTAATAATGAAATACAAATATATTTCCTTTTAATCTTTTGAGTGTTATTTTTTCAATTGGCTACTAAGTTGTTAAGCCATAAATTCTTATTAAGTTACTTGGACCTAATTACTTAATTACTTAGTAAATGAACTATTGGTATTTCTTTTGGCCGAGGGGCACCATGAAAAAAATTACTGAGGCACCAAATGTGTCATGAACAAAGAAAGTTCAGGAACCTCTGGTCTGGAACGTACTTTTGATGTGCCACTCACTAGGTTAATTCCTGTTTCATCCCCTGCGTGTGTACTCGGGGGAGGGCTGGGCTCGGTTTGCTTGTTTACTGGGTTTCCCCTTGGGCTGGGCTTGAGAAGAACAAAAGAAAGTTTTCTACAGAAAACCCAGGCCAGCTTTGAGGACCAGAAAAACTGACCAGCAGGGGGATCAGAGAGAAATGAGTCTAGACAGGAAGAGAACCCAAACAGGGAAAGGCCAGGAGAAACCCATAAATAAAGTCAAGTTTAGTTAACTAAGTGGTTAGAGAAGTGCATCAGTCTTTTATGCAAAGGCAGCGCTGCACCAGGCTTCTGAACAGAGTGTGTCTCTCCTTGTTTCATAATGAGGGTATATTCTAAGTAAACTTGTTTTATTAATATTAGTAAATGTTTGAAAGTGCTAATGAGGAAATGAAAAGTTATTTCCACTTGTTTATTTATATTTTGTTTTGTTTTCAGTGTTTTATACCTAGTTTTCCATGCCTAAAACACTCTATTTTGCTATTCAAACAAAGTACTAGTCCACCCACTGTTACAGGTAAATTTGAAGATGAACTGAGAACAGCCATTTCCCAGAGAATTGGCCAGGTCCTACTGGACAGGCATGCTGTACACTATGCTCCTTTGACTCCCTGCAAACAGTCTTGAAGACTAGATAACTATGGACTTTTCATTGATTGAACCCATGGGAATCAGGAAAGAAGGAAATCTTGGGAGGTCATGATGATCTTATGCTGGCAGCTAGGATGCCTTTGTTAACACTATAGTAGGACTGATGGGTGGAATAGCCTCTCAGAACTCAGTTTCTTCATTATGTTGTTTTGAGATTAAATAAGGGTGCATGATAGGATAGTACACACAATAAACACTCAATAAAGTTCATCTGCAATCAATAAGATGATTGAATATGTGCTTCCCTTAAATGACCCCTTTCTTTTGTCCTTTCTTCCTTCTCTAGACTTCCTGGTGGTTGACCAGCCACATGCCCTCCTTAAATCCTTCCTTGCTTTACCCTTATCACTAGATTCCGTTGATCGCCCTTTGTCAGCAGGCACTGGCTCTCAAATTTCTGTGCTTGGTGCTCTTTGGTTGGGGTCCTCCCCCAGTTCCCTCAACCTGCCATGGATAAGTGTGACAACTGCTGAGTGCAGATCTGATGAAGATCTAGAGGGCTGAAGCTGTGACCACATCTTCAAAGTCAGATGTGAAGACCCCCAAAAACTGTGCACAAGATTTTCTTCTGAGCAAGGAAATTGACACTCAAGTAGTGGTTATATACTAGTAACTGACTTTGGAGCCAGACTGGCTGTGCTCACCAAACAAATTCTGGCTCTACTATTCATGGCTATGTGGTCTTACACAATTTACTTAACTTTTCTTAGCTTCTGTTTCCTCATCAATAAAATGGGATCTAAAATATCGTCTACTTCATGGACTGCAGTGTGGATCCAATGCTTCACACGTGAAAGTGGGAGGTGTGCCCCACAGAGGACATGCTGTCGCTATAGCTGTCCACCATCAGGAGCCCGGCCTTGCTCCACCACCAGCACCTGCTGGCAGTGGCATGACCAAGTCTTTAACCTCCCTCAGCCCAGAATTTTTATCTGCAAAGTGTTCATGGCACCCGCTTGACTGCTTCACTTGTAGAAGTGACCTGGAAAGTTCTGCACAAACATAAGATTTCCATTTGTCATAGCGCTCCCTTTTTCATTATAGTCAGCAGAGAACATGGGAAAGGTCTCATTTCCTGAGAGGATGCTGAGTGCTGGATATGGTGCTTGGGCCTAGCCAGGCACCCACCAGCCTCCGTGTAGCCCCTCACGAGGGCACCCAGGGAGACATGATTCTCAGATCCTCCCTGGGTTTGTGAACAAGTCCAGAGCCTGGTTTTCTGTCTCTCCTTTTCTCAATTAGGGAAACAGTCAAGCACTGTCAGTTCTTTTTTCAGGTCTCAACAGGCCCTGGGCTGCCCTGGAGGGAGAGGGAAGAGAGGAGAGGAGACAGGAGGAAACTCTCCCATAAAACTTGGCTTTGACTGAATAGCTTCCAGTTGCCTTGAAATCCAATCTTCTTTTGAACTCAAATTTGCCATCAGTCACATTCTTGGAAGCCGATGAGATCCAGCCCGTCCTGACAGCCGGGAGTGATGATACCTTTCCCAGAACCTGCTGCCGGGTGGTAGGAGCCAGCTGCCTTCTCAAGCTTCCTCTCACCTGCTGGGGAGGCTGGCGTGTGTAGACTTTGG
The DNA here is from genome assembly GCF_963455305.1 of Plecotus auritus. Lineage (NCBI taxonomy): Eukaryota > Metazoa > Chordata > Mammalia > Chiroptera > Vespertilionidae > Plecotus > Plecotus auritus. Next base: position 103,240,598 of record NC_137771.1, read on the forward strand.
CCCTGGGGGACGCTACAGACGTCCTATTATCTGGGTTTAGGAGAGAAAGTGATCTTTCTACCTGTTGTCTCTAGAACAGAAGGGTACTTGGATATCTTTTATACACCCTTAATGAATTCCCAAAGCCTGGCTTCTCTACTTCAACCAACAAAACATGACTTCATGCCAACATTTATTAACTCATGACTAATTAATTCCACAAATATGTATCTAGTACCTACCATGGGTTCTAGGCACTAGAAAGAACAATGGACAAAAGGGTCAAAGCCCCTGCTCTCCATGAAGAGCACCCCAATACATAGCCGACAGACAAAAGTCAGGTCTAAATCCACCAGAGAAAGAGTCCTGGACTAAAAGTCAGAAGATCCAGAGGTTTTTGTTTCGATTTGTCTTAAATGATTTTTTAATTGATTTTTGGAGAGAGAGGAAGGGAGAGGGAGAGGGAAACATCAATGTGAAAGTGAAACAGTCTGTCTCCTGCACGACCCCTACTGGGGATCGAACCCCCAACCCAGGCTTAGAAGATCCAGGTTTGAGAGAACTCTACCATGTAAATGACATATGACAATTGGGTGAACCACTTAGCTTCCCTGGAGCTCACTCTTCTCATCTCCAATAGATGTCGAATGGCCCGCCCCTCTGCTGTCATTGCAATGATTAAATGAAGGGAATAAATGAAATCATTTTGTATGCTCCAACATTCCATGCAACTGCACAACTCCAAGCTTTGTATTCAGCTACATAAGGACATTTAGTCCAGCCAGTGTGCTAGGTGGTTTAGCATTAACTTATGAACCAGGAGGTTACAGTTTGATTCCCGGATAGGGCACGTGCCCAGGTTGCGGGCTCAGTCCCAAATGTTGGGTGTGCAGGAGGCAGCCGATCAATGATTCTCATCATTGATGTTTTTATCTCTTTTTCCCTCTCTCTTCCTTTCTGAAATCAATAAAAATATTTTTTTAAAAAGAACATTTATTGAGCACCTATTATACCATGCATTTGGAATACAAAGGTGAGTAAGATCTGGTCTCTGCCTTCTGAGAGAAGAGAATCACACAAAAGCACTTGGTTTGGAGCTGTGTGGTGAAAACAATGATAGAACCATTCAAAAGAACTGCAGGAGATTTGGGAGGGGTCTGGCCCAGTCCAGGGATGTGGAGAAGGATGGGACAACGAGCTGAGTCTTAAATGCTGTGTTGGAAGCAGTCAGGTGAGAGAGTGGCAGGGGAGAAGGACGTTTCTGGTAAACAGATATTGGAAACCAACTGGAGCACAGTCCTGTGGTTCTGAGGTGCTGAGTACCAGCAGGGAGTGACACGAAGACAGCTGTCTGCAGGAGTCAGCTTGCAGAAGGCCTTGTCCAACGTAGCGATGTGTTGGAGTTTATTCTCTATGGGATGGCATTGAAAGGCGCTGAGCAAGCACATGAGGGCATCAGCTCCATGCTCTAGTTAATGGCAGTTGTATAGAAGACTGATTGAAAGGGCACCCCAAAAATAGAGGTGAGAATATCACTGTATACCTACAAGCAAGATAGGGGTCTGGACTAGCGTGGGAGAGAGAGGCTAGATAGACTTGTGAAAAATTTTGGAGCTGGAATTACAGGGCTTCATAATTGCTTAGATGTAGAGTGAGGAGGGTCAGGAGATAAAATGATTCCCAAGTTTCCAGCCTGTGTGCCTAGGTAGAAGGTGTAACAGGAATCAGAAAGGGGAGAGGGTTTTGATGGAGAGATGACAAGTTATAACTGCTTATTGAGTTCTTGGTGGAGTGGTTTAGCAGTCAATTGAATACATAGTTCCGTACACACAATGGCAGCTGCCACGTGTATTTAATAGCACCAGTTCCTCAGCCCCACAGTGCACCTTCCCCTTACCCTGGCATATAAACTGTGAGGAATGCATAAGCGATAGTTTCTCTGCCAGCTTCTCAGACCACAAATGACCACATAATAACAGAGGTGCATCATGGTCCGTGTCCAATCACATCATCAAATAAAAAGTGGTCAAAATTCAAACAATACAGACATCAAGAGGAAAGCCCCAAGTCAAGCTAACACATATGCCTGGCCCTCTGCTCCCAACCCTACCTCCACCTGAAAGGGTTCCCTAGAAGAAGTGGGACTTCAAATCGGGCCCTCAAACACAGGGCTGAGAACTGCCCCACCTCCCAGTGTCTTCAGAGTGAGAGCCAAAAATTCCCCGGTTGATCTGTACAGATCTCCCTGTTCTGTGCAGACAATGTCAGTCCTGTCTCCCTGGACCTGGGAGCCTCGTCACCTCCAGATCACAAGAGCAAAAGAGACAGAAGACAAATATCATCGCTTCTCTTCTCTGTACCCAGCAGGTGATGACTCTTCTTGGACTGAGAAAAAAAGAGGCTGCAAAAAGAAACTGCATTGGCCTGGGAGTCTGTTTTTTCATCTGAAAAATGGGGCTATTGGGCCACTTCACAGGCTTGTTGCAAAGCCCAAAGGAGCTAATGTGCATTAGAGAACTTTTTCAACAGTGAAAGACTATCCAATGCCTGGAAAAAAGAGAGAAGAGGTGAAGAATATGCATCTTAGTTTCCTGCTCTCTTCAGAAATCATAACTACAGACTCAAAAGCATGCTGAGCACCTACGACACACAAAGTTCTGTGCTGCAGTTATTAGCTTCTATCTCTTTTGTAATTGGAGCAGGTGAGCCAGAGCCTTCAGGAGTGTCTCATTCAGGTCTCCGAGGTTAACAACTCGGCCATTGCCAGTATCTAGCATCTTCATGGGAATGAAATGACCAGGAACCAGAGGACAGGAAATTTTGGATTTAAAAGGGATGGGGTTGCTCCCCAGGAGGCTAAGCTAGGGCACCACAGGGCTGGCAGGGTGTGGCAGGAGTTGGGATCCATCAAATCTGGGTCTAGGCTCAGCATCCCCACTGACTTTGGGCAAATAAGGCACCTGAGCTCTATTTACCTTAATTTTCTGTAACACTGGAATATTAATAGACCCCATCTCATAGTGATGCCCTGAAGCTTATATTCAATGATGAATGTGCTCCTTTCCCATAATGTTCAATGCTAGCTACCAGCCTGAACAAACAGGCTGGTGAACCCTCCTCTGGGCCACTGAGGAGGCTTCCTCAGGCAGTAGGAGCAAAGGACCACTTTCACAAGCTACTTACCTCCAGGGAGCTCCTTGTCAGCCCAAGCCCAGCCCCCAAGGCCCTTCATACCTTTTTTTGCAGGATAATCTGAGCTGTTCTCAATGCAGAATTCTGGGATGGGAATCATAAAAGGTAGTGAGCAGTGAGTCAGACACCTCCTGTGCTTGGTCCACATTCTTCATTTAGTTCCATTCCTCCCTCCCTTCCATTTTCTCCTTTCCTTTTCTTCCTCTTCTCTTTCTCCTTCCCTCTGCCCCTCCCTTTTTTAAAAAAAATATTATTGAGCACCTACTGTAAGCCAGACATAATTTTAGGGCTGGTGATATAGTAGTGAATAAAACAATGTTCCTATCTTCAAGAGGCTTAAGTTCTAGTTGGGGGAGGAAGACTAAGAAGCAAACTATATACTGACTACAGGCCCAGTGCATGAAATTCATGCACGGGGGGTGGTGTCCCTCAGCCTGGCCTGCACCCTCTCCAATCTGGGACCCCTCGGGGGATGTCTGACTGCCGGTTTAGGGGCATTAATTCCAGCCATTAGGAAAATCACACAGAATGTCCTTGACATACAAACAGTGTGGTTTTATGAGTTGTTTTAATAATAATGGCCATTCCTTTAAATAATATCTGCTTACATACAATACAGCTGGTACTATGTGAATTCAGAATGTTAATATCACAAAATCATAGAAGATTGGAGTAGAAATAACCTTGAATTGACTAGTCTAAACTTTTATAAATATTGGAATCCCCTTTTCAAAGATTTTGAATGCTTTTTGTCCTAAGAAGCTTAACCAACTTTTGAGGCAACCCATTTTCTGTGAAAGGACTGGGGAACTCCGGCTGCACCACGCGCCTGCCACCCCCTGGCTGGGCTGAAAGGACTGGGGGACTCCGGCGGCAGGCAAGTGGCATGGCTGGACCCACCTGGGGGTGGGTCCGGCCGCACCACATGCCATACACCCTCCCCACCAGGACTGGGGGACTCCAGTGGGGCTGAGGGGACTGGGTGCTGCAATCTTGTGGCTATGGGCACTACCATCTTTGTGACAGCGTGATGGTCAATTTGCATATTCCCTCTTTATTAGATAGGATGAGAGCTGTGGGAAAACAATTAGAGAGGAAAGGGGTACAGGATCAGAAGGTAGAAGAGGGTGCTATTTTAAGGTTGGGGGAGAACTTGTTGAAAGGTGATGCTTAAGCTGATGCTTGTTGTGGGATTGATTTTATTATTGCCAGTAGAACCTGGTTGTTGCCATCTAAACACATCCATCAATCTGTATACAGATATAGTTTGTGTACAATGCACACACCTCCACATATGGAAATACATCTGCATATGAGGGTGTTGGTGGGATTGGTCCCTGACATCTCTGATATGAGCATACCCTTGGCCACATGACTGCCCTCGGCTGGCCAGCAGTCCTCTCTCTCCTCCCAGCCCCAGAATTTCAGCATTTCCCTCTTCCTGCTCATAACTGCAGACCCCACTGCTGTGGGGACAGCCTCCCCCTCTTCTGTCACTGCTGGGCTGGGGGCTGTGAGGGTCTCAATGTGACTTGAAGAGAGAGGGTACAAGGTCATTTAGGATCATTCTTCCTCCTTCTCTCAAGGCCACGTCATTGCCAAGGGGACCCCACTGACAATCCACATGCCCTTTTCATTCCCCACCTTTGGAGAGACCCAGCCTGTGTTCACTCCTAAGTTCCTTTCCCAGCCCCTGGCCTGAAGATCTTGTGAGATGCACCTATTTGTTTTCCCTCAAGAGAATCTCTCACTCACAGCTTCATCACCACCACACAATACATATCTGCCTCTTCTCACAGATGTTAGGTGGGAAGCAAGGGAGAGAGGGAGAGGGAGAGGAAGAGAGAGAGAGAGAGAGAGAGAGAGAGAGAGAGAGAGAGAGAGAGAGAGAGAGAGAGAGAAGAACAAGAAGAAAGGAGGAGGAGGAGGAGAAAAGGAGGAGGGAGAGGAGAGAAAGTGGAAAAAGAGAGAGCCCGGTTGGCATGGCTCAGTGGTTGAGTCAACTTATGAAAATGGAGGTCACAGTTTGATTCCTAGTCAAGGCACATGCCTGGGTTGCAGGCTTGATCCTTAGTAGGGGGTGTGCAGGAGGCAGCCAATCAATGATTCTCTCTCATCATTGATGTTTCCCTCTTTGAAATCAATAATTACATATCCTATCTAATAAAGAGGGAATATGCAAATTGACCATAACTCCGCAACACCCATAGCCAATCAGGAGGAAATATGCAAATTAACACAACGAAGATGGCAGCTGGGGTGGGGACGCTCCCCGCCTGTGAGAGATGGAGAAGTCGGGGGAGATGGAGAAGTTGGGCACCAGCGCCTGAGGCTGGCTGCAGCCCGGGAGACGAAGAAGCTGCCTGCCCCATTATCCCAGGCCGCAGACAGCTGGAGAAGCCGCCTGCCCCCCGTCTGCCTGCCCCACATCCAGGGGGAGACAGAGAAGCCAGGCGCCAGTGCCTGAGGCTGGATGCAGCCAGAGAAGCAGCCCACACTGCATCCCAGGGGAGACAGAGAAGCCACCCACCCGGAGGTCCCAGGCTGCAGCCACCCAGAGAAGCTGCCAGCCCTGTGGGCCCGGGAGATAGGTTCCCTCTTCTCCCACTGCAGTCATTATTCCAATATTCCCCTTCTGAATTTCTCTTTGCTGCTGCGACCCAACTCCACTTTTCATCTGAAGGATAGGAAACAGAGAGAGCAGTGTTAAAAGTTTACATTTTTAAGCAGGTAAGGTTGGAACTTAAACATATAAATGGAAAACTAGAGTCCTTAAGGTAACAAAGGCTAGAAAGGGAGGGGGACAGGGACAGGGCAAGACATATTATATCCAGCAATCCATCTGGGGACTGAAAACTTTGAAATGATGACAATTAGTGAAGATATGAATCAACTAAATAGTTGACAGGGACAATTCTTTGGACATCCCCCAAGGGCTCCTAGACTGGGAGAGGGTGCAGGCTAATATATATATATATATATATCCTATCTAATGAAAGAGTGATATGCAAATTGACCATCACTCCAACACACAAGATGGCTGCCCCCATGTGGACACAGGATGGCCACCACAAGATGGCCGGCAGGGGAGGGCAGTTGTGGGTGATCAGCCCAGCAGGGAAGGGCAGTTGGGAGGGACCAGGCCAGCAGGGGAGAGCAGTTAGGGGTGACCAGGCTGGCAGGGGAGGGAAGTTAGGGGTGACTGGGCCAGCAGAGGAGGGCAGTTGGGAGTGACCAGGCCTACAGGGGAGGGAAGTTGGGGGTGACCAAGCCTGCAGAGGAGGGTAGCTGAGGGGGGGGGGGGACCAGGCCGCAGGGGAAGGCAGTTTGGGGGGACCAGGCCTGTAGGGGAGGGGAGTTGGGAGGGACAAGGCCTGCAGGGGAGGGCAGTTGGGAGGGACCAGGTCTGCAGAGGAGGGCAGTTGGGGGAGACCAGGCTGGCAAGGGAGGGCAATTGGGGGTGACCAGGCTGGCAGGGGAGGGCAGTTAGGGGTGTTCCGCACAGCCCCAGCCACTCCAGGCCTCTCGGCAGCATTGAAAGGAGGAAAGGTGGCTCTGGCCAGAGCAAAGATGGTGCTGGCAGCCAGGGGAAGGAAGGCCCATTCTTGCACGAATCTTTTTGCATCAGGCTTCTAGTGTGTGTGTGTGTGTGTGTGTGTGTGTGTGTGTATATATATATATATATATATATATATATATATATATATTTGGAGAGGGTGCTGGCTGGGCTGTTTTGCATCAGGCTTCTAGTGTGTGTGTGTGTGTGTGTGTGTGTGTGTGTGTGTGTGTGTATATATATATATATATATTTGGAGAGGGTGCTGGCTGGGCTGAGGGGACCCAGTGCACGAATTTCGTGCACCAGGCCTCTAGTGCACTCTTGGTTTCTGCTTCCAGTCCAGGGGCTGCACAAACCAAGAAGACTGCGAACTCCAGCCACCCCCAGGCAAGGCAGAGGCAGTGAGGGGAGATCAGGCCAGCGGGAGGGGGGCAGTTAGGGGCAACTGGGCAGGCAGGCAGGTGAGCGATTAGGAGCCAGCAGTCCCAGATTATATATATACACACACTAGAGGCCCAGTGCATAAAATTTGTGCATGGGGTCCCCTCAGCCCAGCTAGCACCCTCTCCAATCCGGGACCACTGGCTCCTAATCACTCACCTGCCTGCCTGCCTGCCCGGTTGCTCCTTACTGCCCCCCCCCAACTGACCTGATCTCCCCTCACTGCCTTTGCATGCCAGTCTGATTACCCCCAACTGCCCCCTCCCTGCTGGCCTGGTCGCTCTTAACTGCCCCCCCCCCCACCGGCCTGGTCACCACTTACTGCCTCCCCTGCCAGCCTGGTTACCCCCAACTGCCTCCCCTGCCAACCTGGTCGCCCCACGGAGCCTGCTGTTCAGTCATTTGGTCATCCCTCACTAACCCCCCTGCTGGCCTGGTTGCCCCACGCAGCCTGCTTGTTCAGTTGTTTGGTTGTCCCTCACTAACCCCTCTGCTAGCCTGATGGTAGACAGTCATCTTATGAAGGTGTGATGGTCAATTTGCATATTACCTCTTTATTATATACGATATATATATATACACACTAGTATGTGTATATACTAGTATATATACACATACATATACTAGGGGCCCAGTGCATGAAGATTCATGCACAGGGGTGGGTCCCTCAGCCCAACCTGCACCCTCTCCAATCTGGGAGCCCCCAGGGAGGCCCTCTCCAATCCCGGAGTTTCTGTCTGTCTTTGCAATCATATGAGCGAATTGTCTGAGACCACAGCCCAGTTTGGTTTGGTGCTCACAGAATAATAGAGGTCTTCTTTTTTTCTTTGCTCCATTGGTGGAGATTTCCTAGAAGTTGCAGGATATCTTCCCTTTAATTTTTCCTCGACACTCTGACTTTACTTATGTCTCTCACCTTTGCTTTCCCTCCATCCCCCACCCACAACAGTAACTTGCTCCAGGCTCCCTTTGTTCTAGTGCAGGGGTGGGCAAACTTTTTGACTTGAGGGCCACAATGGGTTCTTAAACTGGACCGGAGTGCTGGAACAAAAGCATGGATGGAGTGTTTGTGTGAACTAATATAAATTCAAAGTGAAGGAGCAGAGGGGAGAGCAAGAGAACTGGATAGAACAGCCGGATCTGGCCCGTGGGCCGTAGTTTGCCCAAGGCTGTTCTAGTGTCTAGGACAGCCGTGGGCAAACTACGGCCCACGGGCCGGATCCGGCCCGTTCAGCTGTTCTATCCGGCCCATGAAGCCGAAAGAGCGGAGGGTTCTCTTGCTCTCCCCTCCGCTCCTTTACTTTGAATTTATATTAGTTCACACAAACACTCCATCCATGCTTTTGTTCCGGCCCTCCGGTCCAGTTTAAGAACCCATTGTGGCCCTCGAGTCAAAAAGTTTGCCCACCCTTGGTCTAGGAGATCCACAACATGTCTTCCACCAGAACTATGATTCCTGGTGCTCCCTGGGCTCTTGGTTTCCGCTTCCAGTCCAGGGGCTGCACAAACCAAGAAGACTGCAAACTCCAGCCACCCCCAGGCCAGGCTGACAGGACCGGACACTCCAGTGGTGTCCCCAGGATCCCGGCTACTTGGCGCTGGCACGCGTGTGTCCTGGCCACAGGCTCGAAGCAAGTGGGGGCCTAGGGACACCTGCTGTGTAGCCCTGGCTACGCAGAGGGCGGGTGGGCATCCCACCCTGCCCCCAGCCGCTCGGCATCTGTGCACGTGCATGCTGCCCACAGGCCTGCCATCTTTGTTGGGTTAATTTGCATAGTTACTCCTGACTGGCTGTGGGCATCACAGAGGTATGGTCAATTTACATATTTGTCTGTTATTTTATATATATATATATATATATATATATATATATATATATATATGAAACAGAGAGAGAGGGAGAGGAAGAGAAAATGGTAGAGCTGAGGCTTCTCCCCACCCTCACCCCCCACAAGCATCATTGTAAGTGGCCACAACAAGCCTCAGAAGCTTTCAAAGGGTTTTGCTTTGGGGCATCGTGCATGGACCCTCCCCTAAGGCTCAATGCCATCTCTTTGCAGCAAAACTGAGAGAAAACCTGTCAGAAGCACCAGGTGGCAGAAGGGGACAGGAGGACAGGGAAGAGGTCCAGAGCTGGTGGGGGTGGAGGTTAAAGGACCAAAGACTGATAGCAAAGGCCACTATACAGGAGGTCTGGGCAGGTCTCTGCCTCAGCCTCACCAGAGCCCCGACAGAGGCCCTGCCATGGTTATGGCCACAGCTCCCCTCAGAGGTTCCTGGGGCTGAGCGAGGCACCGAGGTCAGTGGCAAAGCCCCAGATGGACCATGGTCAGCCCACCTCAGCCAGAGGGAGCCTCCCAGAGCTGTGCGCATAGACCCTGCACATGCACTGAGGCTGTGTCTCCCACAGGAGAGGGAGAAATTGCCAAACTTCTTTCTGCTCTGAAGTCAAAGGAACTCTAATGTAAACATGGTGGGCTCTTTGAATTATCCACATGAAATGTTTAAAATATGTTTAGCCTGAAGCAGATGAGACTTAATAAGGGGATATTTCTATGGTGATTTTATTAGAAACTTTAACACTCAGCAACCATTTATTGAGTGCTGGGTATCAGCCACTGGGCTCTGGGCATCTTGCCATGCACTCTGCTCCCCAAACCTTCTGCACAGACCCTCCACCCTGAGACACCACACCACACACACACACACACACACACACACACACACACACACACACCCCGCTACCATCATGTAATAGTGGGCCTGCCTCCTGGTATTCCTTCCATTATGTAGCCTCCTCCTCTTCAGTGTGGGCAGAACCTAGAGACTCTCTTCTAATAGCATAGCACAGAGTGGGGCATATCATTTCTGAGACTGGGCTATGAAAGGACTGCAGCTCCCACCTGGGGCTCTCTCTGCTCACCTGCAGGTGGGGAAGCAGGTTTCTTGCTGTGAGCACCCCTGCTGGGAAGCCCACGCACTGAAGCACTGAGGTTCTTAGTCTAGCCACCACGAGGATGAAGCCTGCCAGAAGCCACTCGCCTAATTTTGGAAGCTGGTGGTCAGCTCCAGTCAAGTGTTGCAATGACCACAGCCCTGGTTCATAGCTTGGTTGCAATCCCATGACAAAGCCTGAGCAAGAGACACCCAACCAAGTTGTTCTTTGGGTCTTCACCCAAAGAAACTTTGAGATGACAAATGTTGCTTACAGCCACTAAGTTTTGGGGTAATTTGTTATGTGGCAATTTTTAGCACGCTGCCTGAGTCACGGAGATGCACGTTGTCCCTCTGGCCTGCCTCTTCAGCGGCAGCTGCACAAAAATGTCCCCTCGCTCCAAACCGCTCCAGCCAGGTGGCTCTCCCACTCCCGCAAGCACACCATGCCCACCTCGCCCACCTTGCCCACCTCGCCCACCGTGCCCACCTCGCCCACCTTGCCCACCTCGCCCACCGTGCCCATCCACCTCTGGGCTGTCACTCATTTTGGTCCTGCTGGCCAGAACTCTCTACTTTATCTTATTAATTCTTTTTAGTTTTTCAGACTTTAGCTTAAAATCCATTACTTGGCAAAGTTCCCCAGCCTCTCCAAATTATATCCACATCTTGTGAGGCACTCTCAGAGCACTGGGTGCCTTTGTCTGGGCATCTTCTGCTTTGTGGAATCATTTGGTTACCTCTGCCTCCCTTCTGCCTGAGCACAGGGTTCCAACCTGCTTGGGCACATTGTACCGCAGTGCTCAATACGGTGCCACGCCAGGGCAAGCTCTCAACAAGTAATTAGTGAACGAACAGCAAATGCACTGGAAACATGTATTGGTTGTTCTAGGGAAGGGCCAAGCCTGGCTATATAGATTTTGGAGTCATCGGTATAGGAGGGATATTTGAATTCCTGGGAGAATGTGGTCTCCCAGGAAAAATATATGAGTGAAGATAAAATGTGAGGATCCAGTCCATGATGTTAGGAGGGCGGGCGGGAGTGGGGGGTGGACGGGAAGGAGGAAGGGGGAAGGGATAGAAAACTCAGCCAATAAGGTCCACAGGTAGTGAGGGAGAAAGGCTAAATGCCAAGGTCATTTGGCCATCAGAAGTAAATTCAAATCCTTGTGAGGTGACAAGAGGTGGGAATCTCAGAGTGTCAGCCAAGCCAAGGGACATGGTACAAATCAGGCCGGGCTGCAGGAAAGCATCTTTCTCCTGAAGCTGATGGACCAGGACGGGCCATCTCCTCACAGCCCTCCGTGTAACCTGCCTTTGGGCATGGAGATAAGACTGCAGAAGTGCAGCACTTTGAAGGCAGTGCCAACCCAGTGGTTTGTACATGAAAAGAGATTCTCTCCCAGCAAAGGTTCTGATTGCAGACCCATCACTGTGCCCCAGAGAAGCCTTTGCGAACCCCAGAAGGGTCATGAAATGATGCTACAACCGCCCAGCGAGTGCATCTCTGTGAACCGTGCAGGCCTCTGCCTCCGCTTCTCTGCAAAGAGCTGGGGTAGGGGCCCAGATTATTCTGACAATGACTTTACCTCTGCTTTCTGTCCTAGTTCACACACCCATCTAGCCTGAAATCCTGGGTTCATTAACACATCGTCTGTCTGGAATTACTGAATGAGGGATAAATGGGCACATGAATAACACAGTCTGAGGCATTTGAGTCCCAGAAGAAATTTCCAGATGACTAAAATTTGCTCCTTGAACAACAAAAAGTAAAAAAGAAAGTATTATAAAACTGAACACACACATCTCACTCATTTTTAAGACAACCGGCAACTTCACATAGCCACCTTCCTTCTTTCTTTCATTGATGATAAAGGACATAGCAGGGATGTGGAATGAGGAACAGAAAGGAGAGGGAAGGAGGAGAGCAGCACAGTTGGCAAAGGATTATCTAAAGCAAACGTCAGCAGCCTTTTCTGCCCAGGGCTGGATGGTATACACTTCAGGGTCTAAGGGCCACTCGGTCTCTGTGGTAACTGCTCCGTTCTGCTGTCGCGGCACAGGCCCAGCCAGAGACAACCCACCAGCAGATGAGCATGGCTGTGCGCTGCTCCAACATTAGTTATGAACACTGAAATTTGAATTTCATGTGTTACAAAATGTTCTTCTTTTGATTTTGAAAAATATATATATTTCTTTAGAGTAGGTTTTGGTTCACAGCAATGTTGACAGGAAGGTACAGAGATTCCCATGTGGCTCCTGCCCCTACTCACACAGCCTCCCCTGACCAGCATCTGTTACACTGAGGCAGCTACAGTGACACGTCCTATCATTCAGGTCTATTCTTTACATAAGCATCCCTTCTTGGTGTTATACATTCTAAACCTCTTGGTTGAGGTTTTTCTCCAACTATTAAAAATGTTTGACACCATTCTCAGCTTGTCCTATTTAATAAAGAGGGAATATGCAAGTAGACTGTCATGCCATCACAAAGATGGCAGCACCCACAGCAGAGGCGGGGTTTCCGTAACACAAGATGGCTACACCCATAGTGGAGGCTGAGTTCCCCTAACCAGCCTTAATGAGCAATCAGCAGGAACCTGAGGCTGTGTGGTGCTGGGCTGGGGCAGGAGACCTGAGGCTGTGCCCCCCACCTGCTGGGGCTTGAAAGGGGACTTCAGGCCACACCCCCTGCCCTGGTGCCAGGCTTTGGGACCTCAGGCCGGGCCCCCTGCCCAGCAGGGCTTGACGGGGGACCTCAAGGCATGCAGCCCACCCTGGCTCCAGGCCAAGGGACCGGAGGCTGTGCCCCCTGCCCAGTGCCAGTCAGGGGACTTGAGGCTGCACCACCTGCCCAGCGGGGCTTGATGGGGGACCTGAGGCTGTACCCCCGCCTGGCAGGGCTTGACAAAGGTGGAGCCAGCCAGGTCTGGATCTCACCCAATGGGGGTGGGGCCAGCTGGGTCTGGGTCTTGCGAGATTTTGAGGCACCACGGATGGGCAGGGACTTGACTCTGGGTCCCACAGTGTGCCCCAGACTCTGACACGAGGAAGATTTTCATATACATTTTACTAATTTTCTTTCATCTCTGACACTTCTATTATAGAGAAAGGGCAAATAACAATATTAAAATATTTCCTCTAATTAATCCCCTTTTAATATGCATGATTTTCATGCACCAGGCCACCAGCACACTATATAAAAAAGGTGGTGGCCACATTTGCATACAGCTTGAAGTTTGCTGACCCCTGACCTAAAGAAAGTAGTTAAAATGACCAAAAGAAGCAAGTCTCTAAGCTTCCCTTCCCTCTTGCCTTCTCCTTGTCTCCCCACCTCTCCTGCCACCCACGATGTTCAAACTTTATTCTGTGACAAACATTTACACTTTCCCTCCTCGCTCTTGCCTTACCTGTGCACTAACACAGGCTTACATTGTGTTAGCATTCAGGACACGGTCCCCAGCCTGATACTCACAGTTCTGTACCAGAGGATCAGGACACCCAGCGCTTTCTGTGGAGTAAGGCTCTTAAGGAATAGGGTAGGTAGAGGTGGCAGGAACTGTGCGGGAGAAAGTGACTTTTATAAGTCAGCTCTATAAAATATAGACCCACCCACTTATTTGTTCTATTGCTATATTATCAATTAATAATCATTTCTTGCTAACTACTAGAATAATGCTTGTGTTTTATTTTTCCTACTTATTCAAAATGTTAAGTGATTTTCTCTAAGGTCTAAAAATATTCAGTCGTGCCTACTTTTGGATGAAATAAATGAGCAAGTAGCACAGCTGGCAACAGAGGAGAGGATTGACTACACATGCTTATGTGGGCTGATGCCTTTGAAATAACATTTGTAGAAACCGCTGCCTGAGTGAAAGTTTCTGGGCACCTCAGGAGAACAGTGTTTTGCAGTGAGGCGGGCTTGGGTCCGACCCAGCTCTGCACTGGCTGTGGGGCTCCCCTTCCTGAAGTTCTAGGCCCTGTACCATGGATGGAATAATGCAGGTCCGCTGTGCTGATGCATACAGGAAGGGCCTGGTCTGTGCAGTGTTCTTTGTCCTTTCACCTCAGGAGTCTCGCCCAGTCCCCTGTCAATCTAGCAAAACTTATTTTGAGTACCATTGTTTAGTATCAGCAACAACTTTAAATTTTTATTTCTTTTTTGTCATAAGAGTGAAATCTGAGGGCAGAGCAACTAATTAAGAAAGCATTTAAAGCAAACCTCCTGGACTGCAGGTAATTTTAAAAGCTATCTTAGAATATTCAACTTATATTCAAGGACATGCAGCAATAATTAGTAACATGTTAGTAAACGAAGCCAGATTCTGGAAGTAATAGGGTTGAGCAGGACAGGAGCTCAAGGCTGCCCTTGGCTCTTAAGTCTCTGCTGAAGAGGAGAAGGAGAGCCTGCCAAGGAATGTTGGGGATTATCAAGCTCCTGGCTTTGCCAAAGCAGAATTAGCCAGGCTGTAATGTGTAGTTGGGCAACCTGCATATGGGGAGACAGCTGGAGGCAGGAGCCTGGGGAGGGGTGGGGGCTGCAGGGGAGGGCTGGAAAGACAGTGGCAAATGTGGGTTTGGTAGTGATGGGTAGCGGAGGGACACTGCAGCCAGGAATTGTGCCTCAGTGTCACAGGTGGGCCTTGCCATAAGGCCAGTTCAGGAAGAGCTAGTAAAGGCTCTACCCTCTCATTGCACAGGTGACAAAACAGAGGCCCAGCCATGCTCTGACTTGCCCAAGGACTGGCCTGTTTTATAGAGGAGGAGCCTTCCAGTATGTGGCTGGCTGTCCAGGGACCATTCAGAGAAGGGAAGTCCAGTGTTCTGTTGTGTGGCCAAAGTAAATGTCTAGAAAGTTCTAAGCTCATCTTGTACAAGCCCCAAAGCAATGCCCATTGCTTGTCTGTCACCAGTGGCATAGAGAGGCCTGCACACACAGACGTACCTCCATTGCCTTCTTTTAGGATTTGGGGGTTGTGGGAGTTGAAGCCAACCACTATAGTTTTTTTAAAAACTTTGTTTTTATTGCAACAAATATTTCAATATTTATTATAATTAAATATTAATACTAACTAGAGGCCCGGTGCATGAAATTCGTGCACGGTGGGGGTGTCCCTCAGCCCAGCCTGCACCCTCTCCAATCTGGGATCCCTCTCACAATCCAGGACTGCTGGCTCCCAACTGCTCGCCTGCCTGCCTTCCTAATTGCCCCTATTCACTTCTGCCTGCATCCTGATCACCCCCTAACCACTCCCCTGCCAGCCTGATTGATGCCTAACTGCTCCCCTGCCAGCCTGTTTGCCCCTAAATGCCCTTCCCTGCAGGTCTGGTCACCCCTAACTGCCCTTCCCTGCAGGCCTGGGTCCCCCCAAACTGCCCTTCCCTGCAGGCCCGGTCACCCCCAACTTCACTCCTCTGCCAGCCTGGTCAGCCCTAACTGCCCTCCCCTGCAGGCTTGATCACCCCCAACTGCCCTCCCTTACAAGCCTGGTCCCTCCTAACTGCCCTCCTCTGCTGGCCATCTTGTGGTGGCCATCTTGTGTCCACATGGGGGCAGGATCTTTGACCACATGGGGGCAGCCATCTTGTGTGTTGGAGTGATAGTCAATCTGCATATTACTATTTTATTAGGTAGGATAGAGGTCTGGTGCATGGGTGGGGGCCAGCTGGTTTGCCCTGAAGGGTGTCCTGGATCAGGGTGGGGGTTCCCTTGGGGCGTGGGGCAGCCTGGGCGAGGGGCCTGTGGTGGTTTGCAGGCCGGCCATGCCCCCCGGCGACCCAAGTGGAGGCCCTGGTATCTGGGATTTATTTATTTTCTACAATTGAAACTTTGTAGCCTGGAGTGGAGCCAAGGCTCCTGCTCGCTTTGTGGCAGCAGCCATTTCTGTTGGGATTTATTTATCTTCTATAATTGAAACTTTGTAGCCTTAAGCAGAGGCCAAGGCAGGCTAGGGTGTGCAGGAAAACTTGGCTTCCTCCATTGCCAGGGGCAACCCTAGCCTCCTGCTCTCTCCAGCTTGGTGGCTGCCACCATTTTTGTTGGAATTTATTTATCTTCTATCATTGAAACTTTGTAGCATTGAGTGGAGGCCTGGGCTGGCAAGGGCAGGCAGAAAGCTTGGCTTCCTCCATTGCTGGGGAAACCCAAGTCTCCCTCCTGCTGTCTGTGGCCGCAGCCATCTTGGTTGGGTTTATTTGCATATTTGCTCCTGATTGGCTGGTGGGCATGGCTTGTGGGCGTAGCAGAGGTACGGTCAATTTGCATATTACTCTTTTATTAGATAGGATATGAACCAGACATCAGTTTGTGAAAATGATTCATCCTCCCTGTCCTCTGTCCCAAGAGGGGATGGAATTGAATGCCTGTGACCAGCTTGCAGAGGGGTCTTCAAAAACACACCCCTGATAAACCACGGATGGCGTCTCTGGAAGAAGTGCCCACGGCCCTGCCACCCTATGTTTGGAGCCATAGTTCTCAAGCTGAAGCCCCCATCGTCCCACCTGCCCCCACCCGACCCCTGCCCCTCCCTTGGCCCAGGTTCCTCATTTACACCTCTCCCCACAGGGATAGAGCCTGGTATGAGGAGAAGGTGGCTGCTTGGTTTTGCAGGAAAAGAGATGCCAATTGTAGTCTTTATTAGGCTCACTCCAGTCTCACTGCCTCTTGACTGCTGTAGACCACACACACACTCTGCTCCTGCACTGGGGCAGGAGACCTGTGTGGTCCTGCCGACTCACTTAGGATAAATCTGTGAGCTTAATAAAAGCATCACTTCTATCTTTTGATCTCTCTTGAGTTACTCATCAGCTCTGGGTAACATACTTTTTGACTGACAGGCTCTTCCCAGGGAAAACCCAAGCATGGTGGTTTTTCAAACAAAAATTGGCGTGGAAAGGTGGTGTGCATGTGCTGTATGTGCGTGTGCATGTGTATGCTGGGGGTGATGCATATGTAATGTGCAGGAAGGGAGAAGGGGAAGGAGGAGATTGGCCATCCTGGGAGACAAGGTACCCAGAGGAGAGTGAGCATCACCTAGGGCCTGCCGCTTATGGCAGAAGACTCCAGTGCCCTCAGGCTGTTGGGCCCTACGCGCCTCACCTGCTCCAGTCTCCCCTCCTGCCTGCCTTCAAAATCCGTCTTAAGATTCCACTTCTCCATGGAACCTCCCTCACTTCCTGTTAGCACCAAGTCAGCTTTTATTCAACCTGCATTTGTTTAACATTAAGGCTGCTCCTTGTGCAGCCTCTTGCCTGTAATTCCAGTGTTCCCTTTCTTTCCCACTTCTGGCCCACCCACAATCCATCATACTAGCTAAATGTGCGGCTATTTGCTGCACTTCCTCTGTGCCAGGCTCTGGGCTAAGCTCTGCACATATATCATTCCAGTGTGTCTGCACAGTAACTCTATGAAGTAGGGATTTCTGTGATCTGCATCTAACAACTGAGGGAACAGCTCAGAGAATTTAGGTAAGTTGCCCAAGGTCGCACAATTGATAGGCAATGTATTAGGTATCTCATGTGAGAGCTGTCTGAATCCACAGGCCCTGCTCGTACCCACTCTGCCCAAGCCACCATGCCGGTCCTCCCTGGGCTGCTCAGCTGCATACATTTTGCACTCCCTGCATCACCCAGACCCCATGATGAGGTCACGTTTCCAATGTTCCTGCCTCCCTAGGACTCATGTCATGCCCACTACCTCTGGTGGCTTCACCCTGGGCCATGGCTGCTCAGGGAAGCTATAGCCACTTAAGGAATCATGGGGAAGAAGTCAAACTCAATATGGACTCACTGATTGTTGGAGGTTCAGCTGAGAAAACAACCCCAGGCCAGCATATTTGGCCCACTTTAGCACATAGACGCAGCCTTCTTCATAGCCACGCCCACATTAAACCATGAGCGCAGGCACCACAAGGCCACACAAAGAATGGGCTCTGTAACCTGGTGGCTAAGGGTTCAGACTTTGCAGTCTGCTGAAGCCAGGTCAGACCACAGCTCTGCCCGTTAGTACCTATTTGACCTTGAGCAAGCCACCTCTGTTTCTCTGCTTGGTCTTCTTGCATATAAAAGCGAGATAATAATAGTGCTTCTTTTGTGCATGTTAAATGAGATAATCCATGTAAAAGAACCAGGAATAAAAGAAAATCTTTTTTAAAAGTTAGAAATTATTAGTTTTGTGGGTTGAATTGAGTTCCCCCAAAGGATTGAAGTCCTAACCCTAGTGGCTGTGAATTCGACCTTGCTGGAAATAGGGTCTTTACAGATAGAATGAAGCTAAAGTGAGATCATTGGGGTGAGCTGTAACCTAACATGACTGGTGTAAAAAGAGGAAAACTTGGACACAGGTCCAGAGAGCATAGCACATATGAAAACACAGACAGAGAAGAAAGGTGGGCATATGAACATGGAGACAGAGACGGGATGATGCTGGCACAGGCCAGGCACTCCTGGAGCCACCAAAAAATTGAAGAAGCAAAACTGTTCCTGATGGTTGCAGATGAAGCACGGCTCTGATAACACATAACACTTTGACTTCAAACTTCACACTTCAGGCCTGTGCGTGAACACATTTCTTTTGTTTTGAGATAACCTGTTTGTGACTTTATTACAGCAGCCCTAGAAAACTAACAAACAGCATTACAAAGATCACTACAGGAGCTCCAAGACTTCTGTCCTAGTTTTGACTTTGCTTCTAACTAGTTGAGTGAACTTGGACAAATTACAGAGGCATAGACTGTTAGACTTGAAGAAGACTTTATGCCATGGTGAGGAAACAGGCCCTCAGAGGGGAGCAACTGGCATGTGACCCCAATGACCCTCAGTTGCTTCATCTGTCAACAATAGATAATCATCCTGCCCTGCCTGCTTCACCCAGCTGTGGCTGCGGTGTCAATAAGATCACCCAGGGCAGTGGTTGGCAAACTCATTAGTCAACAGAGCCAAATATCAACAGTACAACGATTGAAATTTCTTTTGAGAGCCAAATTTTTTAAACTTAAACTTTTTCTAACGCCACTTCTTCAAAATAGACTCGCCCAGGCCGTGGTATTTTGTGGAAGAGCCACACTCAAAGGGCCAAAGAGCCGCATGTGGCTCATGAGCTGCAGTTTGCTGACCACGGACCTAGGGAAACCGGTTGCCATCACAGTCACAGCAACATACACACCACTGTCTGCCTTCTGAGGAGCACCCTTATCAGTTTCCCAGGATTCCAGATGAAAGGAACCAAGACAACCATGAGCTATTTGAAGCAGGTGAGATCAATAACAGCCTCTGGGCACCCATGTGACACCCAGTCCAACAGTTACATAAATATAGAAGAGTTGAGTGTCACCTGAGAATCATTGTGGACAATATATATTGGCATCCATGAAGGAGGGCTTGGTCTCCTAGGGAACACTGTGATGAATCAAGATCTCTAGCTTCTGCTGCTGCCTGACTCGCCATGCATTCTTAGACAAGTCCTCCCTGGGCCTTTCGTGCCTGTCTAAAATGTGGAGCTGGACCTGCACCCAGGTCTGGGTGACTCCAGAGTCTCTGATCTTAACCTGCATTTTATACTGGTTAAGTATAAAAGAGATGAAACCAATTGGTCATTCCAGGCAGTAGAGTGTCAATAGGACATGTATGTGTGTATGTATGTCCATGTCCTGAAGCCACAGAACTGACATGGTCAGGAGGTCATCTGGTTTAACGTGCCAGACAATAACACTCATGAGTAGATGTCTGAATGGCTTCTGGATGTTCCAGAGGTGTTTTCCTCTCTCTATTTCAGGATGTTCATTCTGTTGGCATGGAAGCAGTTTTCCTTATATGGGGAAGCGGTGAGTATAAAGAGATTAAGACTTTACAAAAGCAGAAATGCCTCAGTTTTGGTTCTGCGCCCCCTTTTTTAGCCTATGACTTTGGGAAAATCGCTTTGCCTTGTTAAGACTGATGTAGAGACTTTGCAGAGTCACTGTGGGGGTGAATCAAGGTAAGGCTGTGAAATGATACATATGATAAGGGGTTAATCTCCAAAATTTATAGGGAACACATACAACTTAACAAAAGAAAGATAAACAATCCAATTAAAAAATGGGCAAAGGGCCTAAATAGATACTTTTTGAAAGTGGACGTACAGAAGGCCAACAGGCATATGAAAAAATGCTCAAAGTCACTAATCATCTGAGAGATGCAAATCAAAATGACAATGACATACCACCTGACACCTGTCAGAATGGCTATCATCAACAAATCAACAAGCAACAAGTGTTCCCTCGTACACGGCTGGTGGGAATGCAAACTAGTGCAGCCACTGTGGAAAACAGTATGGAGTTTCCTCAAAAAATTAAATATGGAATTCCTATTTGACCCAGTGATCCCACTTCTAGTAATATATCCTAAGAAATTAGAAACACCAATAGAAAAAAATATATGAACCTCTATGTTCATAGCAGTGCAATTTACAATAGCTAAGATTTGGAAATAGCCTAAGTGCCCATCCGCAGATGAGTGGATTAAAAAACTGTGGTACATCTACACAATGGAATACTACACTGCTGTAAATAAGAAAGAATTCTTACCATTTGCAACAACGTGAATGGACCTGAAGAGCATTATGCTAAGCAAAATAAGCCAGTCAGAGAAAGATAAATATCACATGATCTCACTCATTTATGGAATATAATGAACAACATAAACTGGATGAACAAAAATAGATCTAAAGACATAGAAGCACCAAACAGACCATCAATCCTCAGAGGGAAGGCAGGGGAGGGTGGGCAAGTGGGAAGAGATTAACCAATGAACTTGTATACATATATGCATAACCCAGGGACACAGACAATAAGGTGATGAAGGCCTGGGGTGGGGGGCGGGGCAGGCTGGGAGAGGTCAATGGAGGAAAAAGGGAACATATGTAATACTTTCAGCAATAAAGGGAAAAAAAAAGAAACGGGGTTTTTTGCTTCTTTGTGCTAATTTGGAGCTAGGCAGATTATACCTACTCCTTTTACTTCTGTCAGCTTTTCAACTGTATGAAGACAACTCTCAACCAGCCCCCAACTCGTGGCATTATCGTCACACTAGAGGCCCGGTGCATGAAATTCATGTGGGGGGGGGGGGAAGGGGGGACACCTCAGCCAAGCCTGTGCACTTTCTTTTTTTTTTTTTTTTTAATATATTTTTTATTGATTTTTTACAGAAAGGCAGGGAGAGGGGTAGAGAGTTAGAAACATCAATGAGAGAGAAACATCGATCAGCTGCCTCCTGCACACCCCCTACTGGCGATGTGCCCGCAACCAAGGTACATGCCCTTGACTGGAATTGAACCGGGGACCCTTCAGTTTGCATGCTGACGCTCTATCCACTGAGCCAAACCTGTCAGGGCAAGCCTGTGCCCTTTCACAGTCCCGGAGCCCTCAGGAGATGTCCCACTGCTGCCGCAGAGGCGGGCCACTGCGCTTGCCCCCTGGTGGTCAGTGCACGTCATAGTGACCAGTCGTTCTCTGGTTGGGTCGATTTACATATTACCCGTTTATTATATAGGATAAGTCTATTTCACAATAATTTCTTTTATATTTTCTTTTTCAAAAAGCATTTGAGGTGGCTGCTGTTTGAGATGCCTACCTGAAACTTTCTAGTGGAAGTAGAAGTTAAAGGTTGCAGGCAGAGGGAGCAAGATAGCTGCTAAAATGTCTTATTATCCCAGAGGCAGAAGGTTACAGCCTCATCATCCCATTGAACTGAATTCTTTTCTTACTGACTCCTCTTCTTAAACTTCTCATTTCTTCCTCCTATTGTCTCTTTTTCCTGTTTCATCCTTTTTAAAATTTCTCTTGCACACATTCTCTCTCTCATTTTTAAAAAATGTATTTTCTTTTCTGCTCTCCTTTTAAAACTTCTTTTTCTCTATCCCTTTTCCGTCATTCTTGTTATTCTTTCCTCCCCTTCACTTCTCCACCCTATTCCATCCCATCCCTTCTTTTACCCTCTATTTACTGACCACTTTTAACATTTTTCATTTCTTCTATTTCCTTTTCTAACTCTCTACTTTTACTATTTACTGGTTTCTCCTTTTTCAAATCAGTTCTGTCTACCTGTGCATGTGTCTATCTATCTATTCATCCACACACCTACCTAGCTATCTTTATTGTATTTTTTTATTAACTTCTTTTTTTAATCTTATTCCCATCACACACAATTGCATTTGACTTCCTTATTGGCTTCTCCCTCTCACACAATTTTTCTCTCTTTTTTATGTAACACTTTTTCCTACTGACTCATCATTTATAAACTTTTCTTTCCTCCTTATTTCTTACTTCTGTTCTATCATCCTTCTTCCCATCTTTCTCCTACCCTCCCTCCCTCCCCACATTCCTTCTTTCCTTTATCTTTCCCCTTCCCTCCCTCCCCTTTTCCTTTCTTCCCATCTTAATTTTTTCTTCACTTCCTCCCTTGGACCTGTTTTGCTCTCTCCTCCATTTCTTCCTTTTTCCCATTCTCCTTTTAAGCTCTACTGGCTCCCCTTTAAAACTTTTCTTCCCTCCCTCTTTCTCTCTCATCCTACCTTTCCCATACATTCTTCTCTACTTACTTCCACTGTTTTAATATCTTCTATCTATCTACCTGCCTAATTATTCACTATCATTTATATTTTTTCTTTTCTAACTCCTACTTTTAAAATCTGTCCCCAGTACACAACTATACTTGATTTTCATTGTAGCTCTCCAACAGTTCACTCATACATCCTCTTTCCTTCTTTAACTCTGCTCTCTACTGACACCTGTATAAAGTTCATCCCTTCCTCCTTCTCTTCTTCCCCATTCTCCCCCCTCTTCCCTCACTCTTTTACTCTTTTTACAGGCTAATTAAAAAAAAAATACTTTCTTCTCTCTCTCTATGCTTTTTGTCCTGCCTTAGTACTGATTTCTCCACTTAAAAATCACACTCAATAAAAATACATTTTAAAAAATCACCCTGTACCTAATTTTCTTACTAACTCCTCCTCTTAAACTCCCCTCACTCCTACATTCTGTTTCTTCTTTTTATTTAACTACTAGAGGCCCGGTGCACAAAATTCATGCATGGGTGTTGCGGGGGGGAGTCCCTTCAGCCCAGCCTGCACCCTCTCCAATCCGGGACCCCTTGGGGGATGTCCGACTGCCTCGGGATCAGGCCTAAACTGGCAGTCTGACATCCCTCTCACAATCCGGGACTGCTGGCTCCTAACTACTCACCTGCCTGCCTGCCTAATCATTCCTAACTGCCCCCCCCTCTCCAGCTTGATCACCCCTAACCACCTCTGCCTACTGGCCTGATCACCCCTAACTGCCCCCCTGCTGGCCTTGTTGCTCCATGCAGCCTGCTGTTCGGTAGTCTATCCAGTTGTTTTAATTGTGATGGCCCCTGGCTTTTTATATATTAGGATTTTCCTGACCTCACACCATTTTAGCATCCTTCTCTTTCCTGCTTTCTTTCCCTCCCTCCCTTTGAACCTCCCACTGCCCATCTCCCTCCCTTCTTTCCTCCCTCCTCCCTTCTCTCCCTTCATTCCCCATGTCTGTCTCTTTCTTACTCCTCCCACCCTTCCCCCCATTCACCTTTCCCTTGTGAACCTGAACCCTGCCTCCCTCCCTCCTTCCCTATTATTAACCCCCTTTGCCCCCCTGCCATGTTCACTGGTTTCTCTTTTAAACCTTCCCCTTTCCTCTCTGGGACCTGCTTCCAGCCCCGCCTGAGTGCACTTTGATAGTAAAGCTTCCATTCAGGGGGCGTTAACCCCCAGCCCAGGAGCACCTCCACCCGGAAGGGCTTGGACCATCTGCCCCTCCATCCCGGGACCCATGGGCACCTCCCCACCAACGGCCACTGCTCTCCTCCCGTATCTAGGCGGGGCTCCCCACTCCATGCCAGATGCACCTGCTCCACCTCCCACAGTCACCACCCCCTCCCACATTTCCTTCCCTTTTTCCATTCCTGCGTCTTTTACTTATTCCCTTTCTGTATTTCTGTTTCTCCTCTCAGCCTGTCTGCAAGCAGACCTGCCTTCCTCTCCCTCTCCTTCCTTATCCCCTCCTATCATATCTTATCCTATCTACCCCGGGCCTTGCAGCTGCCTGAGCCCACGGCTGCCTGAGCCCCAAGCCAGCCCTGGGCAAGTGGCAGCCACCATCGCATCCCCAATGCTGCAAGTCCCTGTCCCATCCCTGCCCACCCGCGCCTGCTGTGCAGGCAGCCTGCTGATTGGTCGTTATGTGATGGCATCCAGACCAATTTGCATATTACCCTATTATTAGTATAGATTCCTCTTCATCATCAATGTCCTCATCAACATTGTCACCTTTTATAGTCACAGGTTGCTTAATGGTGGGAATATGTTCTGAGAAATGACTCATTAGGCAATTTTGTCATTGTGAGAACATCACAGAGGCAATTACACAAACCTAGATGGTCTAGCCTACTACACACCTAGGCTACAAACCTGTATAGCATGTTACTGTACTGAAGACTGTAGGCAATTGTAACACATGGTGAGTATTTATTTATCTAAACAGGTCTAAACATTGAAAAGTATGGTATAAAAGAATTTTAAATGGCATACCTGTGTAGGGCACTTACCATGAAAGCAGCTTGCAGGACTGGCAGTTGCTCTGGGTGAGTCAGTGAGTGAGTGGTGAGTGAGTGTGACAGCCTAGGACATACTGTGCATGGCTGTAGACTTTATAAACACTGTACATCAGCATCACCACAAACATGTGTGCTGTACAATGTCAGAGAGGCTACATCACTAGGCAATAGGAATTTTTAAGTTCCATTATAATCTTATGAGACCACCATTATACTAGTATATGTGCTCTGTTGTTGTCTGAAACATCATTATGCAGTCTATAACTGTGTTATTATCGTCACCAAAAGCCTCCTCACCATCATATTTATCAACATCATCATCTTGTATCATTATCATCCTCATCATTGCATCATATATTTTAATTAATACTAGAATTTATCATGTATTTTCATAAATGTGTCCAGTGGATCCTTCAACAATTTAAGAAACTAAATACTACCATTACTTTACTGATGAAACTGAATCAGAGACTTTCTCAGGCTCACACAGCTAGAATCATCAAAATAGGGACCTAACTTAGGTCTTATTGTACCAGATCTTAGGATAATTCTTTGATGGCATTATTGTTCTTAGGAAACATATCACTCAGCTAGTTCAGATTACACGCGAGATGAGGCAGGAACCTCCAAGTGTTTTTCAGTGAGGTTTGATATTTTCCGAGATGTTCTTTGCAACTGACTTCTCAGACTTAAAAGGGAGGTTTTATGTGTGAGTGTTGAGAGAGAGAGAGAGAATGCATACACATCCCTGGACACCTCAGGGGCTCTCTCCTTGCCAAACAGACTTGAGATTCAGCTCACACCTGCAAGATTTGGACGTCTTTTGTCCCTGAGTCTCACTCTGCCTGGCTAATCCAGGCACAACTTCCTGCTGCCTCCTTCTAGGACACAGTGCAGACCAGATATTAATGGAGATTACAGTAAGGAGAAAAATAAATTTGGGGGAGGGAGGGATCTTCCTGGCAGGGAAGCTTAACACCCAGCTGGGGGCCTTCCATGGATGCATTAGGCATTCCCAGGGGTGCTCATCTATAAAATATACTCTGTCCCTAGGTTATTCTTATGTCAAATCTGCCTACACCTTTGTTTTTCCAGGTAACTGACATGCATGCATCATTTTTCCCTTGCATATCAAGCTCTGCCCACTGTAAGTAGGGTGACTCTGCAGCCCAATTTGACTGGAACAGTCAGGTTTACATCAGATGTCCTGACACCCCATCCAGTTTACTATTTGTCATCATCAAAAGTGTCCCTGTTTGTATATTAACCATAGAACATTCTTTCAAGGATAAGCATCAAAGAAGGCGGGAAACAAGGGCCACCAAATGAGGGTTTTGCCTGTTGCTTGTGGGAAGAACATTAGACTCTAGCAGGGAACTAAGTTTAAGTCTCAGCTATATCACTTTCTACTTAAGTAGGACTCAGTTACCACATTTGTAAAATGGGCATAATTATGCTCACTTCAGTGTTGTCAAATGTGAATGACCTCAGGAGGTTATCTTCCCTGCAGCTATCACCTTGAATGATCTTTTATACCTTCATGTTTTCATTTAAAACTGAGCCAATCTGGTAAACATAGAATCAGTGGGGGCTTTGGGCCAGAGTCAGGGGCTCACCACCTATGGGGTCCACTCAGCTGTAAGAATCTAGTTATAACTGAAAAAACCCAACCCATCTCTTGGTACTATACCAGTTGGAGCAGTCATACCCTAGGAACTGCTAAAATGATAGGTGCATTTGGAAAATCTAAAAGATTATAAAAGGCATTTACTTGTTAGAATTTAGGAAATTAGAGCCAAAAAGCAGAAAGCAGTATTGGGAGGTAGATTAACTAAAATAAGGACTGAATTTGTATAGGGGAGGAAGTGTTTGGAGTCAGCTCCGCAATATAATTCCCCTGGAGCGCCTGGCCCAGAATGTTCTCTCCAGACTGGTTATTGAGCCCAGCACCAGCTATCAAGCCCAATGTCGGTTAGTTCCAGGTGCCACTCTGCCCTTTCTCCAGCTTATGGCCAACAGGGATGCCCGTCAGACACACCTGGCCCACTGACCACACTGGCTCCTTTTCCAGCCACATGCCAGCTATGTGCCTGAGACCTTAACTACTAAGAGCCACACAGTATGTCCAAACGCAGATGGCATTGCCAGGCCTTGTTCAGGTTGTTTCCTCTCTTCACAAGCCCTGGTTCTCCCCACCCCAAGTGAATGCAGCCACCTTTCAACATCCAAATAAAGACTTTTGACTTTCAAACCTATTCTTGACTCTGTCTTCCAGGCAGTGTGAACTGCTCCCTCCCCACCACTTCCATGTGAGCTTAACTTTCCTTACAAACATAGCCATGCTTTACAAGAGATGTCTCTGTGTCTGTCTGCCTCCACCCATGCTGAGCTCGAAGAGGGCAGGCACTGTCCTCAGCCAGCTCTGTATCCCCAATGCCTCACACAGTGACCTTGGTCAAGTTAACCTCTGACTATAAGGTGTTTTGACCCCTGTATTAGTCAGGGGTCTTCAGAGAAACACAACAAATAGAATATTTGTGTGTGTGTGTGTGGATGAATAGATGATAGATAGATAGATAGATAGATAGATAGATAGATAGATAGACAGATTTATATAAGGAATTGGCCCACAAATTATGGAGCCTGACAAGTCCAAAATCTGCATAGCCAGTGACTCACGTGGAAGACTGTCAGGCAGGAAAATTCTCTCTTACTCAGAGAAAGGGTCGGCCTTTTGTTCTATTGGGGCCTTCTGATAGGATGAGGCCCACCCAGTTTGGAGAGAGCAATCTGCTTTACTCAGTCTACCAATGCAAATGTTAATCTCACCCAAAACCACCCTCACAGACACACACCTGGAATAACATTGGCCAAATATCTGATCACTCCATCGCCCAGTCCAGTTGACACATGAAATCAGCCATCACAGCCTCCTGTGCTGGATATTGTTTAAAGGCAATGAGCATTCATTCCCTGCCCTTTCTATGTTCTCCAGTGTATTACAGAGCCTGTTTCCTAGACTTTCTCACGAGCAAGGATATGGTTGAAGTTTTGCCAGTGGATCAACTTGAAAGAGGTTTGGAGGCAAGACAGAGGCATCCTCCCTCCAGCAGGGCTACTGTAGCATCAGCATCCACAGATGTGATCTTGAGTGACCAGGTAGCCTTCCCATCCTCTTCCTGTCATCTGTGCTGACAGCAGCAGCTTCCTGCAGCCTCCTGATCTCTGGATCACAGCTTGCAGAGGCAGCCTGACCAAAATCTTGTTGTGGTCCCTGACTGCTTCTTTTCTCTAATGCGATTTATTTGCAGTAAATCTCATTTTTCTTGAAATACCTAAAGTGTTTTTTTCTTTTTCTGCACTGAACTCCAGCTGATACATCATCACATTGACATGAAGGTGTTTGGATTCTGGATTTCTAAATATAAAACTTTAAAAACAGAATTATACCAATATTAATACATTTTTACCAAAAGAGCATTTTTAGGGGAGCAAATATAATTTAACTAATATAATTTTTTTAAAATATATTTTATTGATATTTTACAGAGAGGAAGGGAGAGGGATAGAGAGCTAGAAACATCGATGAGAGAGAAACATCGATCAGCTGCCTCCTGCACACCACCCACTGGGGATGTGCCCGCAACCAAGGTACATGCCCTTGACCGGAATCGAACCCGGGACCCTTCAGTCCGCAGGCCGACGCTCTATCCACTGAGCCAAACCGGTTTCGGCTAACTAATATAATTTCTAGTTCAATTTCCTATATAACACAGTTAGGCACTTTTCTTCCTTATTTTCATTTTTATTTTAGTAAAAAAATTTAATCAGAATAATGTTTTTTCTCTTTTTGCTGTAAAATTTAACAATTAGAAACAAGTCCATTAGGCCTTTAGTTTTGTCAAATTGAATAATATTACATCCTCTAACATTGTGAGTTTGGTTTCAAGGTTTTTTGTTGTTTTAAATTTTTATTTTAAAATATATTTTTATTGATTTCAGAGAGAAAGGGTGAGGGAGAGAGAAACATCAATGAGACAGAATCATTGATTGGTTGCCTCCTGCAAGCCCCACACTGGGGATCCAGCCTGCAACCCAGGCATGTGCCCTGACCTGGAATTGAACCATGACCTCCTGGTTCATAGGTTGATGCTCAATCACTGAGGCATGCCAGCCAGATTGGTTTCAAGGTTTTATTTCTAACAAATCCAATTTTCCTAATGAGAGTCTAAAATTTCACTTTTGCCAAGACAATTTAATTCTTTTGTCAATTTTAATTCATAACAAATTTTACCATATATAGCTTTAGCTACTGACAGCTTAATTATATGTTGAATATTTTCACACAGACCAATTTTTTTGATTCAATTTTTGCATTTTTTATATTATTGTTAGAAAACAAAAATTCAACTGAGTAAATCTAGAGTTCTGAATTTAAAGGTCATGAATCAGGCTGCATCACATCTAGTAAGTAGAAAGGTGCTCCGAGGAGCTGTACCAAATGGAAGGCTTTTAGAGGCAGAAATATGGCAGGACAAGAAGGTTAAAGGAGTGGATGATTTCAGGCAAGGCCACCTTCCCGTAGAGAGAAGCAGGGCACTTAGGGAAGGTTATCTCACTGGTACCAACCAGGGAACTCCAGGCTGCTGGGAGCAGCTGAAACTGCAGTAGGGTTGGGTATTAAGTCTTGGGGTTTACCACAAGTGGCTCCATTTGGGGAGTTTTATTTTTTTAACACTATCCACAAGATGTGTGTGACATCCTATCTAATAAAAGAATAATATGCAAATTAACCATCACTCCACTACACCCACAAGCCACACCAATCAGGAGGGAATATGCAAATAAACCCAACCAAGATGGCTGCAGCTACAGAGAGCAGGAGGGAGGCTTGGGTTTCCCTGGCAATGGAGGAAGCCAAGTTCCACCTGCCCTTGCCAGCCCAGGCTTCCACTCAATGCTACAAAGTTTCAATTACAGAAGATAAATCTCAACAGAAATGGCGGTAGCCATGGAGCTGGAGAGAGCAGGAGACTATGGTTGCCCGCGGCGATGGAGGAAGCCAAGCTTTTGCAGCCCTGGCCTGCTTTGGCCTCCGCCTAAGGCTACAAAGTTTCAATTATAGAAGATACATAAAGCCCAACAGAAATGGCTGCCGCCTTGGAGCGAGCAGAAGGCTTGGCTCCACTCCAGGCTACAAAGTTTCAATTGTAGAAGATAAATAAATCCCAGATACCAGGGCCTCTGCTTGGGTCGCTGGGGGGCATGGCCGGCCTGCAAACCACCACAGGCCCCTCGCCCAGGCTGCCCCACACCCCAAGGGAACCCCCACCCTGATCTGGGACACCCTTCAGGGCAAACCAGCTGGCCCCCACCCGTGCACCAGGCCTCTATCCTATCTAATAAAAGAGTAATATCACTCCAACACACAAGATGGCTGCCCCCATGTGGTCAAAGATGGCTGCCCCCATGTGGACACAAGATGGCCACCACAAGATGGCCAGCAGGGGAGGGCAGTTGGGAGGAACCAGGCCTGCAAGGGAGGGCAGTTGGGGGCAATCAAGCCTGCAGGGGAGGGCAGTTAGGGGTGACCAGGCCGACAGAGGAGGGAAGTTGGGGGCGACCGGGCCTGTAGGGAAGGACAGTTAGAGGTGACCAGGCCTGCAGGGGAGGGCAGTTAGGGGTGACCAGGCCTGCAGGGGAGGGCAGTTAGGGGTGACCAGGCCTGCAGGGGAGGGCAGTTAGGGGCAAACAGGCTGGTAGGGAAGCAGTTAGGCATCAATCAGGGTGACAGGGGAGTGGTTAGGGGGTGATCAGGCTGGCAGGCAGAAACAGTTAGGGTCAATCAGGAAGGCAGGCAGGTGAGCAGTTGGGAGCCATCAGTCCTGGATTGTGAGAGGGATGTCCTACTGCCCGTTTAGGCCCAATCCTGGTAGTTGGACATCCCTCAAGGGGTCCCAGATTGGAGAGGGTTCAAGCTGGGCTGATGGACACACACACCCGTGCACGAATTTCGTGCACCTGGCCTCTAGTTGTGATATAATACAAAACAAATATTTTAGTCTTCATCCACAGTTTTAGCCTTGTGATTTCCTGTTTATTAAAGTAGTGGGGGCATTTTTGTTATAATATTTGGTTTTTGTTTTCAATTCTTAAAATAGAGATAAAGGTAAACAGATGCCTTTTATTATTCATAGCAAACTCCTTTCAATCACACCTGAGTTTATGTTAATGAAATGATTTTTAGAAAGCCCCTAGATGATCACTGGATGGGATTTGCGATTACCAGTTTGGAATTTTAGCCCCTCCCCCCTGGTCCATGGAGGGAAAACTGGCTGGAGGTTGAACTAATCACCAAGGGCAAATGATCTCATCAGCCATGTCCATGTAATGAAGCCTCCAGGAAAACCCAAAAGGATGAAATTTGGAGAGGTTCTAGGTTGGTGAACAATCATGCATCACATGCCAGGAGATGATGCACCCCAGTCCCCAGAGGCAGCTGCTCCCAAACTCAGGACTCTTTTGGACCGAACCTCATGAACCTCTTCATCTGTCTGTTTATTCTTATATTTTAACTAGTGGCCCAGTGCATGGATTCATGCACATTGAAAGGAAATTAATTAGAAGAAAAATTTTAATATCACTATTCTCACTTTCTCTATAATAAAAATGTCAGAGATGAAGTGCCAGAGGTACATGTGCCAATAATTAGTCTTCAGACATATTCTGTCGAGGACACCACTTTCTTTCAGCTTCAGAATGTCAACAAAAATAACCAAATTCATGATCGACAATGACCAATCGAAACACATCCGTGTGATTGGTGCCAGCGAGAGTTTTATATGTATCGTGCATGCGTGAGTCAACACATATTTTTAAATAGCCAGTGCATGTCATATATACCGACCGTTCAGTCAGTCGGATGGTCAGATGGACATATGGTTTGTCACTTAGCCTTTTATATATATAGACTAGAGGCCCGGTCCCTCAGCCTGGCCTGCACCCTCTAGCATTCCAGGACCCCTCGGGGGATGTCAGAGGCCCAGTGCATGGATTCCACCCGATCCTGGCAGGCCAGGCCAAGGGACCTCACCAGTGCATGAATCCATGCACCAGGCCTCTCGTGTGCATATAAGATCTTTGGTTAATCTCTTCCCGCCCTCCCCCTCCCCCCTTTCCTCTGAGATTCATCAGTCTGTTCCATGTTTCCATACCTGTGTGTTGAGCGTCTGCCCCTTGGTGGTCAGTGCACGTCATAGCAAATGGTCGAACGGTTGCTTAGGCTTTTATATATATAGATATCCTTTGTAAAAACTGGTAATTTAGTAAGGAAACTCTTTTTCTGAGTTCTGTGAGTTGTTCCCAGAGAGGGGATCATGGGAACCTCTGATTTATAGCCAGGTTTGACAGATTGTGGGTAACCTGGGAACCCGTCACTAGCAATTGTTGTCTGCAGTCTTTTTGTTTGTTTGTTTGTGGGGTTTTTTGTTGTTGTTGTTAATCCTCATCCGAGGATATTTTTCCATTGATTTTTAGGGAAAGTGAAAGAGAGATGGAAAGAGAGAGAAACGTCAATATGAGAGAAACACATTGATTGGTTGCCTGCTGCATGAACCCTGACCAGGGCTCAGGCCGGGGAGGAGCCTGCAACCAAGGTTCATGGCCTTGACTGGAATCAAACCTGGGACCCTGTCTTCTGCAGGCCAAAGTTCTATCCCTGAGCCAAACTATCTAGGGTTGGAGGGGGCAGTCTTATGAGACTGGTTAGTATCAGGATTAAGTCAAATTGTAGGACACCCAGCTGGAGCTGTGGAACTGCTTGGTGTGGAAGACCCACACATCTGGTGATTAGAAGTGGGACATTCTATAAACAGAGTGTTGTAGTAGGGAAAAACAGAGTTTTACCTTCTATCATGACTTTTCAGTTTTCAGATTTCACTGTGAACTCTTAGTTTGTGTCAGATTAGATTTCTTTCTTGGTTATTCTTTTTTTTTTTTTTTTTTTCAAATTAGAAGAGAAAGTTATTTAGAAAGTTACAGAGAGAGTAGAAGTGAACCAGCTGGACTGTGTACCAGTAGGCTCAGGAAAGCAAAAGAAGGGCCCTTGGAGCTTTGAGAAGGAAAGGCAAAGGTAATTCATGTGAGTGGGGGGAAGGCTCGGGCATACTCTGAGAGGAAGAGCAGGCCATGGTTATTATTTCTATTAATGACTACTGTAAATGAATTGTACAAAGACTGATTCTTTGCCTTGTTTTTTAATGAATCAAAGAGCATCAGATGTATGTGCACAGTAAGCTCATTACATTTTTTATCTTTAATATCATGGGCTAAAAATTTCCTACTTATTCAGAAGATTAAATTAAACATGCATCAAATGTTTAGCATGATGTCTGGAGCATAAAGTCCTCAATAATGATTGGTCATTATTATATTAACTCTAAATATTTGTGAGTTAAATTGAACTTTGAACCCTGTGAAATGGTTACTATTATTATTATGATCTCTTTTATCCATGAGGAAACTGAGTGGATTGATGCCTGGCCCATGTTAATCTAGGACATGGGCCCTGCCTTCTGATGCTGGCTGCCAAATCCTTTCTCACCCTACCCAGCTCTTCTAGGGAAAGAATGATTATATCCCAGGAGAAGACAGCTCAGCTCTTGCTGTGCCAAGTGGACACAGGTGCAACATACATGCCAGGTTATTGCAGAAATTCCACCTGAACATTGCCAAGGACAGGCCAGGATGGGAAACAGGGCAAATGGGAACAAAATGCCAAGCAGACTGCAGCCAGTTGGGGCACCAGGCAAAACTCACCATACCAGGACACTACTGATTGTAAGGGGGCCAACAACAACTCAGGAGCCCCAAAAGCTTTGGGCAAAGGGGGCCAGGAAAGACTTGGAAGGTATTAGAGATACTGAGACCTCAGTGGTTCCTGACTCAGTGCTCAGTCTGCCTCTCAGAGTTCAAGAGAAGCAGGGAAGCAAGTGGAAACAGCAGCTCACTCCGAACATTGAGGTGGAGCTGGGCCAGAGCAAGGCTATGTATTAGTTCCCTATTGCTGCTATAACAAGTAGCCACACACTTAGTGTCTTAAAAGTACAAATACCTTATCTTACAATTCTGGAGGCCAGAAGTCCAAAAGGTGTCTTCATAGGCTAAAATCAAGTTGTCATCTGGGTTGTGTTCCTTTTGGAGGCTCTAGGGGAGAATCCATTTCCTTGCCTGCATCTAGAGGTCATTCACATTCCTTAGCTATGTTCAATAATGCCAGGACAAGTCCTTCTCACACTACCATCCCTCCAGTTCTCTCTTCCAATTCCTTCTTCCACTTTAAAAAACCATTGTGATTGCACTGGGCCCACTTGGATTATTTCTCTATTTTAAAATCAGATGATTAGCAATCTTAATTCCATCTGCAACCCTAATTCCATCCCCTTTGCTATCTAACCCACCATATTTATTAGTTCTATGGATTAGAACACAGGCATCCTTAGGGCCCATTTTCTGTCCACTTTAGGCTGATAGAAGTAAACCAGGACAACAGTGAGTGCATGGGAGGAGCAATAATTGTGGAACATAGGTCAGTTGCTGCATTTCATTCTAGCTGTTGGGAAACTTCCTGGGAGATGGTCCGATATAAATTTGTGGTCAGGCAAATCTGGATTAGAAGCCTGGCCTTAACAAGTACAGTAAACCCTCGATTTTGCAGACCTCAATTTAACAGACTTCGGATTTAAGGGACAAAATTTCCAGTCCATATGTCATATGTGAAAATTAATATCCTGTTAATTTTAAAATGCTTTTAACAAAGATTTGATTATAATTAAATTAACAGTTTATCTTCTGTTATTAATTCACTGTTATTTTATTACATATGTTTTTTTAAAATCTTTATTTTTGAGAGTATTACAGATGTCCCCCTTTTTTTCCCACATTGCCCCCCTCCATCCAGATCCCACCCTGCCCCAGGCCTTCACCACCCTGTTGTTTGTGTCCATGGGTAATGCATATATACATGTAAGATCTTTCTTTGGTTGATTTCTTCCTGTGCTCCCCTCTCTCCTCCCGTCCCTCTGAGATTTGTCATTCTGTTCCATGTTTCCATGTGTCTGGTTCTATTTTACTCATCAGTTTATTTTGTTCATTACATTACTTCTTTGTTTATTTTGATTTTAGATTCAATTGTTGATAGATATGTATTTATTGCCATTTTATTGTTCATATTTCTTCTTCTCCTCCTCCTCCTTCCCCTTCCCCTTCCCCTTCTAGTTCTCATTCTCCTTCTAGTTCTCATTCTCCTTCTCCTTCTCTTCTTCCTTCTCCTTCTCCTTCTCCTTCTTCTTCTTAAAGAACACCCTTCAATATTTCATGTAATACTGGTTTGGTGGTGATGAACTCCTTTAGTTTTTTCTTGTCTGTGAAGTTCTTTATCCATCCTTCAATTCTAATTAATAGCTTTTCTGGGTAGAAGAATCTTGGTTGTAGGTCCTTGCTATTCATCACTTTGAGTATTTCTAGCCACTCCCTTCTATCCTGCAAAGTTTCTGTTGAGAAATCAGCTGAGAGTTGTATGGGTGCTCCCTGTAAGTACCTAGCTATACTTCTCTTGCTACTTTTAAGATTCTCTCTTTGTCTTTAATCTTTGGCATTTTAATTATGATGTGTCTTGATGTGGGCCTCTTTGAGTTCCTCTTGTTTGGGACTCTCTGTGCTTCCTGGACTTGTAAGTCCATTACTTTAACCAGGTAGAGGATTTTTTCTGTCATTATTTCTTCAAATAGGTTTTCAATATCTTGCTCTTTCTCTATTCTCCTTCTGGGACCCCCATAATGTGAATATTGGTAAGCTTTAAGTTGTCCCAGAGTCTCCTTACACTATCTTCATATTTTTGTATTCTTTTTTCTTTTTGCTGTTCTGATTAGGTGTTTTTTTGCTGCCTCATTTTCCAAATCACTGATTTGATTTTCTGCATCCTCTACTGTTGAATCCCTGTAAATTATTATTATTATTATTATTTATAAATCTTTGTTGTTGAAAGTATTGCATATGTCCCTTTTTTTCCACCATTGTCCTCCCCCGCCCAAGCCTTCACCATTCTATTGTCTGTGTCTATGGGTTATGCATATATGTATATGAGTTCATTGGTTGATCTCTTCCCACCCTCCACCCTCCCCTGCCTTCCCTCTGAAGATTGACAGTCTGTTCTATATTTCTATGTCTCTGAGTCTATTTTTGTTCATCAGTTTATGTTGCTCATTAGATTCTACATATGAGTGAGATCATGTGATACTTATCTTTCTCTTACTGGCTTGTTTTGCTTACCATATGCTCTGCAGGTCCATCCAAGCTTTTTACAGCTGCGTAGTACTCCATTGTATAGATGTACACAGTGTTCTAATCCACTCATCTGCTGATGGGCACTTAGGCTGTGTCCAAATGTTAGCTATTGTAAATTGTGCTGCTATGAACATAGGGGCGCATACATTCTTTCTGATGGATGTTTCTGATTTCTTGGGATATATTCCTAGAAGTGGAATCACTGGGTCAAATGGTAGTTTCATATTTAAATTTTTAAGGGAACACCAAACTGTTTTCCACAGAGGCTGCTCTAGTTTGCATTCCCACCAGCAGTATACAAAAGTTCCCTTTTCTCCACATCCTCGCCAACACTTGTTGTTTGTTGATTTGTTGGTGATAGCCATTCTGACAGGTGTGAGGTGGCATTTTGTTGTTGTTTTGATTTGCATCCCTCAGATGATTAGTGACTTTGAGCATTTTTCCATATGCCTTGTTGGCCTTCTGTATGTACACTTTTGAGAAGTGTATATTTAGATCCTTTGCCCATTTTTAAAAATATTAGATGTACTGGTTAAAAATTCGGATTTTTGTAATCAAGGAAAACATGAAAATTTCAAGAGAAACATCAAAAGTGCTTTATTCAAAGTAATGTCCATCGCTAGCTACACATTTCCCCCACCTTTCAGGTAATTTGTGGATACCGTCCCAATAGAACTTTTCTTGTTTTGAGGCAAACCATTCAGAGACCCAATTTTCCATTTCTTCGTATGTTTTGAAGTGCTACTCAGAAAGTGCATGTGCCATTGATCGGAACAAGTGGTAATGTGAAGGAGCAAGGTGTGGTGAATATGGCAGGTGGGTTAGTACTTCCCAGGCAAGATCTTTTAACATGTCTTTAACTAGATTTGAAGTGTGTAATCTTGTGTTATCATGAAGCAAAATTACTTTGCAGTGTCTTCTGGCACATTCTGGTCATTTCATGATCAAAGCATGATTCAAATTGATTATTTCTTGTCGGTAGCGATCAGTATTAACAGTTTTACCTGGATTTAGAAGCTCATAATACACTACATCTTCCTGATCCCGCCAAACGCAGAGCATTGTCTTCTTTCTGAAGCGATTTGGCCTTGCAGTTGATGTTGCTGGTTGACCTGGATCAACCCATAATTTTGTGCATTTTGGGATTCTCAAAATAAATCCACTTTTTATCGCCAGTCACAATTCGATGCGAAAAAGACTTTCTTTCATGCCATTGAAGCAACATTTTACTGATGACTTTTCAGTTTTTCATTTGTCTTTTGTTCAGTTGATGTGGTACCCATTTTCCTTCCTTTAAAATCTTTCCCATTGCTTGTAAACAATTGGAAATTGTTTGCTGAACAATGTTTAATCTTTCTGCAAGCTGTTTTTGAGTTTGACACTCATCTTCACCCAATAATGCTTGTAATTGTTGATCTTCAGACTTTTTCTGTTTACCTGGATTTTTTTGTCTTTCACATTGAAATCATCACTTTTAAAGTATTTAAGCCAGCGTCCACAAGTATCTTGAGATGGAACATGTTCACCATAAGCTTGCCAAAGTACATGGTAACTTTTTCTTCAAAATAAAGTAATGAATTAAAACTTTCCGTAAACGCTCTTTTTTGGCACGAAATTCAACATTTTTAAGTGTAAAAATATCTATGATGTTAACACCTTCAGCAAATTTGACATATGAAGTTTTGAAGCTTGCTGTCAATACAACAAAATAGCATACATATCAAATCGCATATATATCAACATATGTGTAACTCCATCTATTGAAAAAAATTCGCATTATTAACTGGTACACCTAGTATATATATATATATTTTTTACTTCAGAGAGAGTGATAGAAACATCAGTGAAGACAGAGAATCATTGATTGGCTGCCTTCTGCATGCCCCTTACTGGGGATCGAGCCTGAAACCGAGGCATTTGCCCTTGACCGGAAACAAACCCAGGACCCTTCTGTCCGCAGGCAGATGCTCTATCCACTGTGCAACACCAGCTAGGGCCCTTTGCCCATTTTTTAATTGGATTTTTCATCTTCCTTTTGTTAAGTTGTATGAGTTCCTTGTAGATTTTGGAGGTTAACCCCTTGTTGGATATATCATTGGCAAATATGTTCTCTCATTGAGTGGGCTCTCTTGTTATTTTATTGATGGTTTCTTTTACTGTGCAGAAGCTCTTTCTTTTGATGTAGTCCCATTTGTTTATTTTCTCCTTAATTTCCACTGTCCTATGAGATGTATCCATAAACATATTTTTACAAGAGATGTCTGAGATTTTGCTACCTATGGTTTTTTTTAGGATTTTTATGGTTTTAGGTCTTACATTTAAGTTTTTTATCCATTTTGAGTTTATTCTTGTGTATGGTGTAAGTTGGTGGTCTAATTTCATCTTTTTGCATATATCTGTCCAATTTTCCCAACACCATTTATTGAAGAGACTGTCTTGACTCCATTGTATGCTCTTGCCTCCTTTGTCAAATATTAATTGAGCATAGTGACTTGGTTTGATTTTTGGATTCTCTGTTCTGTTCCATTGGTTTATATGCCTATTTCTGTGCCAGTACCAGGCTGTTTTGATTATAGTGCCTGTGTAGTATAACTTGATATCTGGTATTGTGATCTCTCCAACTTTGTTCTTTTTTCTCAAGATTGCTGCTGCTATTCAGGGTCTTTTTTTGGTTCCATATAAATTTTTTTAATATTTGTTCTAGGTCTGTGAAATAGGCCATTGGTATTTTGAAAGGGATTGCATTGAATCTATAGATTGCTTTGGGTAGTATGGCCATTTTAATGATGTTGATTCTAGCAATCCATGAACATGGTATATTCTTCCATTTGTGTATATCTTCTTCTATCTCTTTTTTCAATGTCCTGTAATTTTCCAAGGACAGGACTTTTACCTCCTTGGTTAAGTTTATTCCTAAGTATCTAAATTTGTTTTGTTGCAATGGTAAATGGGGTTGTGTGTTCAGTTTCCCTTTCTGAGAGTTCATTAGTGGGGTATAAAAATGCCATAGGTTTCTGGG
This sequence comes from Plecotus auritus, assembly GCF_963455305.1. Classification (NCBI taxonomy): domain Eukaryota; kingdom Metazoa; phylum Chordata; class Mammalia; order Chiroptera; family Vespertilionidae; genus Plecotus; species Plecotus auritus. The sequence continues at coordinate 103,279,672 of NC_137771.1, forward strand.
TATTATTTTTATATCCTGCTACACTGCTGAATTCTTTTATTAAATCTAGTAGTTTTCTGATGGAGCCTTTAGTTTTTTCTATGTACAGTATCATGTTGTCTGTGAATAGTGACAGTTTTATTTCCTCCTTTCCAGTTTTGATGCCTTTTTCTTGTTCTTCTTGTTTGATTACAATGGCTAGCACTAGGTCTATGTCGAACAGGAGTGCTGAAACTGGGCATTCTTATCTTGTTCCTGTTCTTATGTGAAATGGTTTTAGTTTTTGTCCATTGAGTATGATGTTGACTGTAGGTTTGTCATATAAGGCTTTTTTTCAATGTTGTAGTATGACCTGCTCTATTCCCATTTTGCTGAGAGTTTTTATGAAAAATGGGTGCTGAATTTTATTGAATGCTTTTTCTGCACCTATTGATATGATCATGTGGGTTTTTATCTTTCAGTTCATTTATGTGATGTATCACATTTATAGATTTGCGGATATTGCACCAGCCTTGTATCCCTAGAATAAATCCCACTTGGTCATGGTGTATGATCTTTCTAATGTATTGCTGGATTTGATTTGCTATAATTTTATTTTTTTTTGGGGGGGGGGTGGTTTAGCATCTATATTCATCAGGGATATTGGCCTGTAATTCTCTTTCTTTGTAGTGTCTTTATCTGGTTTTGGGATTAGGGTAATGCTGGTCTCATAGAAATAGCTTGGAAGTATTACTTCTTTCTGATTTTTTTGAAATAATTTGAGGAATATAGGTGTTAGTTGTTCTTTGAATGTTTGGTAAAACTCCCCTGTGATTCTGTCTGGACCAGGGCTTTTGTTTGCTGGGAGATTTTTTATTACTGCTTTGATTTCATCAGTAGTTATTGGTCTATTTAGGTTTTCTGATTCTTGATGATTGATTTCTAGAAGATTGTATTTTTCTAGGAATATGCCCATTTGGTCAAGCTTGTCCAGTTTATTGGAGTAGAGTTGTTCATAGTATTTTTTTTATGATCTTTTGTATCTCTGTGGCATCAGTTGTTACTTCATCTGTCTCATTTCTGATTTTGTTTATTTGGGTCCTCTTTGTTTCTTGGTGAGTCTGGCAAGAGGTTCATCAATCTTATTTATCCTTTCAAAGAACCAGCTCTTGTCTTTATTGATATTTTCTATTGTTTTTTTTGTTTGTTTGTTTGTTGGTTGGTTGGTTGGTTTTGCTCTCTATGTCATTTATTTCTTCTCTAATCTTTATTATTTCCTTCCTTCTATTTATTCTGGGTTTTCATTGTTGCTCTCTTTCTAATTCCTTAAGTTTTAGGGTTAGATAACTTATTGCAAGTTTTTCTTGTGTTTTGGAGTAATCCTATAGTGCTCTGAACTTCTCACTTGGATTGCTTTCCCTGTGTCCCATATATTTTGGGTTGTTGTGCTTTCATTGTCATTTGTTTCCAGGATGCTTTTTATTTCTTATTTGATCTTTTTGGTAACCCATTCATTGTTTAATACCATGCTATTTAGCCTCCATATGTTTGATTGTTTATGAATGGTTTTTATTTTACTTTTTTAATTGACTTTAGAGAGCAAGGAAAAGAGAGAAAGAGACATCAGTGATGAGAGAGAATCATTGATTGGCTGCTTCCTGCATGCCCCACACCAGGAATCAAGCCTGCAACCTGGGCAAATACCCTGACCAGGAATCAAACTGTGACCTCCTGGTTCATAGGTCGATGCTCAACCACTGAGTCACACTGGCCAGGCTATGATTATTTTTATCATTGATTTCTAATTTCATGCCATTGTGATCTAAGAAGATACTTGATATGAGTTCAATCTTCTTGAATTTCAAGAGACTTAGTCTATGCCCTAATACATGGTCTATCTTTGAAAATGTGCCATGTGCACTTGAGAAGAATGTATATTCTATAGCTTTGGGTGAAATGTTCTGAAGATGTCAATTAGTTCCATCTGATGTAGTGAATCATTTAGGATTGTTGTTTCCTTATTACTTATTTGTCTAGAACCGTGGTCAGCAAACTGCGGCTCGTGAGCCACATGTGGCTCTTTGGCCCCTTGAGTGTGGCTCTTCCACAAAATACCATGGCCTGGGCGAGTCTATTTTGAAGAAGTGGTGTTAGAAGAAGTTTAAGTTTAAAAAATTTGGCTTGCAAAAGAAATTCCAATTGTTGTACTGTTGATATTTGGCTCTGTTGACTAATGAGTTTGTCGACCACTGGTCTAGAAGATTTACCCAATTATGTCAATGGGGTATTAAAGTCTTCTACTATGATTGTGTTGCTGTTGATCTCTCCCTTGATATCTTCCAGAAGTTTTTTTTTATGTATTTGGATGCTTCTTTATTGGGTGTATATATGTTTACCAGGGTTATATCCTCTTGTTGTATTGATCCCTCTAGTATTATGAAGTGGCCTTCATTATCTCTTGTTATGGCCTTCACTTTGAGGTCTATGTTGTCAGATATAAATATTGCTACCCCAGCTTTTTTTTCATTTCCATTTGCCTGAAAAAAATTTTTCATCCCTTCACTTTCAGTCTGTGTGAGTCCTTTGTTCTGAGGTGGGTCTCTTGTAGACAGCATATATATATATATATATATATATATAATGTTTTCTTATCCATCCTGCTACCCTTTGCCTTTATGCTGAAGCATTTAATCCATTTATGTTTAAGGTTATTATTGATAGGTACTTGTTTGTTGCCATTTTTGTTCTTTATGACTGTGCTCCTTCCTCTCTTTCTATTTCTTCTTTACAGTAGTCCCTTTAGCATTTCTTGCATTTCTGGGTAGTTGGTAATAAACTCTCATAGCCTTTTCTTGTCTGTGAAGCTCCTTATTTCACCTTTAATTTTTAATGATAGCCTTGCTGGGTATAGTATTCTTTGATTCAGTCCTTGCTTTACATCACTTTGCATACTTCATTCCATTCCCTTCTGGCTTGACATGTTTCTGTTGAGAAATCAGTTGATAGTCTAATGGGAGATCCCTTGTAGGTAACTTTATGTCTCTCTCTTACAGCTTTTAAGATTCTTTCTTTGTCCTTTATGTTTGCCAATTTAATTACAATGTGTCTTGGTGTCGGTCTTTTTGGGTTCGTCTTGCTTGTGACTCTCTGTGCTTATTGGATTTGTGTGACTTTTTTCTTCCCCAAGTCTGGGAAGGTTTCTGTCATTATTTCTTCAAACAGGTTTTCTATTCCTTGCTCAGCTTCCTCTCCTTCTAGCACCCATTTTATGTGGATGTTGTTTTGTTTCATGTTTTTCCAAATCTCCCTTACACTCTCCTCCTGTTTTTATTTTTTTCCAGTTGCTGCTCTGCTTGGTTGTTTTTGGGGTTTTTTTCCACTTTGTCTTCTAACTCACTGATTCGGTCCTCTGTAAAGTATTCTTTACTTCAGTATGCTTAATTTTTGACTGGTCCTTTTTCCTGTCTTTGAAATTCCCCCTAAGACCCTTGAGCATTCTTATAACCATTGTTTTGAACTCTGTATGTAGTAGTTTGTTTGCTTCCATTTCATTTAGTTGTCTTTCTGAAGATTTCTTTTGTCCTTTCATTTGTGACATGTTTCTTTGTCTCCACATTTTGACTGCTTCTCTGTGTTTGTTTCTACGTATTATTTAGAGCTGCTATGTCTCCTGTAATTGGTAGAGTGGCCTTGTGTAGTAGGTGTCCTGTAGGGCCCAGTGGCTCAGATTCCCCAGTTACCTGAGCTGGGCACTCCAGGTGTGCCCATATGTGGGCTGTGGGCACTGTTCTGTTGTAGTTGAGCCTTGATTGCTGTTGGTGTCACTGAGAGGAACTGACCTCCAGGCCAATTGGCTGTGAAGACCAGTTGCTATTATAGCTGAAGAGCTGCTGTACAGGAAACACCCCTAAAGAGTAGGACTTGCTTCAGTGGAGCCTTGGGGTTCATTGAGTCTGCCCTTGAGTGTGTTGCTTGTGAATGTATAGAGTTGTAATCCGGTATGATCTAAATCTGTTCATCAGGTGGACTGGCTCTGGGGCCTCCCAGGAAATGCAAAGTCAGCCACTGCCTGGGGCCACCCAGCAGGAGCTACAGAGAGATCTGCAGATGGCTGCTACTTGTGTTGGTCTTGGCAGTGCCCAGGCAAGGCCAAGCTGTGAAGCAAGGCAGATTGCTGCTAGTGCCAGGTCTTGAGCTTCTTATTGGTAGGTATGGGCCAGGCTGACACCAGTTGCTGCTTATTTGAGAGATTTTAGGAAAGTCTGAAGCCTGAGCCAGGATAAGCCATTCATATGGAAAAGCCACTGCAAACAACTTGGGTGGGGCTGTAAATTAGATGGGCCAGGATCTCAGGAAATCACCAGGGTGGAACAAATAGTGTGAGGCAGGTTGATGGAGACTCAGATATGGCTCCTGCTAGTCAGCTCTGTGAGCATAGGAACCCTGTGAGCACCCCTTTCAGGGAGAAAGCTACCCCTGAGTTTTTGTCCCAATGCCAGACAAACCAGTTCCTCCTGGTATGTCCCTGGATCCCCCCCCCCAAACCACTGCCTTAGTGCTAGAGCTCAGAGGGAAGGAGTCTGAGTAAGTCTGTTTGCCGGCCCTTTAAGAGGAACTGCCTGGATCTCCAGCAGCCTCATGTCACTCAGCCACAATCCCCCTCTGGTTTTTACAGCCGTAAGTTACAGGAGTTCTTTTCCCATCTCTGGAACCCTGGGCTGGGAGTCTGGTGTGGGGCTGAGAATGCTTGCTCCTCACAGAGGCCTCTGCAGCCAAGTTATCCCTCCTGATTAAAAGAGCACCACATATTGGTGTGGGACCAACTTGTTCTGTTCCCCCACCCCTCTTACTAGTCTGGATGGGCTTTCTTCTTTACTTCTCTAATTGTAGGACTTCCATTCAGCCAGTTTTCAGATAGTTCTGAATGATGTTTGTTCTGTATTTTTGTTGTAATTTGATGTGGTTGTGGGAGGCAGCAAGTATCAGCATTTACCTACACCACCATCTTGGTTCCTGCGTCAATTCATTGCTATTTTAAATAAATTTTTCCTAATAGGCCATATATTGGTAATTTCACCAACATAAACAAATATTACATATCTACAACTATAGTCTACATATATAAATCCAAAGGTCACCAATCATAAACAATGTTTGGTGAATTATTAGCATATGATCACACCTCATAATGTGTGGTAATTGGTTCTGTTGTCACATGTCGTGACTTTCTGAGGGACAGATGTTCCCATGAGCACCAAGCCATGTCCCAACCACATGCATTTGTTTTCTTGCAGTGAATGGTGAATGCAGGCATCTACTAGACTTCTTCACTATAGATTTAAAATTACTGTAATACATATAGAAAATTTTTCTGTGAAATTAAACTTTTCACACATACTTAACTTTACTTACACAAACATGTCTAAATAAGTAAAAACATGTTAAATAATTTGTCAATTTTTTAACATACACATTAAGAAAACCTACTTTATCATATAATGGACTTTTGACTTTAATGGACATCCTCTCACCCGAATAAGTCAGTTATATCAAGGTTTTACTGTAATGAATGGTAACTTGGATACTTTGAGTTATAATCCATATATATAAAACCATATGCAAATAGACCAAATGGTGGAACAACCAAACAACTGAACATCCAGTTGCTGTGACGTGCGCTGACCACCAGGGCCACATGTGAAACATGGCAGGCGTTGGCCACAGCGGGATGGTGGAGCAGGTGAATGGGGGCACGAGACCAAGTTGGGGCGCTGGTCGCTGTCATCAGGGCGAGCCTCTGATGGTTACTGCAAATTCTTTGCTCCCACATGCCGCAGTCCTGCCCGGTGCTCACACCTGCTGCTGGTGCCGGCTCTGCTTGCACCCACTGCCGGCGCTGGAGCTGCTGCTCCCACCCACTGCTGGTGCCCAGTACCAGCCCTGATCACACTTTAGGGCTTCTCCACCTCCCCCTGCTCCTGAGGGGCAATTGGGGCAGCAGCTGCTGCTCATACCCACTGACAGCACTGGCCCTGCTCACACCTGCTGCTGGTGCCAGCCCCAATCACTCTGTCCCATCAGTGGGTGCAAGTGGGGGTGGCACCATCAGCATGTGGGACCAGGGCTGTTGGCAGACAGGGGACCAGGGGCCGTGGCAGGAGGGACCAGGCAAGGGCATGGAGGATGGGCGAAGACCTGCCCTTATGCCCACTGCAGCCTCGTGGTCCACAGTTCCTTTCAAGGTGCACAAATTTGTGCACTGGTCCCCTAGTCTTATCTACAAGGTGGTGATGATAAAACTTAAGGCACATAGTTTTAGCATAGGTTCAATAAGACATCATATATAAAAATGCCTAACATATTCCAAGTGTTCAATTTCCTTCTACTCTCACCCACTTTACAACATATAGGAGCTCTTATCCCATTCTTAACATTCATTTACTTAATGAATATTTATCACAAAAATATATTATCAGGTTCTGAGAAAGAGCCTGCACCTGGATGTGCCCCATCTGACCTTCAGATCCACAGCAAGAATAGAGCAAGTTATTAAGTCAGGCAAGGAGCAAAGCAAAGAAGTTAGAGGATGGTAAGGTTTATACTTCTCGCAAGAACCATGTGTCACCCTTTACTAGGCAGTACCTAAGAGAGTCTCCAATCACAGAGCAAGCAGCAGCAATGGGAGAGGATAGGAATTAAGAGCATGGGGTTTGAATTCAGACCTGGATTTTTTAAATATAAAATTTTTATTATGGAAGTTCCAAATATTAAAAAAGAAGAGAATATGAAACTGTGTTGTCTGATTTAGTAGCCACTAGTCACATGTGGCTATTGAGCACTCAAAATATGGAAGGAGAAACCAAGATGGTGGCATAGGTAAACACCTAAACTGCTGCCTTGCACAACAATTTCAAAACTACAACTAAAAGACAAAACGGACATCATCCAGAACCGCAGGAAGGCTGGCTGAGTGGAAATTCTACAACTAGAAGGAAAGAGAAAAGCACACTGAGACTCAGAGGAGCTTCAGGAGGCAGAGGTACTGAGATGTGCGTGCGCGGAGAGGACTGGCAACTGAGTGCGTGGCTGGCTCTCTCAAGTGGGAGGGAGACAAAAGCTCCTGACTGTGCTGAACTGCAGTTCCGGGCAAGACTCTGGGGACCCAGACTCATTCGGGAAGAAACTGGACTGTCTTGCAGTGGGCAGAACTCGAGGGAGGCTTTCTCTCAGAGGTGCTTGCAGTGATTACCACAGGACACTGAGACACAGGGGCCTATTAGGGCAGGGCTGATGGGAAACCAATGCTGTCTGCTCTGCCCTGAGACTCCGCCCCATCCAAGCTGAGCACAGAGGCTTTTGCAAGGCTTGTCTCATAAGGGTGTCTCCAGCACAAAAGTTCTCCCAGTGTACACACAGCTGATCCTCACAGCCAATTGGCCTGGAGGTCAATTCCTCCCAGTGATACCAACAACAATCAAGGCTTAACTACAACAAGACTTTGCACACAGCCCACAAAGGGGTGTACCAAGAGTGTCCACCTCAGATAACTGGGGAGGCTGAGCCACTGGGCCCTATAGGACACCTAGCACACAAAGCCACTCTATCAACTCAGGGAAGCAGCCAAAATGCGGAGACAAAGAAACAGGTCACAAATGACAGAAATGGAGGAAAGCAAACGACTGGATATAGAGTTCAAAACCATGGTTATAAGGTTTTTCAAGAATTTTCTTAAAAAGGCCAATAAATTTAGTGAGACCCTCGAGGATATGAAAAAGGACCAACTAGAAATTAAGCATACACTGACTGAAATAAAAAAATATTATACAGATATCTAACAGCAGACTAGAGGATCACAAGAATCAAGTCAAAGATTTGAAATACAAAGAAGCAAGAAACACTCAACCAGAAAAGAAAAAAGAAAAAAGAATCCAAAAATATGAGGATAGTGTAAGGACCCTCTGGGATAACTTCAAGCGTACCAACATCAGAATTATGGGGGTGCCAGAAGAAGAGAGAGAGCAAGATACTGAAAACGTATTTGAAGAAATAATGACTGAAAACTTCCCCTACCTGGTCAAAGAAATAGACTTACAAGTCCAGGAAGCACACAGAACCCCAAACAAAAGGAATCCAAAGAGGACCACACCAAGACACATCATAATTAAAATGCCAAGAGCAAAAGACAAAGATAGAATATTAAAAGCAGCAAGAGAAAAACAGTTAGTTACCTACAAGGGAGCACCCATACGACTGTCAGCTGATTTCTCAACAGAAACTATGCAGGCCAGATGGGAGTGGCAAGAAATATTCAAAGTGATGAATAGCAAGAACCTACAACCAAGATTACTCTACCCAGCAAAGCTATCATTCAGAATTGAAGGGCTGATAAAGAGCTTCACAGATAAGAAAACGCTAAAGGAGTTCATCACCACCAAACCAGTATTATATGAAATGCTGAAAGGTATTCTTTAAGAAGAGGAAGAAGAAGAAAAAGGTAAAGATAAAAATTATGAACAACAAATACATATCTATCAACAAGTGAATCTAAAATTCAAGTGAATAAAAAAATCTGATGAACAGAATAAACTGGTGAATATAATAGAATCAGGGGCATAGAAAGGGAGTGGACTGATAATTCTCCGGGGGAAAGAGGTGTGGGGGGTGTGGGAAGAGACTGGACAAAAATCGTACACCTATGGATGAGGACAGTGGTGGTGGTGGGGGGGGGTAAGGGCAGAGGGTGGGGTGGGAACCGGGTGGAGGGGAGCTTTGGGGGAAAAAAGGAACAATTGTAATAATCTGAACAATGAAGATTTTTTAAATTTAAAAAAATATGATTAGTCTGAATTGAGATGTGCTTTAAATGTAAAATACTCAATAATTTCAAAGTCTTAGTATAAAGAAAATATCTCATTACTAATTTTATCCTAATTATCTGCTGTATGTTGGGTTAAATAAGCTATATATTTAACCTTTTATTCATTTTTAATAGGTCTAGAAAAATTTAAAGCATATATATGGCTCACATACAGGGTAGGGCAAAAGTAAGCTTACATTGTTCATATGGAAAATAATATAAGAATTTATAAATAACTAGAGGCCCAATGCACAAAATTCATGCAAGAGGCTTCGCCCTCGCAGCCCCGGCTGCCTTGGCCAGCTCTCGCAGCCCCGGCCTTGCTTGGAAGGTCCTCCAGAAGGTCAATAGGCTATTTCGTCTAATTAACATATTAGCTCTTTATTATATAGGACTAGAGGCCTGGTGCATGAAATTTATGCACGGGGCAGGGGGGGGGGGGTGTCCCTCAGCCTGGCCTGCACCCTCTCCAATCTGGGACCCCTTGGGGGATGTCTGACTACTGGTTTAGGCCCGATATGGATCAGGCCTAAACCGGCAGTCGGACATCCCTCTCACAATCTGGGACTGCTGGCTCCTAACCGCTCGCCTGCCTGCTTGCCTGATTGCCGCTAATTACTCCCCTGCCAGCCTGATTGATGCCTAACTGCTCCCCTGCCAGCCTAATCGCCCCAACTGCCCTCCCCTGCAGGCCTGGTCACCCCCAATTGCCCTACCCTGCCGGCCTGGTTGCCCCCAACTGCCCTCCCCTGCCAACCTGGTTGCCCCCAACTGCCCCTGCAGGCCTGATCTCACCCCCAACTGTCCTCCCTTGTGGGCCTAATGGCCTCCAACTGCCCTCCCCTGCAGGTCTGGTCCCCCCCAATTGCCTTCCCCTGCAGGCCTGATCACCCCCAACTGCCCTCCCCTGCTGGCCTGATCACCCACAACTGCCCTTCCCTGTCTGCCATCTTGTGGTGGCCATCTTGTGGTGACATTGCACAAGGGTGTGATGCCACCTAGGCTTTTATTATATAGGATAATACAAGAATGAATTCTGTTTCGTGTACTGACAACTATAAACCTACTTTTTCCCACCCTGTGTTTCTGAGTCAAACTGATATATAATAATGAATGCTCACTTTGGATGAATCACTCAGCTTCAGCAATTTCCAACTTCTGAACATGTGTTTCATTTATACTACTACCAACCTCCACCCTCACTGAAGTATTTTGTAATAAATTCTAGATATATTATTTAATATGTAAATATTTTAGCAGTTACCTCTAAAAATACTATTTTAAAAACCATAGTCTCATTATTATACTTAAGAAAAATTAATGTATTCAATTATATCTCAATAAAACTGGGGAAAAAACTAACAATTCTTTGATAGTAGCAAATAAAGATTTCTGGTTCCAGACAAGATGGAGTAGATATATTTCTTCCTATCCCTCCCTCTAAATGCAGCTAAAAATTTTGAACATAATACATAAAAAAAAAACTATAAGAAGACTCTGAAAGGTAGAGAAAAGGAGAACTGGGCAGGAAACTCAGGCTTTGAGGAATGACATGGCAATGTGTTCCTATATTTTCTCATTTTCTCTTATTATATGTATTATGGCTTCTCTCAATCTGGAAACACCAAAGGTATGTATAAAATAATCTCCAAAAGCTATCTAGCCGAAGGATTATAAGTGTCAGCATAGCACAAGATTGGGGAATGTCTAGCCCATGGGCTGCATCATTTGGTTTATCACTCCAAGGCAACCACAGGCAGATCTTAAAATTCAATAAATCTAAGAGCCTTTTTTCTAGCAACATAATTTTTAAGTTGATAATTTTGTATGGCCTACAAATAATGTTATAAATATCCAAATGGCCCTTGGCAGAGGAAACATTCCCCACCCCTGGCCTAGCAGATCAAAACTTTTTTTAAACTACTTAGTCTAGTCTAGCCAAAGACCATGGGAAAAGCAAGGCACCTGTCACTAGCTAAAGTCAATTGGGAGTCTAGGCTTTCATCCCTGCCCAGTGGTAATAAGGTTTCTATTCCACCCTCCCCACTCCCCTGCAGTGTCAGCAGGGACTAAATGGGAAGCCGGGACTTCTGCATTACCTGGAAGTACTAAGGGGCACCCACTCTCCCTGCTGGTGCAGTGTCAGCAGCAACCTGCTACTAGAATAGAATATTTAAATAATGCCCAGAGTTCATAACATATCCAACATGTCTGGTACACCCTAGAAAAACACATCTTATACCAAAAATCAGGAATATCTCAACTCGAATGAAAAAAATAATAAAAAATTACCTGGTCAGTGTTGTTCGGTGATTATAGTGTTGACTCGTGCACCAAAGGGCCATGGGTTTGAATCCTTGTCAGGCACATACCCAGGTTGGGGGTTCGATCCCCAGTTGGGCACCTGCAGGAGGCAATCAATCAGTGTGTCTCTCTCACATCAATGTCTTCTCTTTCTCTCTCCTCCCCGCCCCCCCGACTCTCTCTGAAAATCGATGGAAAAAATACCCTTGGGTGAGGATTTTTTAAAAAGTCACCAAAACAGAGATGACATAGATGTTGGAATAATCTTACAAGGTTTTTAAACAGCTATTATTAAAGAGCTCTAACAAGCAACTATAAGCACACTTTAAACAAATGAAAAAGTAGAAAACCTCAGCAAAAAATTAAAAGATATAAAGAAGAACTGGATGGAAATTTTAGAACTGAAAGATATAACTGAAAGAAAAGCTCACTAGATGAACTCAATAGCAGAATGGCAGTGACAGAGGAAAAAAATCAGTAAATTTGAAGATAAATCAAAATAAGTTATCCAATCTGAACAACAGAGAGAAAATAGACTAAAAAAAGAATAGATTCTCCAGGATATGTGGGACAACAACAAAAAAATCTAACATTTATGTCATTGAAGTCTCACAGGGAGAGGGGAGAGTGTGGGGATAAAATATATTCTATTAAATAATGACTAAAATTGTCCCAAATTTGGCAAAAGACATAAACAGAGTCAAGAAACTGATTGAATCCCAAATAGGATAAACGCAAAGAAATCTGTGCTGAAATTTCATAGTCAAGCTTTGATATTATAGTCAAACTTCTGAAAACTAAAGACAAAAATAAAATGTTTAAAGTGTCAAGAGAGAAATGACAGCATTCCTGTAAGGGGGAAAAATCGAAGGACAGCATCCAGAACCATGAAAGCCAGAAGCAAAGAGCATAACATTTTTCTAGTGCCGAAAGCAAAGAACTGTCAACACAGAATTTGTCACAGGGCAAACTGCCCAATGAGAATGGTTAAAGGAAGTTCTCTCAACAAAAAGGAAATTATAAAAGAAGGAATCTTAGAACATCAAAAAAGAAGAAAGAATACAGAGAAAGTACAATGTGATTAATACAATAGGCATTTTCTTCTCCACTTGAGTTTTCTACATTGTTTAATGGTTGAAGCAAAATTATAACATTGTATGATGTGTTTCTCAAAGTATGTACTATAAACATCCTATATAATAAAGAGGTAATATGCAAATTGACCCTCACACCGTTGCACAAGATGGCCACCACCATGTGGTCAAAGATGGCTGCCACAAGATGGCCAGCAGGGGAAGGAAGCTGTGGGCAATCAGGCCAGCAGGGGAGGGCAGTTGGGGGAGACCAGGCCTTCAGGGGAGGGCAGTTGGGGGTGATCAGGCTGGCAGGGGAGTGGTTAGGGGGTGATCAGGCTGTCAGGCAGAAGCAGTTAGGGGCAATCAGGCAGGCGAGCCCTTGGGAGCCAGCAATCCCAGATTGTGAGAGGGATGTCCGACTGCCGGTTTAGTCCCAATGGGATCAGGCCTAAATCGGCAGTGGGACATCCCCCCAAGGGGTCCCAGATTGGACAGGGTGCAGGCTGGGTTGAGGGACACCTCCCCCCCCCCCCCCCCAGTGTACAAATTTTGTGCATCGAGCCTCTAGTTTAACATAATTATAAATCTGGGAAGGTAAAGGGACCTAAATGAAGATAAGATTTCTACATTTCACACAAAGTGATAAAATATTTATAATAGTATTCTGCAACATTATATATGTATGTGTAATACCTAGAGCAATGATTTTTTTAAAACTATACATAAAGATACACTGCAAAATTCTTGATATATCAAAATAAAATTCTAAAATATGTTCAAGTAATCCATAGAGAGGCAGGATAAAAAAGAAATAGATGAATACAAAACAGAGGAAACACATAAAAATATTAAAATTACATATTTAAGCCCTAACTTATCAATAATGCCATTAAATGCTAGGACTGACCGTCAGACCCTGAACAACAGATTACTCTGACACATGTTTCTGTGAAAGAGAGACTAAGGGACTACTTAGCTATAGCCACAAAATAACTTGTCTCCTTAGGCTTTTATTGTAACAACAGCTTGAACTAAAATTAACTATTGGATATTATCAGCAGGGTAAGCATCCTTGAGAAGACACATGCGTCTGCAGTGTCCTTTAAGCAAGGACACATCAAAGTAAACACCCGGGGGCTCAGACTTGTTTGGAAAAGTCAAGGCAGTGGCTGCCGCCTTTGGCAAGGTCCCCCAGAGACCTCCAACCTTTCAGAGATTCCTCCTTCCAGACTTTTCGACAAAGTCCCGTGCTTCCCCACAATTAAATATAAAATTGTCTAAACACTAGTTAAAAGACAGAGATTGGCCCAATGGATAAACTAATATGACCCAACTATATGCAGTCTACAAGAAATTCACTTCAAATATAATCACACTAGAGGCCTGATGCACAAAATTCGTGCAAGGGGCTCTGCCCCTGCCGCTGCGATGACTGCCTCTGCCTCGGCCCCTGCCCACCGCTGCAACTGCCTCTGCCTCGGCCCCTGCCCACCGCTGCAACTGCCTCTGCCTCGGTCCCCACTGCTGCGGCTTTGTCTAGAAGGTCGTCCAGAAAGATGTCTGGTCTAATTAGCATATTACACTTTTATTATTATAGATAGATAGGTTGAGTGTAAGAAGATACAAAAAATACCATGCAAACATTAATCAAAAGAAAATAGGAGTGACTATATTAATACAGATAGAGTGGACTTTGGAGTAAATGAAATTACCAGAGACATAGGGGAATATAACATACTGATTAAAAGGTCAGTCCACTAAGAAGACATAGCAATCCTAAATGTGTATGCATTGAATAACAGTGCTTTGAAACATATGAGGCAAAACTGATAGAACTAAAAGGAGAAACAGACAAACCCAAAGTATAGGTAAGACACTAGCACCCCTTTCTCAACAATTGATAGAACTTCTGCTGGACAGAACATCAGCCACCAACAAGATTAAGTTGACATTTATAGACTAATCCACCAAGATTAATTCTGCGGTCCTAGATTTCATTGAATACCATTCTTTCTGAGCTTGGTACCCTGCATATTAGAAGTCCTTAAATAAAGACTATACAAGAAGACAAACATTTTGCTAACTGCTAATTTTTTTAATGATTATTTTACTTTTAAATGATTATTTCTATGGCTTTAAGAAAACAAGAAGGCTATACCCCAATCAATTGGTTGAAAACCTTGGTACTGAACCATGGAAACTCTGGGTGGATGCACAAGTGATTTAAAAAAAGAATAAAGCTCAGAAGCCACTCTGGCTGCCCATGACTAATGCCAAGTGTATTAAAGGTGTACTAAAGTAGGCCTGAGGCCAAGCCCTTGGTAGAGCCAACTGCCAAGTTTACAAAGTTACATCAGCAACATAAGGGACCAGATAGAGAATCTGAGAACATCAATACTAGCACTAAACTTGGTTCTAGCATATACTAGGTACTCAATAACCATTTGTAGAAAAAAAATGAATGAATGATTCCAGCTTTGTTATTCTAACTAGAGGCCCAGTGCATGAAATTTGTGCACTGGGGGGGGGGGGGAGGTTGTCCCTCAGCCCAGCCAGCACCCTCTCCAATCTGGGACCCCTTGAGGGATGTCCAACCGCCCGTTTAGTCCCGATCCCACTGGGATCGGGACTAAACGGACGGTTGGACATCCCTCTCACAATCCAGGACTGCTGGCTCCAAACCGCTCACCTGCCTCTGCCTGATTGCCCCTAACCACTTCTGCCTGCCAGCCTGATCACCCCCTAACCACTGCCCTGCCAGCCTGATCGACGCCTAACTGCGCCCCTGCCAGCCCGATTGCCCCTAACTGCCCTCCCCTTCTGGCCTGGTCACCCCTAATGCCCTCCCCTGCCAGTCTGGCCACCCCTAACTGTCCTCCCTTGCAGGCCTGATTGCCCCTAACTGCCCTCCCCTGCAGGCCTGGGTCCCCCCAACTGTCCTCCCCTGCAGGCCTGGTCCCCCCCAACTGCCCTCCCCTGCTGGCCTGGTCTCCCCCAACTGCCCTCCCTTGCTGGCCTGCTCTGCCCAACTACCCTCCTCTGCCTGGTCACCCCCAACTGTCCTCCTCTGCTGGCCTGGTCACCCCTAACTGACCACAACTGCCCTCCCCTGCAGGCCATCTTGTGGTGGCCATCTTGTGTCCACATGGGGGCAGCCATCTTTGACCACATAGGGGCAGCCATCTTGTGTCTTGGAGTGATGGTCAATTTGCATATTACTCTTTTATTAGATAGGATTGTTGTGTTTTATCCCCTTTCTGAGCTTTCTTATGTGCAAATGGAGTGAGAACTTGGGTCCAATCATCTCCCCAATCTCTTTAGCTCTCATAGTCTATAACAGTGCCTCACATTGCAAAGCACTTTTACACGTATGATACCACTCTTAATGTCAGTGCCACTCCACCACAGTGCAGAGAGTGAGCTGAGCCCATTTTAAAGATGAGAACACTTAGTGCTTAACACACTGCCTGGCATATGCTTAATAATTGTTAGTTATGATTTGTTCTTCTCAAAAATCCTAGTAGCCCTAGCTGGTTTGGCTGAGTGGATAGAGCGTCCACCTGTGGACTGAAGGGTCCTGGGCTCAATTCTGGTCAAGAGCACATGCCCAAGTTTCGGACCTGATCCCCAGTAGGGGGTGTGCAGAAGGCAGCCGATCAATGATTCTCTCTCATCATCGATGTTTCTATCTCTCTCTCTCCCTCTCCCTTCCTCTCTGAAATCAATAAAAATATATTTCTTTTAAAATCCTAGTAATTAGCAGAATATGTTATTTTTACTATTTTCCAGATGTGGTGAATGAGAGGAGTGTTGCAATTTTCTCACCAATGACAACATCCATCATTTTGTAAATCAACATGTTTTCACAGAACCCTCATTGTAAATTCTGGAGTGGCCAGTGAAACGGCCAAGGTGCTGATGTCCATTTTTCAGGCAAAGAATGACCTAATTACATGTTCATTGTTGTCGCCTCGTAAGGGTACTGATTTAGCTTGACACTCTTTTTTTTTTTAATCTAAAACAGTTATCAAGTCAGTTAACTACAGCTACAGAATCAGAAACTCAAAAGCATGTCAATATAAATTACCCAAACTGAAGCATAAAAGGAAAAAACAATGCATGAGAAAGGAAAAAAACATAATACTTTCCCCAAATCTTGTACTAAATTGAACGTTCCATGTTCATTTTTGCACCTTCATCTGCCCCCTCCCAAGGCCACAGCACCATATGTGGTGTTAAGTCCCATCTGAGAAGCTCCCTGCGTTGTTGTTAAGGTTCTTTCTGATGCTCGGGCTCAGCATCAGGCCAGAGTCATCTTTCAGGGAGGCATGCTTTTCAGTCTAGTACCCATTTGGATAGAAATGTGTACAGGGAAGGACAGTTCCGTTCTCTTGTTATTTTTTAGTGGGAAAGGGAAGGTGTAGGGAGGAAAGAGTTGACACAGGCAGAGCTCAGTTCACTTTCTATCCATAATCATGTAGGGTGTGAATACAGTCACGCAGGCCAGCAGTCCCACGAAAGCTTCCACTGTAGCTCAGGCTTGACCTAGTGCAGCTGCACAGCTGTTTACTTTCATCTCCAGCCACAGAAGGAGGCAGCAGAACGCTCGTTTTAGGTACAGATACTGAGGTTCTGGAAGCCCAGGAAAGCTCACGTACCAGCGAACCTCAGGTGCTGAGCCTTCTGTCTGCCAGGCTGCAATTTGCGCCATTGCTGCTCAGCTACAAACTCAGGTGTGGACAAGCCAGGGGATAGGCCCTACTCTGGCAAGAACGAACCCCTTGCCTTCCGAGCAGACAGCATTTGAAAGGGTTTCTTTCTCAAATCAGCTGCCCAGTGGGCCCAATGCATTGGCTGTGGTAGTGAGCACCAGGGCCAGCCCTGACGAAAGGGGTTCAAACAGCGAGGCCTTGCCATGTCCCTTGCTGGCCTCTTGACTAACATAATCCAAGGAGGTGGGGCTAGCCAGGCCTGGAGAACTGCCGGCGTGGCAGAGGTGGCAGAAAGGCAGGGAGGTGCTAGTTCCCACTTGGGGAGAGAGGAGACTTCCCAGCAATTGCCCTGCACCCGCCTGGAGGCAGAAGAACAGCAGCTTAGCTCTGGCTCCACCTCCTCTCTAGTGGTGAGACCTCAGTCAAGCAGTCACTCACCATCTCTAAGGACATGAGGGAAGTGACCTGTGATGGAGGCAAGCAGAGAACCACAGATCCAGGCTCCAATCTGTGCAATGTGGAACCTCAGACACATAACACCGCTGCATTGAGTTGGTTTCCTCACCCGTCAGTCAACATAATCACACCACTTCCCCTGCCTCCCTCCTCAGTGCTGTGCTTTGCCTTGGGTTCTACAGAGGCTTCCTCACAGGCTGGCCTGCCCTGGGACAGCCTGGACCGCTCTTCTGCATCTCTCCAAACTAAGCTGACCTCCTGTCATGGGTTGAATGGTGTCCCCTGAAAAGATACGTGAAAATCC
Organism: Plecotus auritus; assembly: GCF_963455305.1. NCBI lineage: Eukaryota > Metazoa > Chordata > Mammalia > Chiroptera > Vespertilionidae > Plecotus > Plecotus auritus. The sequence continues at coordinate 103,297,339 of NC_137771.1, forward strand.
TAACCCCCAGACCTGTGGATGGGACCTTATTTGGAAATAGGGTCTCTGCAGAGGTAATCACATTAAGAGGAGGCCATTAGGGTGGGCCTTAATCCACTGGTATCTTTATAAGAAGAGGAAATGCCAGGTGAAGATAGCGACACAAGGAGAAGGCCACCTGACAACGGAAGCAGAAACTTAAGTGATAACAGCTGCCAGCCATAGGCCAGCAAGGATGGCTGGCTAGCACCGAAGCTATGGAGAAGCTGGGAAGGATTATGCCCAGAGTCTCAGGAGTGTGGCCCTGCTGACACCTTGTTTTCAGGCTCCCGGTTCCAGAACTGTGAGGAAATAAAGTTCTCTTGTTTTAAGGCACTCAAGTTTGTGGTATTTTGTTATAGCAGCCCTAGGAAACTAACACACCTCCTCACAACAGAACACATAGCTCCCCCATGGATGCCCTCCCTGCACGCACTGCCCAGTGTGCCACATTATGGGTGCCTACCTCCTCCACACTCACTGTCTCCTCCTGGTCAAAGGGGCACTGTCAGGGAACACAGCACAGCTTCAGTGGAAGCCAGGAATATGCCTTCCTCTCTTCTTTCATTCATTCATTCAAAAACTGGTTTTTGAGCACCTGTTACGGGGCAAACATTGTTCTAGGCCCACAGAATGCCATCACCAAACAAGACAAATGACACCCTTACCTTCAGGGAACTGCATTCCGGGGGCTTCTGGAGATACAGGAGCGCCTCTCAACCCGGCCAACAAACTAAGTCATGTTCCATGATGACAAGTCTCCAGAGGGAAATAACAGTCATGAGAAGAACCAGTCCTGGAGAATGGGGAGGAATGGGGAAAGCTTGAGGGCACCCTTACAATGGGTAGGCAGCATGACGGGCTGGAACCTGAGTGAGAGATACAGTCGGCCACACCCTGGTGTGGAATGTGTTCTTCCTCATGAAAGGATGCACAAGTGGGATTTGGGATGCTGTAATTTTATTTCCAGCATCTGGCCTGACCCCCACCTAGAACAGGTGCCAAAAAAAGCCATGTTTTCTTGAAGGAATGTCTGAATGGTGGATTAATGCTGGGGGTCTTGATCCAGCATCTAGAAGGGTTCAGGAAACCTGGAGAAGGGGCTGTGCATAAATTAATAAAGAGTTCAGAGATGAAACATAATTTTGAAAGGCATTGAGGGGGAGGCGGGCAGAGGAGCTTGGCCGAAGAAACCAAGTTCTCCTTGTCTCAGGACCCCTTGCTTTTCATTAACACAAATTGTCCTAAGGCAAGGTGGAGATATACACTTCAAAGGGTAGGGTTAGGTACAGAAGCCATTGTCAGATTGGGGAATAGCCTACGGCTGTTCAGGTATTTGGCCAGTAGGAGGCAGGAGGCAATAACATGTAGATTAAGATGCCCTTAGCTGTCTGGCAGCAAACAATCAATTTAATGCATCATTTTCAGGTTTGGGGAAATGCCTTCTGCCATTCCCAACAGGTCACAACATATGTGATTGAGCCCTTGTTAAGTCCCCAAGTTCCATCAATCTTTCGATGAAACTTTTGCAATTATGACATGCTGGAACTGGCTTCCGGCAGTGGATGTTACAGAAAAATGCTAGAAACCACAGAAAGAGCCTGGAACTCCGTAGGTGTTCCCTACGTGCATTCATCCCCTGTTTTTTCGCCTCCCTTTTTGCAGCACAGGTGAACTTTGAGCCCATTGGCCCCATACAACTTGTCCATCACCTCACCAAGAAGGCCCCTATCCAGGAGGCTGCCAACCAGCACGACTCCCTTCTGCGACTCACACTCACAGCGTAGGGCAATGGTTTCAGTCCCCTGCTGTGAGTCCCAGGTCCTCCCTCTGTCCCACAGTCCCCACTCCCCAGACTGAGCAGGCACGAGGAACAAGTGACGTCTGTGAGTGCCCAGCCCTGTGGCCAGAAGCTGTCAGGTCCAGCACTCAGTTGATTCTCAGCAAATATTCTCATTATTGTTGGTGAAAGTTCTAGAAGCAGAGAAATTCCTTGCTGACTAGAAAGGTACCAGTGAATTAAGGGTCAGAAACTCTAAGGGCAGAATTCTCCCAAAGTTGATTAGGTGGCCACAGGCACATCAGGAAAAGTGGAATTTATTATTCTTTTGTTTATAAAACAAGTAACAAACAAATTAAAACAAAACAAAAGGAAAAACAAGAATAAGTTCCCTTCCTCCTCTGACACAGGTGGCCAGTGAGGCTGGACTGCAGCTGAAAGCAGAGCTCGGGTGTGAGGGGATGGTGTTGTGTACCTGGAGACTCACCCAGTACTTGACTAAAGAGGGTGTCTGTTCAGCAAGGGAGAGACAGACAGACAGAGAGATCCCCCTGAGATGAAAGGTGGAGGCTGGCTGGTTCTCAAACTCCGCAGCTATAGCGCCGACCTCCAGGTGTGGTGTGTGTCTCTGTTCCTCCCTCAGCCAGGATTTCACAGGCCGGGCATCAGGGAAAGGTGGCGGGAGTGGCTCCTCTCACTACTGTCCCTCCATCTGATCTGTAACCAGCATTTTGCTTCCCACCCCACAACTTTGGGCCCTGCTGGTCAAGAGGTCTTAGCCCCCATGGGGGACACTTCCACGTGGAACACAGCAGGGCCCCACTGAAGTGGAAGTTGGGACTGCCACCTGGCACCCTGGGCTCCTCACTCCAATGACAATAGGCAAGGGGGTCGCTGTATTGTTTGGGGTGACTGATCCTGACTCTCAAGAGGAAATTGGGCTGCAAGCACACAGTGCAGGTCAGGAGGAGTCTGTCTGGAACACAGGGTCTTCCCTGGGCCAGCTCAGAACTCCACGTGCTGTGATAAAAGTCAGTGGAAACCAGGACAGCCCAGGTCAGCCAGGCCTGTTGATGGCCGATGCTTCTCAGGATGAAAGGTTTAGGTCACCTCCCAGGCAAGGGGGAAACTCAGCTGAGGTGCCTGCTGAGGGCAGGTGGAATATGGGATGGGCAGTTGCAGAAGAAATTATAAATATGAACTACCATAAGACCAGCTGCAGAAACAAGGACTATAATATTTATATTTTTCCTTTTTTAGATTATTTTTTATTTCTTAAAATTTATCTTTATTGTTGAAAGTATTACAGATGTCCCCTTGTTACAGCTCACACTTCTCATAGACCAGGGATAGACTATGGTAGCTTTGTTGTTTTTCCCCATTGACCCCCTCCTCCCCACACCCACACCTCTCAAGCCTTTGCCACACTATTGTCTATGTCCATGGGCTAAGCATATATGCGTATAAATTCTCCAGTTAATCTCTCCACCCCCCAACCCCCACCTTTCCTCTGAAATTCATGAGCCTGTTCATGGTTCTGTCTCTGGATCTATTTTGTATGAATATGCTTGCACATGTATTAACTAATTTTTTTTAAATCCACACTTGAGGATATTTTTTCCAGTGATTTTTTTAGAAATTGGAAGGGAGGGAGAGAGAGAAACATGATGTGAGAAAGACACATTCATTGGTTGCTTCCTGCATGGGCCCTGACCCAGGCATGTGCCCTTGATCAGGAATCGAACCCCCAACCCTTTGGTACATGAGCCAACACTCCAACCACTGAGTCACATAGGCCAGGGCAGTATTAACTCGTTTTTTTACCTCTCTCCTATTCTCCTACCATCTAACATAAGATGTGTTTACAGTACTAAACCTTATATTTCAGTGTTTAATTGAGAGGATATCAAAGAAGGAACATAGATGAGCTAGAAGAATGACCATCATCTAAAGATGGGAAGAACTGCGCACGTCCCCAGTGGTGTGTGGAACAGCCACGCTGTGATACATGGAAGCCTGGCTTGTTAGGTGCGGCTGAAAGAGATGGATGAAAGCGCTAAATTGACCAGGGGTGGACTATGGTGGCTTTGTAATGCGTCAACTTGGCTAGGATGAGCTATGTTCCCAAGTCCCCTTACCCATGTTTTTTGTTAGGGCCGACTGCAAGAAAGGCTGTGCATGCGTTTTGAAAGCTGAAACGCAGCAGCAGTCGCCATGTGTGTGAGCAGCAGGGGCACCAGGCGCGGTTACAGCTCACACTTCTCATTCTGCTGGCTCCCTTTGCTGTTCTGGGCTGGCCTGCCTTGCAGCGGCTCCAGTCCCTTGGCTCTCCTTGGGCTTCTCCAGATCAAGCTGCTGTGGCAGGACATCTGCACTGTGGCTGTGGGAGGCAGTAGGGCTTGTTGTGGACGAGATGTGCCCCCACCACAATCACAAATTCATATGTTGAAGCCCTAGCTTCCAGTATGACTATGTGGAGACAGGGCCTTTAAAAAGGTAGTTAAGATTAGATGAGGTCATAAAATGGGGCCCAATCCACTATGACTGATGTCCTTAAAAGATAAAGAAGAAAGAGACAGCAGGGATATATTTACACAGAGAAAAGGCCCCATGAGGACATAGCCAGAGGAGGGTGGCCATCTGCAAGCCAAGGAAAGGCCTCAGGAGAACCCAGACCTGCCAACACCTTGATCTTGGACTTTCAGCCTCCAGAGCTGTGAGAAAATAAGTGTTGGTTGTTTAAGTCACCCTAGGAAACTATACAGGGCCTGACCTGGGTTCCAGTGGGTGCCTCTGGCATTCAACCTGCCCTAGGTGTTCCCCACTTTGCCCAGCTGTCTGCCCCATGGCCATCAAGCTCCAGCATGAGAAGACAAGCCTTCCAGACACTGCTGAGCCACTCGCATAGCTGCACGCACTCAAATCCTGTGACCAGCCCTGAGTTCTGCTCTCTGCTGAGGCCAGGCTCATACAGGAGGTCAGGTTCTTGCTTAAGCCTGTGGGCAGCCCCTGTAGGACTGATCCTCTGTGCTGTGTGGAAGGACAGGCACTGGCCAAGTGTGCAGGCATGCTGACAACACGCCCCATGCATCTTCCTCGAACTTGGGCAAGAGGCGGCCAGTCTGCCACCGGGGACCCTCGGCAGCCTCCAGGGGAGGCAGGTGGCAGAGGTGAGGTAAGTAATGGAACCGGGCAAGCACCCAGTCCTCCGAGTAGATGCTGTGGCCCCACCAGCAAGCTGTCAGGCCCTGTGCAACCTCAAAACTCTGCAGCCCGGCACCTGTGCCCCAGGTGACCTGACCTACTAAGGTGGGCAGAGGCAGAGACAGAGCTGGGAGCCTACGGCTGCCAGGGATGAGGGTGCTCCTCTGGGGTTAAACACAGGCAGTTCATCGGAGACCCTCTTCCCTGGCTCTTTTCTCTGTTGCTCCCCTTTCTCCCTGCTGTGGTGTTTACTGTGGGCTCTGGGACTGGGGCACTTGCTGGAGGGGAGGCCTTTTAACCAGGCCTCTGCTGCTTTTAGGGTTAATTTTTAAAGAACACATAGGCCTGGTAAAGAAGCAGAAATCAAAGAGAAGCTACTGCATGCCAGACACAGGCTAACTGTGATTAATCAAGCTCCTACTATGCACCTGATGGGTTTATGGTCACACTCTCAGCCACTCTATGAGAGGTTTTAGCATATGCATTTCCTAGAAAATTCTGAGACTCAGAGAAGTTAGGTGAGTTAAGAAAGGTTGCGTGGAGGCTAAAAAAACACACCCCAGAAATGTCAAAACCCAGTTGGTCTGACTTCAAAGTCCTTTCTCATCTCACTCCCAGAAGCTGCTGTTTGTTTAAATCCACCTCTCAGCCCAGACACAGCTGGGGTGTGAGTGGGGGTAGAAGTATGACGTAGTGCAGTGATTCTCTGAGTGTGGTCCAACTGGCAGCCTTTGCATCACTGGGACCTTGTTAGAAATGCAGATTCTCAGGCGGGCCTGCCTCAGAATCCCTGCATCAGATGCTGGAAGCAGGGCCCAGGCATCCCCACATGAGAACCCTGCAGCTGGTTCAGAGGTGTGCTCAGGTTTGAGAACCACCAGTCCAGTGGGCTGTGGCCTGGCCTTGGGGCATCCTGGCTGCACATGTGGGGGGCTCCCAGGTTGAAAGGACCGAGCATAGACCCTGTAGCCAGGTGGTATGGCCCCTTTCATTCACAAAGCACTCTCCACCTTCGGCATTTTCACCCTCAAACCAGCCACAAGGATGATGCATATCATTGCCCTACCTTTTCCTGACATTTTCTGAGAAGCACCGGGTTCAAATCCTGACTGCACCACTTCCTACCTGTGCGATCTCAGCCAAGTGCATCCCTGGTCTGAGTCTTGCAGTCTACCTGCAAATTAGATGCCTGTGCCTCTACCTCCTAGGTGTGAGGTCCATGAGCTCAGTGCTGTGCCTGGCACACAGCATGTGCCTGCAACAGAGGGAAGCAGTCCTGCTGTGGTCAGTCAGGGTTCTGAGAAGGGCATGAGGAGGCTGTGAGCCTCTCTAGCTGCCTGAGGTCTGACGCTCCAAGAACCCGGGAGGAGCAGTGTCTGCTGCACTCAGGAATTCTAGGGAGGACCAGGGACTCTGAGGCCCTGCTCATGCCAATCTAGCTTGGAGATGCTGGACTAGTCATTCACCTTCTTTGGACCTAGGGTTCCTGTAAAGAGAAGGGGCCAGGTATGCTCAGAGTCGATCCACTGACTTGAGGACTCCCTGGGCTCTGTGTGGGAGGGGCTCCATGGACTGTCCGGGCACCAATGCAGACAGACCCTTCTAGGGGCTGGACAACATGACAGAAAGATGACACCAAGGGCCTCATCTACTGCAGCACACCAGATATACAGATTTACTACAACGTGAGTCTCCCACCCCAGGAAGTGTCCTTGTTCCTGGATCACTTGGCTCTCCCCACCCAGCAGTTCTGCCCTGAGGCCCCTCAAGGAGGCAGCAGAAAGGATGGAGCCCAACCTCTTCCTGCTGGACAGACCCATTCAGAGAGGGGACCCGGGCCCCTGCCTCTAGGAGAAGGCAGTGAGGCTCACACTAAGTGTGCTATGGGACCTCACAGGTGCTTTACTGACACATTCAATCATAGAATTTCCGTAGTTATGGAGTTTTTCCGGGCTCACTGGCTCCTCAAAGCTTCTCTGGGAGCACAGTGTCACTGTTTCAATGTCCTAGAAGTTGGTGTCGCTGGAAAGCACCACCACGCCATCTTCTAGCTATAGTGGGCTTTATTTTAGAACCGGAGTTCCTAAAAAGGGGGGCCATGAAGTTAGAATCCTTGGGCCCTCCAAGGGGTCTCCTAAAGGGGCCAGTGCTCTGCTTCTGGAGAGAGGCTGCAGATGCAGAGGGCCCGGGTTCCAGCCTTGGCTGGGCTACTTTCCAGCTGCCTGTCCTTTGACAAGTCAATCAATTTCTCCGAATTAGGTGTTGAAAATGGGAACCCTAGCTTTTTTATAGAAAGAAGCAGCTCTGATTGGCTCTGATTTCATAAATAAAAATGAGTGGAGCTTCATTGTTTTATAATAAAAGTGGTTTACTTGATGGTAGGGCAAAACCTTTGAGGAACAGAGTCACATAGTAGGGAGCAAATAAAAGGACTGCAAGCGATGGCCGGGTAGAGAACCCTGCCAGTGCACAGGTGCCAGCCAGGGCCCCCGCCCACCTTTGCATGGAGACTGGCCTCTCAGAAAAACATGGGTCCATCCAAGTACTTCTGGTGGCAAGTTTTCCTGCAGGAAACCTCTCTGTGTGATCCCTGTATGATTCATCTGCCTCTCCTTGAAGGCTTCCGGCAATGAAAGCACCCCTGTCAGGATAAGCTCTTGCAGGTAGGGTGGTGTTGGGCCTGAGCCCCTCTACTAGGGACTGGATCTCCTTGGAAGCTGGAAACTGGAAGAAGACGCGAGCAGCCACAGGTAGATGGGACATGCTTTATTGCAAGCAAAGCAGCCAGCCACCAGCTGTCCAGTAGCACCTTTTATACTAACTCAAACAAAAGAGGTTTCTTGGCAGTTAGTGACATCAGTGTCACACAAAACAGGTGGGTTATATAAGAGTGCACCTGTGCAGTGCACATACTGATACTGCTGAGTCGTTGCCTTCGTGCATGTGTATGGCAAACAGGCCTTTAACGTAGAGATACTGCTGTGTCATTGCCTTCATGCATGCCTATGGCAAATGTCCCTTTAACATAGTGATACTGCTGAGTCATTGCCTTCGTGCATGTGTATGGCAAATGGGCCTTTAACATCTGGTGTACTCTGGCCAGGGCCCCCCACAAATGGCTTTGATTATTATTAAGCTTTTCTGTAGAGCTCATCAAAACCAGCCTCTAGAACCTCAAGCCTTTGGCCACCCTTCAGCCTCTGAGACCCCAGGGTAAATCCAGGCCAAGAGCTCTCTGGATGTTTGCAGACAAGCTCTGGAGTCTCTGCCATCAAAATCTCATGTTTGTTTGGAGTCCACGGTCTGATAGTAACCTACCATCTTACTCCCAGAATATTCCGGCATGGTTTAAAATATAAAGTTAATTAAATTCATGTAGAGAATTTCATAAACTTTCCCAGGCTTATACATCTGAAGACTACTGAGAATACCATCACCCATTCCTCCATCTGGGTAGCTCTTCATTTTTTTCAAAACACTCTTGCATTTTTATTTCAATTATCTCTGTAGCAATAGAGCAATGGGGATTAGTATCCTCATTTCAAGGATGAGGAAACTGAGGCTCAGAGAGGTCAAGTATCATACGTGTCCAAGAGTGAGTGGTGGGCCGTGTCATTACATCAGGGGCTCCTGAATCCAGGTTAGTGCCCTTCCTACTACAGCTCATTTTCAGAACTAGTGCTAGGTTAAAAAACAATCTACTTCTAAGAATTTGTCCTCCAGGGATATTAATAAAAGAATGCACACATTTGTGTACAAGAGTAATCCCTGTAACATTGTTGGCAAATGATTGTTTGTAATCTGATTGTCCATCAATGGAGATTTGTTTGGAAATTGTGGAACAGCCAGTAGTGGAATTCCACGCAGCTTTCAAAACAGAGGAGGTGACTCCATGTTACTCATAGGAATGATGTATATGCCTTTGGCTGAGCCATGCAGCATTGAGTATGGAAGAAATGCATTTTTAGAGGTGGATAAAATGTTCCATTTTTATTTCAGAAATATATATGCTTAGGTGTCATAAAGGCTTGGTTATATTTTTGGTGTGGAAAGGTGAGGAAAGTGAGTGATTTTTGAGTAAAGAGGAGGTTTACTCTGTGCTTCTCTATTTTCTGCTTTTTTTAAAACAATGAATACAGAAAGATTAAAAGAACCATAGAAGTCTTTGACTCTTTACAGATTTTTGTTTTGTAATAAAGATACATATTTATTGGAAAATTATATATATCCCAAAGCATTGCCAGAAAATTATTTTATTTCAAAGTAAGAAAAATATAGAATTGCAGTCAAGTGCATGATAGCTTGGTCTTCACTGAGGCATCTGTCTCCTCCTTGGGGACAGTATTTCACAGTCTCCAGGGAAGGCTCTCCTATATCCATAAATTATCTTACATGCAGCAGGTGGGAACTCCATTAGGCTTGATGGTTAATGCAACTCATGGTGAATTCTTTCTAACAGGTGTTTACATTTTAAGGACAGGACAAAAACAGTTACTGGTGATCTATTGGTTATAATATAATAATGGTGATGTTGATAATAACAAAAGCTATTATTATTGCCATTGTATAATTTGAAACTCCCTAAGACTGCCTCTGCTGTGCAGGAAGTAAGCCCATCTTGTCTCTTCCTACCTCCAGAATTTAAGACAGTGCCTGGAGTTCAGTAGATGCTCAATAACATTTTTGGCAAACATCCACTGAAGGAATGAATTAAAACTATTTGGATTCTAACTGACATTTATCATAAAGATGGTTTGCCCTCGTGATGCTGCTTCAGGAGTTTTAAAACAAAAGGACCCTTAGTTTTCCAAAAATTAACTTCCATGATTTTCTCTAGTTATCAAAAATCCTGGCAGATCAGTCCTTCTGATTCTGCTTCCATGGGGCAGAGACTCCTTCGTTCCTGAGGCTGGAAGGTAAATGGCAGCACCATTTACCTTCCAGCATGTTGGTAGTCGATGCTGAGCGGTGAACCTAGGCACCCATACAGCATCCAGTACCGTGTGGCCCCATGACAACTCTCTCCCCAAATCTCATGATGATGTTTACCAATTTGAAGGTTGACAAATGTTTAAATTTTTTCTATATCTACTGCATCTTTGATCTTATTGTCTTAAATTTCATAATCAAATCAGTCTTTGTATTCAGATGTTTGGGTGATGTTCTTTAACTTCTAGGTAGAGGCCATAGCCCCCTGCTTCTTGTCCTTTTCAATATCTTTAGGCTCCACTTTCTGAGGTGGTGGGACGGTCTGATCCAGAGCAGGGTGGGGAGGGGTTTCTTTGAAATTAGAGGATGTCCACTGGGCAATAGGTGAGAGCAGCCTGGGAAGATAGGGAACTGCCTCAAAACCCCACACTAAGGGTGACATTTTCCAGCTTCAGGAGCCTCAGTCCCACCTGTGGGGCTGGTTTTGGAGAGGGGATGGAACTGGATTAGGAGCTGCTGCTGTCACATCAGGAGCAAGTTCCAGTTCCCATCTATCATCCAACACCTAGCCAGACTCACCTGACTCAGCTGATTGAAGAGGGACAAATTAGGACAGCTCACAGGATGGGCTTATATAGCATAAACCCAAAGGAGTTTATGACCCTGGAAGAGGTGGGTCAGAAAAAAGGATCCAAGAGTGTGTGATTTGCATGATGGACTTTTTTTATGGGGACCCAGTTCGATCCCTGTGTGCACATGGATCACCTGGACTGTATAGATGAATGGTCCATGGATCCTTCCCATGCCTGCCTGCATGGAGCCAGGTGATGCCACACTGCTTTCTTCCTATCAGATTCACTGAGCCATCTAACTTGAAGTGAACCATCATTTTTGGTGATGAATAGCAAGGATCTACAACCAAGATTACTCTACCCAGCAAAGCTATCATTTAGAATTGAAGGACAGATAAAGAGCTTCAAGACAAGAAAAAGCTAAAGGAGTACATCACCCCCAAACCAGTATTACATGAAATGTTGAAGGGTCTTCTTTATGAAGAAAAAATATGAACAATAAAATGGCAATAAATACATATCTATCAATAATTGAATCTAAAATAAAAATAAATGAACAAGGAATCTAATGAACAAAATAAACTGATAAATAAAACAGAACCTGAGTCATGGAAACACGGAACAGACTGACAAATCTCAGAGCTAGGGAAGAGAATAGTGAGGAAGAGATCAACCAAAGAAAGAACTTACATGCATATATGCATTACCCATGGACACAGACAATAGGGTGGTGAAGGCCTGGGGTGGGGCAGGATCTGGGTGGCAGAAGGCAATTGAGTGGGGTGGGGTGGGGGAGTGGGGCATCTGTAATAATCTCAATAATAAAGATTTTTAAAAAGAGAGAGAGAAAAAATAAGCAAATAAATAAATAAATTTTGTGCATTGAAAATTAGGGGAAAGGGAATGGTTGTTTTTCCTAAATGAAATAACTTTCTTCTTCCCCCCATCCAAATTCTTTTCTGAAGTTGCTGGCATTTGGGTCAAGGTTTTATTAACAGCTACGTGTTATAACACTAGCACAAAGAAAAGCAAGTCACTCACTCAAGGGAGGGAATCCATAAAGGCATGAAAACCAGCATGACTCATGGGACCATTTAGTGTCTGTCAGCCACAGAGGTCAGCAAATTTCTGTGAAAGGCTTACGAGTGTACATTTTAGGCTTGCAATACAGCTGGCTTTTGTCACACTACTCCTCTGTGACATTGGAGTGTAGAGCCAGCCGCGGACAGTGCACAGTCAAAGGAGCATGTTCCAGTAGAGCTGCATTGATGGACACTAAAATCTGAGTTCATGTAAGTTTTCCATATACTGTTTATCTTTTAATTTCCCCAAATATTTAAAATATAAAAAACCATTTTTAACTTGCATGTCATGCAAATCAGGCTAGGCTGTACATCAGATTTGGCCTCTGGGCCATAGTTTGCCACCCCTGCTCCAATTTAAATTAAATTTTTGCATATCAAGTTTTCTTAGTATGAGTAATTCCCAAGTTGGAGGCCTCAGGGAAGCCTTTCTGAGTGGAGTAAATTTCGGCTGTAGCATTTTAGAGACTGTTCAGTTAGACACTCTGTCCCAAACTCGTGAACCTCAGTTCCCTTCTCACTTCCATTTTGGTGGGTCGAGCAGGAGGAATGCACATTTGTTCTGAACTGATTGTTCTGGGACTAGAAAGCACCCTCTGACCAGAACACTGGGCCACAGACAAGGACATCCAAGTCCAGGGGGACAGAGTTGCTGCTCTCCTTCCACAGCTGCAATTGGACTCCATTTCTTGCCTTCCAGTCCATCATCTTCCTGTCACCCACATCAGTTCACAGTGGTCTCTTTCCCTCCCTGCCTAACCCACCCCAATCCCTCCAGCAGACCTGAGTTTCTAGAGGCCTGGTAGAGTACCCCCTCTCTTCCATCTGTTCAGTCCCCCTCCTCCTCTCACCCCTGCCACTTATAGGGAGGGTGCACAGTGAGATGGGGAGGAAGACAGCAAGTCCTCATGGAGTCCATGTGAAGTCCAATGAGGTATCTTTAAAGAAAGTGTTTGTGGATTCTTCTTCTGTTGAAATACTTGCTGAGCCACTGGCTTTGAAGCTGCAAAAAATGTTTGACGCATATATTTTCCAGGGAGGCCCATTTGACTGCAGGAGCCAACAAAGGCAATTAGCATTCAATTCTCATTTATGGACTTGTGAATAAAAAGTGAAATTATACCCAGGGGTTTAAAATAGAGTTTGGCTCTAGACCAGCTGTGGGCAAACTACGGCCCGCGGGCCGGATCCGGCTGTTCTATCCAGTTCTCTTGGTCTCCCCTCCACTCCTTTACTTTGAATTTATATTAGTTCACACAAACACTCCATCCATGCTTTTGTTCCGGCCCTCCGGTCCAGTTTAATAACCCATTGTGGCCCTCGAGTCAAAAAGTTTGCCCACCCCTGCCCTAGACTCTGGAGTGATCTTCTAAAATGTTAATGGCATCATGCTCCCCCTGCTTAGTATCTTTAGAATAAAATCCAACTCCTCCTTGTATCTCCCAGGCCCTGCCTGATCTGGTCCTGCTGCTTCTCTGACCACTCCTCCCCCTGCCTCCTTTTGCTGGAGGCCCCTTTGTTCCCCCAACAACAAGGCACATGCCCATCTCAGGGTATCTGCATTTGCTGTTCCCTCTGCCCGGTAGGTTCTTTTCTGGGGGCCTTGAAGAGTCGAGTCCTCCTCATTCAGGCCCTCATTAAATGTTGCCTCCTCCAGGGGTCCTCACCAAGTTAGTCTGGAGAAATCCCATGCAGTCCACTGTGCCAGTCCATTTATTTTCTTCAGATCCCTATCACTCCTGAAATCATCCTTTGTTTACAGGGTTATTGTCTTTCTCTCCTTTATTGCTACATCTCCAATACTTACTGTAGAACCAGATGAATGAGGCAACTCCATAAATATTTATTGAATGGACCAATAAATGCTTCTTTTTAAAAAATAAAGAATAATTGCAACCCAAATGTCAGTGGGTGAGTGGTGAAACAAACCATGGTACAGCCACACTGTCAATACCCCTCAGAAAAGAAAAGATACGAACTATTGACAGTGCAGCAACCTGCGTGGAGCTCAGGGCAAGTAAGTAAGTGGAAAAAGCCACTTTCAAAAGGCCACATACTCTTTGATTCCATTTATGTAACATTCATGAAATATCAAAACTGTAGTAATAGGGAGCAGAATAGTGGTTGCCAGGGGTGGGGTTGAGTGGAAGGAGAGCATATGCGTCTATAAAGGGGCAGCAGGAAGGAGCTCTGTGGTGACGGGGCAGTTCCGGGTTTTGATTGTGGACACGGTTACACAAAACTGCATGTATGATAAAATATCGCAGGACTATACACACGTACACAAACGAGTACGTGGGAGGCTGGTTACATGTGAACAGGTTTCTGGTTGGACAGTGTGTTGCAGTCATGGGAGGGAGGCTGCGGGAAGGTGCACAGACCTTCCTGCATATTTCGTTTCTGCATCTTCCTCTGAATCTATGATTGTTTCAAAATAAAAAGTCAAGAAACTGTTCTGCACCATTATAAAAAAAAAGTCAAAAGATAGTAATATTAAATCTATTGTTCTGCACCATTATAAAAAAAAAGTCAAAAGATAGTAATATTAAATCTATTTCTATTGTTATTGCCATGTGATATAAAGCATATTGAATTCAACTAATAGCCTTTTCAAAAATAATTGTACAACATGTTTGCTTCTCACATCAATAAAGGATTCTTTTGCCTTGTTTTAGGATTGGTGTTTCTCCCTGATTAACCTTGAGCATGGAGACTGCTTCACAAACTGCATGGGCCTTTCATGGGTGTCAGTCATTGGAGATCCTGGCACTGAGGCGTTGGTTTGATTGGTATCTCCATTTTATCAGTGAGAAAGCCAAGGCTCAGGTATAAAAATTATACAACCTTAACTAAGAGGTAGAATATGAGTGATTTAAGACCTGGAGCTCTAACTCTAATTTTCCCTCTTCCCCTTTTCCTCCGACATTTGTTTGAGTGACCGGAAATCCTAACTTAATCTAAATCTATGCTGATACTTAGACTCTGAAGCCTGTACCCATTCTCTCCTCCAGAGGAACAATGGCCTCCCAGCCCCAACCAACTTCCAAAGGCTAATTAACACAGCTTTTAATAAATTCAGGTGGATTAAGAGAGAAAAAAGACTGTTGGTTGTTGCTCATTTGCAGATGTTTTTCTTGCAAAACCACATCAAAGCAGGGAAGCCCACCATGGACTTGGCCAGAAACCAAAGCTCACTGGCCAATCTGAGAAGCAGCAAGTTCCATCAGGCAGGAAACATTTTATCTTCTGGGTGCAGATTCCTCACTTAGAACTGATGGCGGTGCCGAGTGCCCCCCAAGCAGAAAAGCTCTCCCTGAGCCCCAGCTGGCACAAGAGCCCCCACATGAGGAGCCCCACCCTGCACAGGCCTAAGTGGAATGGAGCTGAGCCTCTGCACAAACCCCACAGATGGTCCTCACAGAGCCTACAGAGTGCCCGCCAGGAGCAGGGCCCACAGTGAATGTGACTCTGGAGAGCCATCCCATCACTTCAGCTACTGAAGAATGAAAATGTGCTTTCATCTTCCTGACAGGCATCACCAAACGTATGTTGACTTTTTTGGAAGACAAGTCAGAGGAGTCATCCTGTTAGACACTAATGTGTTCTGGGCATTGCATGACACACAGTAAAAAGGCTGTGGCTCCCATCTTCTCCTCTTACAGCTCTCCAGGAGATTCCAGCTTTCAGAACACACAGAGAAGCACCTAAGTTCTCCCAGGGAGGAGTCTAGATTAGATTTGAAGGAGGCAAAGGAGTTACAGGGTACAGGTATTGGTGTGGGGTGGGGCTGCTGTGTAGGGGAGGACATTTTAGCAAAAGACCCCACGGAGACAGAGCTGCATGCACTCCCACCTTCCAGATGTAAGCATGCTCATGCCCTTCTCCTTGGCTACAACTTGAGTTCTCGGGGGCTGGGCCCATGGCTTTCATCGTTATAGTTCAAGTGTCTAGCACTGTACCTACCACATAATAGGCACTATAGACTTGAGTGAGTGAGTGAATGAATGAATTAATTAATTAATTAGTCTCTGGGTAATAAAGATTAATTAATGACTTTTGAGCTGTGGAGGTGACAATTTTGCATATGTTTTAGGAATATCACATTGACAGCCCTGGGTAAGCCCTGACGGTAGGATGAGAGTTTGGGAATTTAGGCTAAGCATTATGAATCTGAAAGGCTAAGGTAAGTCACTTTAATCCTTCCTTACTCCCCAGTTTGACCTTTAGTCCTATCTAATAAAAGAATAATATGCAAATTGACCGTCACTCCAACACACAAGATGGCCGCCCCATGTGGTCAAAGATGGCTGCCCCCATGTGGACACAAGATGACCACCACAAGATGGCCAGTAGGGAAGGGCAATTGTGGGAGATCAGGCCAGCAAGGGGGGGCAGTTGGGAGGGACCAGGCCTGCAAGGGAGGGCAGTTGGGGGGACCAGGCCTGCGGGGGAGGGCAGTTAGGGGGGACCAGGCCTGCAGGAGAGGGCAGTTGGGGGGACCATGCCTGCAGGGGAGGGCAATTGGGGGGGACCAGGCCTGCAGGGGAGGGCAGTTGGGGGGACCGGGCCTGCAGGGGAGGGCAGTTAGGGGGGTCCAGGCCTGCAAGGGAGGGCAGTTGGGGGTGACCAGGCCTGCAGGGAAGGACAGTTAGGGGCGACCAGGTTGGCAGTGGAGGGCAGTTAGGGGTGACCACGCGGCCAGTGGAGGGCAGTTAGGGGCAATCAGGCTGGCAGGGGAGCAGTTAGGTGTTGATCAGGCTGGCAGGGGAGTGGTTTGGAGGTGATCAGGCTGGCAGGAGCTGTTAGGGGAAATCACACAGGCAGGCAGGCAAGCGGTTGGGAGGCAGCAGTCCCTGATTGTGAGAGGGATGTTCGACTGCCTGTTTCGGACATCCCTCTAGGGGTCCCAGATTGGAAAGGGTGCAGGCTGGGCTGAGGGACACACACACACCCTCCCCCACCCCACCCCCATGCATGAATTTTGTGCACCAGGCCTCTAGTCTTTTAATAAAGAGCCCAGTTAAGGCTTGGTGTATGCAGGAACCAAAAGACCTTGATCTCTTTGGAGATCTGAGTGTATTATTTTTTTTAATTGATTTGAGAGAGAGAGAGAGAGGAAGAGAAAGAAAGAGAGAAGAAGAGGGAGGAAGGGATAGAGAGAGAAATATCAATTTGTTCTACTTATCTATGTATTCATTGCTTATCTCTTGTGTATGCCCTGACTGGAGATCAAACCCACAATGTTGGCTTATTGGGACAATGCTCTGACCAACTGAGCTACTGGGCCAGAGCTGGAGATCTTAGTTTTAACTAAATGTGATGTCATTTTCCATTGACTGTGCCTTACAATGACCTTAGACTTGATAAATGTGTGTTGATTCAATAAATGAAAAGAACTGGGAAATTTCATAACTATGAAGGCATGGACACTTTTCAGTGCATTGCATTTAATCTCTCATTCTAGTTGGATGAACTCCTCACCTCTTTGTGAGAAAAGTCCACACCACCCTAAGAAAGCAGCAACTCATAATTGCATCACCCTCCCCACCCCCCCCACCCCCGCCTTCCTTACAGTCAGAACACTGATGTGGCACCAAAGCTAGCCAACCAGAAGCCCCTACCTCCTTTGGCTTTAATGAGGTGCCAATGAGGTGACACCATCCCATACCTCAGTCATGAAATTCCTATCAGGCAAATCTCACCCAGGTAGATGGCAGATAAGAGCAGATACCGGTGATGACACCCAGGCATTTGGCAGACCCAAGGACTCTGCTCTGCCACCCAAGGCCATAGCAAGCTGCTCTGGTGCCCTGCCCCTGCACCTCAGAGATGCCTCTTTAAAGGAGAATACATCCAACTCAGGGGCAGGGCCTTTGACTGGCAAGTGAAGACTCCTCGACTGAATACTTCAAATTCCAGATGATACTTCATTGTCAAAATCTGAGGGGTACTTAAATTTTTTCCCCATACTAGTTGTTCCTGAACATTCTGAAGAGACAACACTTTGAGGTTGTTTCATACCAGGTGGGAGGGTAAAATCATAAAGTAGAAGCTAAATACCTAGACCCCAGAATCAGACAAATCAGCATTTGGCTCTAAAGTTCTCCAGCTGTGTGACTGTGGCATCTGGCATGTGGTGAGTTCCTTGACTTGTGGCAGTGATTATTGTTACTATTGGGGAGCTTATTTGAGGAGTCAGGATTAGAGAGAAGGAGGGGACTGGTTGACCCGGTGAATTCTGCCCAAGGCCCCAGGCAGACAGTGGGAGGGGATTAAATGTGTTCAGTGTAGCACTGAGGACAGTGAAAGAACCAGGTGGAGGTTAGAAGGTGATATGGTTGACCTCCATGTAAGATTTTCTAATACTAATCTGAAGATGTGCCAGGGCCACTCAGCAGGTGGTGAATCTCTGGAATGGGAGGTGTTTAAACCAAAGTTGGAGAAATGCTTGGTGAGCTAATGGAGAGAGGATTTAAGAGACATTAGATTTGCTCAAAAGTTAAACAATGACACTTCCTTTTCAAATGAAATGTTCTGTGAACCCCAGTCAATGCTGTGATTACCCAAAAAGCATATAAGCACATGCTCTGAACACCAGTAAAGTACGAAAAGGGAGAGAGAAAAGTTCCACTTAAATGAACACAGCTACTATTTTTCTATTAGTAATGCTAAAAAATGAGCTACTTAAATGTCAGTAATTACAAACAAGGCGAATGTAAGGATGGAGGCATTATAATCTCCTCAATATTCAGGCCTTTAAAGCCTTCATCCGGTCCTGAGCACATTGAAACAAAGAGATCAAAGCAGAGTTGCTTTAGAGACAGCAGGAGCAAGAGCCGGGAGCCTCCTCACCACAGGACCCCCCTCCTCCCAGGCCTCTGCAGGACTGGGACCCCTGGAGAGTCCAGGAGCCAGCCTGGAAACCCAGAGTCCTTCTGGGTTTTGGGATTAGGGGAAATTCTTCCTGCCTTTACCACTGGCTCAAGTCAAGCCCTCTTTAGAGTTTTATCTATGATATTATTTAATTTTAAATTCTTAGTAATTTTAACTTTTCAATGCTCTTTCCATACCGGTTATTTTAGTTTACTCTCTCAACATTCCCTGAGGTAAGTTGCAGGAGGTGTCTTTTATCCTATTTTATAAGTAAGGAAACAGGTCTAGATCAGACAACCTTTTTTTTTTTTTTTTTTTTTTTTTTTTTTTTTTTTTTTAAAGTGGAGAATTTCTAGTATATAAAAGTAGACAGGAGACAATAAACCCTCAAGTATCCATTATCCATCCCCAATAACCATCAGCCTACAGCCAGTCAACCTTATCTATAATTCATTCAGACCTCTTCTGGTTTTATTTGAAACAAATACCATCATATCATTTCATCCATAAATATTTAGGTATATATGTATTTTAAAGGTTAGGATTCTTTCCCCCCCCTCCCCTTTAAAAACATAACCACAATACCATCATCATATAAAAAAAATGAATATATTTAATATCATGACATATCTATTTGGCATTCACATTTCCAATTGTTTGATGAATGTCAGGG
The DNA here is from genome assembly GCF_963455305.1 of Plecotus auritus. Lineage (NCBI taxonomy): Eukaryota > Metazoa > Chordata > Mammalia > Chiroptera > Vespertilionidae > Plecotus > Plecotus auritus. Next base: position 103,316,470 of record NC_137771.1, read on the forward strand.
TGCTTTTTTTTTCCCCCATTAAAAATATTATAATCCAAGTAAAGACCACAATGCAATTTGTTAAGTTTTAGAATACTCTCAATCTATATTCTCATCTTGCAGCTTACTTATTTATTGAGGACATTCAGGCATGTAGTAGAGTTCCTCACAGTTGGGGTTTTGCTGATTGCATCACTCTGGTGTGATGACATTTTCTTCTCTCCTATCTCTTCTGTGTGTCGTGTAAATTAGTATTTGGATCTAAAGGCTTGATCAGATTTAGGTCATGTAGCTATTTATGGAAAGCGAAAAATAGCCCTGGTGTGATTGAGTCCATGCCTGACCTCAAGCTCTGCCACCCAGGGTTACTCTGTTCAGGAGCTATCAGCAAACATCAGGGTGCTGAGTACAGAGGTGGGCTGAGCCGATTGGCTGAGTCATCCTAAACCCTCAGGTGTTTGTTCCCTCTTCTGCAATAGATGTTCTCTGATGGAATTAATACGTCAATATGAAGAGTCTCACACTTGGCGCTCATTCTCAGAGGTCTAGCCACAGGCCTCTTTTCCACCTTTGTTGTCTTTGATCTTTTTTTTTAAATTAATTAATTTGGATTTTTTTTATTGTTTAAAGTATTACATATAGTAGTACATATATCTCCTTTTTTTCCCCATTGACCTTCTCCCAGCCTCCCCTACCCCCTGTCGCATGTCCTCATCCCACCCCTGCCCCAGTGTCTTGTGTCCATTGGTTGTGCTTATATGCATGCATACAAGTCCTTTGGTTGATCTCTTTCCCACCCTCCCCAACACTCCCTAGCCTTCCCTCTGTAATTTGACAGTCTGTTCGATGCTTCACTGCCTCTGTATCTATCTTTTTGTTCATCAGGTTATAATGTTCTTTATTTTCCACAAATGAGTGAGAGCATGTGGTATTTTTCTTTCATTGCCTGGCTTATTTTACTTAACATAATGCCCTCTAGATCCATCCATGCTGCTGCAAATGGTAAGAATTCCTTCTTTTTTTATAGCAGCATAGTATTCCATTGTGTAGATGTACCACAGTTTTCTAATCCACTCATCTGCTGATGGGCATTTAGGCTGTTTCCAAATCTTAGCTATGGTGAATTGTGCTGCTATGAACATAGGGGTGCATATATCCTTTCTGATTGGTGTTTCTAGTTTCTTAGGATATATTCCTAGAAGTGGGATTACTGGGTCAAATGGGAATTCCATTTTTAGTTTTTTGAGGGAACGCCATACTGTTCTCCACGGTGGCTGCACCAGTCTGCATTCCCACCAGCAGTGAAGGAGGGTTCCTTTTTCTCCGCATCCTCATCAGCACTTGTCGTTTCTTGATTTGTTGATGATAGCCATTCTGACAGGTGTGAGATGGTACCACATTGTCATTTTGATTTGCATCTATCGGATAATTAGTGACTTTGAGCATGTTTTCATATGTATATGTCTCTTGGCCTTCCTTCTGTCTTCTTTCAAAAAATTTCTATTTAGGTCCTTTGCCCATTTTTTAATTGGATCATTTATCTTCCTTTTATTAAGTTGTATGAGTTCCCTGTACATGTTGGAAGATTAAACCTTTATCAGTGATAACATTTGCAAATATGTTCACCCATACAGTGAGCTTTCTTCTTGTTTGTTGATGGTTTCTTTTGCTATGCAAAAGCTTTTTATTTTGATGTAGTATCATTTGTTTATTTTCTCCCTAGTTTCCATTGCCCTAGGAGCGGTATCAGTGAAGAAATTGCTTCAGCATATGTCTGAGATTTCTCTGCCTGTGAATTCCTCTAGTATTTTTATGGTTTCCCAAATTATGTTTAAGTCCTTTATCCCTTTTGAGTTTATTTTTGTGTATGGTGTCAGTTGGTGGTCTAGTTTCATTTTTTTGCATGTATCTGTTCAATTTTCCCAACACCATTTATTGAAGAGACTGTCTTGACTCCATTGTATGTTCATGCCTCCTTTGTCAAATATTAATTGAGCATAGTGGTTTGGGTGGATATCTGGGTTCTCTATTCTATTCCATTGGTCTATATGTCTGTTCTTGTGCCAGTACCAGGCAGTTTTGAGAACAGTGGCTTTGTAATACAGCTTGAAATCTGGTATTGCTATCCCACCTACTTTGTTCTTCTTTCTCAGGATTGCTGTGGCTATTCGGGGTCTTTTTTTATTCCAGATGAATTTTTGGAGAGTTCTTTCTAGGTCTGTGAAATATGCCATTGGTATTTTAATGGGGAGTGCATTGAATCTATAGATTGCTTTGGGTAGTATGGCCATTTTAATGATGTTGATTCTACCAATCCATGAACACGGTATGTTCTTCCATCTGTTTATGTCTTCCTCTATCTCTTTTTTCAGTGTCCTGTAGTGTTCTGCATATAGGTCTTTTACCTCCTTAGTTAAGTTTATTCCTAGGTATCTTAATTTTTTTGGTGTGATGGTAAATGGGATTGCTTTTTTAGTCTCTCTTTCTGTAAGTTCACTATTAGTGTATAGAAATGCCATAGATTTCTTGGCATTAATATTATATCCTGCTACATTGCCGAATTCATTTATTAAGTCTAATAGTTTTTTGATGGAGTCTTTAGGGTTTTTTATGTACAGTATCATGTCATCTGCAAATAAAGACAGTTTTACTTCTTCTTTTCCAATCTGGATGTCTTTTATTTCTTCTTCTTGTCTAATCTCAATGGCTAATATTTCCAGTCCTATGTTGAACAGGAGTGGTGAGAGTGGGCATCCCTGTCTTGTTCCTGTTCTCAGGGGAAATGGTTTTAGTTTTTGCCCATTGAGTATGATGTTGGCTGTGGGTTTATCATATATGGCTTTTGTTATGTTGAGGTATGATCCTTCTATTCCCACCTTGCTGAGAGTTTTTAATCAAGAAAGGGTGTTGGATTTTGTCGAATGCTTTTTCTGCATCAATTGATATGACTATGTGATTTTTATCTCTCAATTTGTTTATGTGATGTATGGATGTAAATTTATTGATTTGAAGATATTGTACCATCCTTACATCCCTGGGATAAATCCTACTTGGTAATGGTGTATGATCTTTCTGATGTACTGCTGGATCCAATTTGCTGGAATTTTGTTGAGGATTTTGGCATCTATGTTCATGAGGGATATTGGCCTGTAATTCTCTTTCATTGTGTTGGCTTTATCTGATTTTGGTATTAGGGTGATGCTGGCTTCATAGAATGAGCTTGGAAGTGTCCCTTCCTCTAGAATTTTTTGGAATAGTCTGAGGAGGATAGGTTTTAGTTCTTCCTTGAATGTTTGGTAAAAATCCCCTGTGAAGCCTTCTGGCCCTGGGCTTTTGTTTGATGGAAGCTTTTTGATGACTGCTTCAATTTCTTCCATAGTTATTGGCCTATTGAGATGTTTAGATTCTTCCTGATTGAGTTTTGGAAGGTTGTATTTTTCTAGGAATTTGTCCATTTCCTCCAGGTTGTCCTGCTTGTTAGAATAGAGTTGTTCATAGTATTTTTTAACAATCCTTTGTATTTTGGTGGAGTCTGTTGTTATTTCTCCTCTTTCATTTCTGATTTTGTTTATTTGGGTCCTCTCTCTTTGCTTCTTGGTGAGCCTGGCTAGAGGTTCATCAATCTTGTTTATCCTTTCAAAGAACCAGCTCTTGGTTTTGTTGATCTTTTGGGTTGGTTTTTTTTTTTTTTTTTGTGGGTTTTTTTTTTTTTTTTGTCTCTATGTTGTTTATCTCCACTCTAATCTTTATTATGTCCTTCCTTCTGCTTACATTGGGCTTTTCTTGTTGCTCTCTTTCTAACTTTTTGAGTTGTAGGGTTAGGTAATTTATTACCATTGTTTCTTGTTTTTTTGCAGTAGGCTTGTATAGCTATGAACTTCCCTCTCAAGACTGCTTTCACTGTGTCCCATAGATTTTGGATTGTTGTGTTTTCATTGTCATTTGTTGCCATGATGTTTTTTATTTCTTCTTTGATCTCTCTGGTAACGCAGTCATTGTTTAATAGCATGCTATTTAGTCTCCATGTGTTTGATTTTTTTGGATTGTTTTTATTGTAGTTGATTTCCAGTTTTATGCCACTGTGATCGGAGAAGTTGCTTGGTATGATTTCTATCTTTTTGAATTTGAAGAGACTTTGCCTGTGACGCAATAAATGCTCTATCTTTGAAAATGACCCATGTGCACTTGAGAAGAATGTATATTCTGTGGCTTTGGGGTGAAATGTTCTGAAGATGTCACTTCCATCTGGTCTAGTGAGTTATTTAGGATTGATGTTTCTTTGCTGATTTTTTGTTTAGAGGATTTGTCCAATGGTGATAGTGGGGTATTCAAGTCTCCTACTATGATTGTATTGCTGTCAATCTCCCCTTTGATATCCTCCAGGAGTTTTTTGTGTATTTGGGTACTCTTATATTGAGTGCGTATATGTTTACCAGAGTTATTTCTTCCTGTTGGATTGCTCCCTTTAGTATTATGAAGTGGCCTGTCTTATCTCTTTTTATGTCCTTCACTTTGATATCTAATTTGTCAGATATAAGTATTGCTACCCCAGCTTTTTTTCATTTCCATTCGCCTGAAACACCTTTTTCCATCCCTTTACCCTCAGTCTGTGTGTGTCTTTTTTTCTGAGGTGGGTTTCCTGTGGACAGCAGATATATGGGTCATGTTTTCTTATCCAATTAGTTACCCTATGTCTTTTGATTGAGGCATTTAATCCATTTACATTTAAAGTTATTATTGATAGATACTTGTTTGTTGCCATTTTTATTCTTTACCCCTGTGTTCCTTCTTCACTTCCTATTTCTTCTTTTTACAGCAGACCCTTTAGCATTTCTTGCATTTCTGGTTTGGTGGTGATAAACTCCCTTAGTCCTTTTTTGTCTGTGAAGCTCCTGATTTCACCCTCAATTTTGATTGATAGCCTTGCTGGGTATAGTATTCTTGGATTCAGACCTTTCCTTTGCATGACTTTGTATATTCCATTCCATTCCCTTCTGGCCTGATGTGTTTCTTTTGAGAAATCAGTCACTAGTCTGATGGGGGATACTTTGTAGGTAACTTTCTGTCTCTCTCTAGCTGCTTTTAAGATTCTTACTTTGTTGTTGGTGTTTGCCAGTTTAATTATAATGTGCCTTGGCATCGATCTTTTGGGGTTCATTTTGTTTGGGACTCTGTGAGCTTCTTGGATTTGTGTTGGTTTTTTCTTCCCTATATCAGGGGAGTTTTCTGTCATTATTTCTTCAAACAGGTTTTCTATTACTTGCTCAGTTTCCTCTCCTTCTGGCACCCCTATTATGCGGATGTTGTTTCGTTTCCTGTTGTTCCAAAGTTCCCTTAGGCTCTCCTCTTGCTTTTTAATTTCTTTTTTCTAGAAGCTGCTCTACTTTGGTGTTTTTTTTCCTACCTTGTCTTCTAGCTCACTGATGCAGTCCTCTGCTTATTCTAGTCTACTGTTGATGCTTTCTATTGAGTTCTTTATAGCAGCAATGTCACTTTTCATTTCTTCTTGGTTCTTCTTCATTTCCTCTTGGTTCTTACACATATTGTTGAATTTGTCTTCCATTCTTTTCATCCACCTTATGATAATTTCTCTGAATTCTTTATCTGACAGGTTGCTTGCCTCCATTTCATTTACTTCCTTTTCTGGTGATGCCTGCTTTTCTTTCATATGTGGGCTGTTTCTTTGTCTCCCCATGATCTCTCTTCTCTGGGTGTCTGGTTATGTAGTTCTCTCTCTCCTGCGTTGATTTAGAGGCAAAAAATACAACACAACAAGGCACAATGCACAAGGCACTGAACACAAATGTATGCACAATATGAATAACCCCAAATAAAGGTGACCACCAGAGAAAGGCAAATTAGAGGATAAGAAAGAAAGAAAAATGGAAAAATAAGAGTGCAAAAGTGAAATTGGGAAAAGGAAAAAAAAAATGTAAGAGAGAAAAGAAAGAGAATAAGAAAGAAGAGGGGGAAAAACTATTTATATGGGGAGAAAACTCCAATAGAACAGCCACTGATCCCAAAAAATGCCAGCAACAAATACCTAGAGATGAATACAAACTACAAAGAACAACTAATAACAAGTGAGGTAAGAAAAAACAGAAGCAAAAAAAACAAACAAGGACAAAACAAAAAAAGAACAAGCAAAACAATCTCACAAACAGGCAAAAAAAAAAAAAAACGATATAATTAACAATCAAGCAAACAACAACAAAAGGACAGAAAGAAAAAAATTTTGGATAGTGAAGAAAGAAGAGAGAGGTGTGTATGGACTTAGAGCAGTGGACTGGAAATTAAATATATAAGTAGGGTGAAATTTTAACAGGGGGTAAAAAGAAGGAACAGAGAAAATCTAAAGCAGGAATAGGGTAAGAGAAACAGGACAACAAAAGGAGAAAAGTGAGGAAGAGAGTGTTGGCATAAAGGTAAAGTTGAGAGAGAGTAAAAAGATGTTGAAGGAAAGATGAAAATAGAATGTAGAACAATAATCCCAAAGTAAAATAAAGAGAAAATAAAATGACACTTTAAAAAAAGGTAAAATAGTAGTAGTAATAATACTGATTGAAAATAAAAATGTAATAATTAAAAAGTTAAAATGAAGTGAGGAAAAAAGAAAAAAAATTAGTTTCTTAAGTAAAAGATGAAAAAAAATAAAAATAAAAATGTGCAGTAGTGAAGGTCATTCACTTCCTCTACTGTTCTGTTTGGCATGCCTGTTTCCTAGTCAGGACAGTATTGAAGTTCCCTGCGTTCCACTGCTCCTCAGTGTTGTAGGCCACAGTCCTGATTTTCAAGCAGGCAGTACGTTTTTATTTCTTATACTCCTTTATTTGTGTTTACACAAGAGTCAATTTGTGATTCAACCCCTGGGTGGCAGTGTTTCTGGATTGACCTCAGGGTCTATAGGTTCTCTCTAGCTAGTGTTTAGATTTTGTTTTCCCCATGGCACTTTATATCGGTTTGGGGGAAAAGGCTGCCCCAGAGCTGGTTCTCTGATCACCACTCCCCACTCTTATCCCCAGGTTCCACAAAAGCAACTTTCCCCTGCAGTCTCCTAGAGTGTCCCCAGTTGGGTGATCCTATGCACTGGGCTCAGCAATCAGAAGCAAGGATCCAAACAGGAAAAACTGAGAGAGAGAGAGAGAGAGAGAGAGAGAGAGAGAGAGAGAGAGAGAGAGAGAAGAGCCAGAGCAAGTGCGCGAACCCTGGCACTGCGTGCAAATCTGTGCAGTCTCCTTTCCCCTTGGGTCCAAGCAGCCGGCACAACCCCAAAATCTCTAGGCTGTCCTTCTGCACCCAGTTCAGCTATGGGTTGCTCTTTAGAGTTCCCTTCTGTTAGCAGCTCTGCGGAACCCCTTCCACATTCGCGGATCACACCAGCCCCAACGGCCGTGGATTTTTCTGGTCACAGACTTCCCAGGATCCTCCAGCTCCCGCCATGTGCATTTCTCTCTCCTGCCCAGACCACAGACCTCACCTTATCCCAGGTGAAATCTGACCTTTCGTGAGGGGGTGCAGAGCTCCTCTGAATCCGCATGCTCATGCACTTGGGAACCTGTGTTCTCGTGTTTGCAGCTGTTCATTTGGTGCCGTAGTTATAGATTTTCAGGCTTCTGATAACAGCCGCTTTCCCCTTCAAGATGGCGCGGTCTCCATGTCAGAGCTGGTCACTCTGGGAGGGAACCCAGCAGTAGTGGAGGCTGCCTGGTCAGAGGAACCCCATGATCTCCGTGTCAGAGCTGGTCACTCCGGGAAGAAACCCAGCAGCAGTGGGGGCTGCCTGGTCATGGGAACCCCATCCGGCTGTCCCCCACAGTCTCCTGGAGTATAGCTGTCCCTCAACTCACTAACAAATTCTCCCGTGTGACCACACACTCTCCCTTTGTTCTCTCACTCACACAGTATCTTGCAGTCTGCCTTCCCGTCAGCAGCCATCTTCCCTTCTCCTGTCTTTGATCTTTTAATTTTGCTCCTTTCAGGCCCCTGACACATCAGCCTTTCAGGCCCCTGACAAATCAGCTAAGCCATTCATCACTGCTCACCATTCTATGTTGTCTCTTTCCTCACACAACCTCTGTGTCTACACAAAGAGGATGTTTCCTTCCTGCTGCCTTTTAGAGCCACCCCTGGGTGAGGCTGTGCCATAGCAGCAGTCCACTTTGAGCTGCACTTGCCACTTAGCTGGCCCATCTATGAACCATACTCTTTTCCTGCTATGCTAGTGGGTCATAGGGAGCACCCCTCCCCTGCATAAGCAGGAGCTGAGGGAGCTGTGTTAGAACAATAGTGGTAAGTGCTATGGATGTCTGGACCACCCATCTGTGCAGCTCACATGTTCCCCCGGACCTGTCTAAGCCAAGTTCCCAATATATCACTTCCATTTTATTATACACTAGAGGCCCAGTGCGTGAAATTTGTGCACGGGGGGAGGGGTCCCTCAGCCAGGCCTGCACCCTCTCGCAGGACCCCTCAGGGGATGTCTGATGGCTGGTTTAGGCTTGACCCTGCAAGATTAGGCCCAATCCTGCAGGAATCCCTGCGGGATTGGGCCTAAACTGGCTGTTGGACATCCCTCTCTCAATCCAGGACTGCTGGCTCCTAACCGCTCATCTGCCTGACTGCCTTATCACCCCTAACCACTTGCCTGCCTGCCTTATCACCCCAAACCACTCGCCTGCCTGCCTGGTTGCCCCTAACCACTTGCCTACCTGCCTGATCACCCATAACCCCTCTGCCTGCTTGCCTGATCAGCCCTAACCACTCGCCTGCCTGCCTGATCACCCTAATTGCCTCTGCCTGGCCCCCGCTGCCACGGCTTCATCCAGAAGGTCATCCAGAAGGATGTCTGGAATGATGTCTGGAAAGTCATTTGGCTGTCTGGTCTAATTAGCATATTAAGCTTTTATTTATTATGGATTCTGTAGCTCCCTCCCCAGTCTATGACTGGTGACTCTAACAGTATCCTGCTCATGGCCTTATGGCCACCTGACTTTTCACTGTCAGAGGATAAGTTTCTATAAGGGCCCAGTAACATATTAGGAGCTGTTTTTGCAATAACAGTATAGAGTTCTCTGCTGATGATGCCTTTATCTTATTCTAGAGCACTAAGGACTGGTTCTTTCTTCATCATTGTGATGTGTAAGAGATTTACCTGCCTTCTTTCTCTACCACAGACAAGTCCAATGCCATGCGAGTTCCCAGGTTGTATGAGCCAAGAAGCAGGGCTGCTTGTATTATAGTCTAAGCCTGCTGTAGTACCTGCTTTTGGTCTGGGCCCCACTCAAAGCTAGCAGCTTTCTGCATCACCAATGAATGGATCACAGTGGGATTGCTAAGTGTAGGCTATGTAGCCTCCAAAACTCAACAAAGCCAAGTGCTGTTTGTTTCTTAGTAGTAGGTGTTTTAAGGAGCAATAAACTATTTTTTAATTTGGAGGAGGGATCTGGGCCATGCTTCAGATCACTGGACCCTTCAAAACTTTATCAAGATTACAAATCCCTGAATATGGTGTTTCTCTAGAATGCACGTCCAGAACATGTCTTTTATCAAGTCATCCAGAATATTTGCTACTTTGTTGAGCATTGGGTCAAATTAGCACGATTTCACCAACTTATCATGGAGACAAAGGTGCAGCCTATGAACCATGAGATATAAGAAATGTTTCACAAAAAAGCTCACAGTACTATTAGCCATATTTTTGCTCTAAAATATTTAAAGTATGAACTTAAGTTGCCATTTATAATATGTGATAATTTGCCTTTTAAAAATTGAAGAACAGGGGGAGTTCCCTAATCACACACACCTGACAGCTAAAATAGCCTCCTTCAATGTGTTTAACAACTGACCTTTATGTTGTGTGATTTCTTTAATGACCATTATCAGCCTATGTTATATGTTCAGAGTTATAAGGTCCAAATATATTCGTGATGTGATTCAATATTTTTTGTATCCTGAACATACCTACTACCCCTAGTCAATCTAAATGGATTCAGGAGAAGGAAGTTTCCAGTTAAAAGCAGAATCCTGTGCTTCCAGCAGGGTTTGAATCATACAACCACAAATCAGGCAGCTCCTAAACAGAGAGAGGCCCTTTTGCTTCTAAGAAGTTGGGGGAAGAGCTGTTCAAATGAAATATTAATAATAATTATTGCCAATATAATAATAGCTCCAATAAAACACTCCACAAATACTACAAACCGTGTATCATCTCTTCTTTGCGACATTGGACTGGTGACAGAAATAAAGATATGGAATAGACTTGATGTTGAACCTTGATAACAAAGATCCAACCAAGCACCATTTTTAAGTAATGCAAAGATAATTACTTCAATTGAAAAAATTTTAGTCACATTTTATAATCTATACTAATAATAGCCTAGGGCCATCACAACCTAAACGACCAGACAGACGACCGGTAGGTCAACAGGAAGTGCATGGAGCAACTCTCGGTCCCTCCCCTGCAGCCTGCAGGCTCCTATCACAGCAAGGCTGGAGGCGGGCGGGTGGGCAAGGTGGCAGGGGGGGCGGGGTGAGGTGGGTGGGGCAAGGTCATTATCCCAGAGAGAGGCCTGGAAAGAGAGGCAGGGCCTGATCCGCAGCCACCCCAGCTGCTGGCGAGGCTCAGAGAGAGAGAGACAGTTAGGGCCTGATCCACAGCAGGGCCATTCTAGATTTCCTAGAAGACCCAATGGCTGCCTAGGAGGCGGAGCTTTTGACGCTGACTGGCATATAAACTGACCAATCAGAACCAAATCTGGGTGAACTGCGAAGGCAGAACCTAAGGTGGGGGCTGAGGAAGGGTATTAAGGGCAACAGCTGTTTGGTGTAAGGTGTAAGAAAGCAGTTCAATTTTTTAATGACCAGTTTGGCAGTATAGTGCATATGGCTGGCTATCAGTCCAGATACAGGGATTATGTATTTTTGTCTGCAAAGAGCATCTCCTCCTGCTGAAAATGGCTTTCCCTCCCCCCCCCCCCCCCACCCATTTAGGCAATCCTATCCTATATAATCTATCTATAGTACTAAAAGGGTAATATGCTAATTAGACCGGGTTGACTGGCCATCTTCCGGACATCTGACTTCCTTCTGGACAAAGCTATGGTGGTGGGGGCTGAGGCAGAGGCAGTTGGGGGTGATCAGGCCAGCAGGGGAAGGCAGGTGGGGGTGACCAGACTGGCAGGGAAGGGCAGTTGGGGGCAATCAGTCTGGCAGGGGAGGGCAGTTGGGGGAGACCAGGCTGGTAGGGGATCAGTTAGGGGTGATCAGGCAGACAGGTAGAGAGGTTAGGGGCGATAAGGCAGGCAGGCAGAGGGATTAGGGGCAATCAGGCAGGCAGAGTGGCTAGGGATGAGCAGGCAGGCAGGCAGGTGAGCGGTTAGGAGCCAGTGGTCCCAGATTGCGAGAGGGATGTCCAACTGCCAGTTTAGGCCCGATCCCTAAACCGGCAGTTGGACATCTCTCAAGGGGTCCCCGATTGGAAAGAGTGCAGTTTGGCTGTGTATGAATTTCATGCACCAGGCCTCTATTAAAAATATAAAATAGTCCTAACTGGTTTGGCTCAGTGGATAGAGCATCTGCCTGCGGACTAAAGGGTCCCGGGTTGACTCCAGTCAAGGGCATATACCTTGGTTGCAGGCTTGATTCCCCAGTAGGGGGCATGCAGGAGGCAGCTGATAGATGTTTCTCTCTAAATGAATGTTTCTAACTCTCTATTCCTGTTCCTTCCTCTCTGTAAAATCAATAAAAATATATTTTAAAAAATATATATTTAAAATCTTGATCTATTTAATTATTAACAAAATAAAGATGGCTTAAGTTCTAGAATTTGCCATTTCTATTTTAAATTAAAAACATAAATCTCCTTTTGGTACTTTCTTGCTACAGTTATGTTCTGCTGTCTGTTGTGACCCAAGCACCTTAATGCCTTTTCATTACCCTGGTGTCTACTCGATCATTATTCTTCAAAAAGCCTTTTGTGATGATGGGAGTGGAGAAGCAGGGTCTTAGGAGCTGGTGGGTGTGTGTAGGACACCTCGGTTGGAACCTCCTTTTTATCATTTTCTCCCAGTGAGTCTGGGCAAGTTCTTCAACCTCCCTGTCCACTTTCTAGGTTTAGTACAGGGGCAGAGCCCCAGTTTCTTGGGGAATAAGGCAGCCATGCTAAATTAATGGGAGCCATTCATGTTTGCTAGGTATCTGCCAAGTTGTGAGAGGAAAGACCCTGTCTGCGAGTGACCCATGTTGGGCTGCCAGTTACAAGTGCCCCCCCGCCTGCCTCCACGTCCCGCGTGGTTCAGGGTTCAGGGTCAGGGTTCGGGCTCTGGAGGAGGCCGCACACAAATGAAAGAGACTAGAAAATATTAATTTGGAAATATTGGGGGCCAGGTGGGAGCCCAACTCAAGGGGAAGGACTCCACCCCGCTCTGGCCTTGCTATCCCTTTTATTAAGACTATGGGATACACCCATAGCCTTTAGGCAGGCAATTCCAATAATAGCCAAACAGCAAGAATTTACATAAAACTAAAAGGTGGAAGTTGCTTTAGCTACCATTGTCTCAACTGAACCGTGGGTGGTTGGCTCTGACCTTTCAGAGCTCCAAGGTTGACCACCCTTCCAGGTTCTTTGTCCACACATCTCTGCTGGTGAAGGCAATGGGTGGCTTCCAACACCTGTCTAGGAGTAGAGCGGCGGGGTGTGGAGCCCCGGCCTCAGCTCCCCCGGAACATCTTGCTCTGGACTCCATCCTCACTCTGCCTGAGAGTGCTTCATTTCTCCTGTCCCCACGCTGCTCGATTGTGCCATGGCTGTGGTGCTGTTTCCATGAGCGTCAGGACAGCCAGCTATTGTCTCTTATGAAGTGCGTTTGTCTTCATAGCTGCACCTTCAAACTGCCTGGCAGGCAGTCAATTGTCTCCAGAGCAGCTGCCTTTACTGGTTTTAGATTTTTGCCTCAGTGATTGCCAGCAAACACCTCTCTCTCTCTCTCTGTCTCTCTCTCTCTTTTTCTCTCTCCCCTCCTGTAGCTCCTCCCCCCACCCCTCCCGCCCCAGGACTGAAGGGCATCTACACACACACACACACACACACACACACACACACACACACACACTGCTGCAGGCAGCCCTGAGCCCTAGCCCTATGTAGACATTTTCTCAGCTGAGGAGTCACCTCATGCAAGGCCCGGTGGTCCTGGGTTAGACTGCATCCAGTGACTGGTTGATGTGCGGGGAAGGCCATGCTAGAATTACTCTTCTCTGTTACCCTTCTCGCCCCACTCCCTCCCCAACCAGGATTTCCCTACTCTGAGCCCTTTTATGAAGCTGCCCTGCCAGCATCATTTTTGGAAAAGTTCTTGGGCCAAAATCTCTGTTCCTGATCTTCAGATGTCAAAGCTCCGTCTTGCCTGTTTTGTTTTCTGTGGGGGAGGAAAGAGCGAGAGCGAGAGACTCCCAAAGAGAAGAGGGAAAGGGAAGGGTAGGGAGCAGGAGAAGAATCAACCTCTGGCTTGCAAAGCCCATCCTTGCCTCAGAGAGGGAATGCGCTCCCACCTTCAGGCAGGGGATCCAGGTCAGCTTTGTCTGCTTGTTTGCTTTCCTCTATTTTTAGAATTTTTTTTCTGCAACAGAGCTACTGAAGCAGAGGAGGAAGACCCAGGGCTGGCAGGCTGCTCTCCTCTCCCTCCTTCCTTCCTCGAGTGTGGCACAGTCCGGGGTGGCTGTGGGTAGAGGAAGTGAGACCAAACCTTGCAGAGGAGCTCAAAGCCAGGATTTCTGGCAGAGCAGATTCCCCTATTCTTTGCTTCCAGCCCCAAATCCCACGCTTACTCACTTCACAGCACCTACTTTTAACCTGCCAAATGCCACTAAACCTGCAAATTAAACCTCTGATTACAGATTTCCTTTTGATGTAAAAAAATGTGGGGATTTTTAAAATGTAATTATTCATACACTAAGATTTTAATTGTACTGCTTTTCTCCCCCTCACCGTTGTTTTTTTGTTGATTTTTTTCTCCCCAGGGCAGGGTGATTCCCCCATGCGGGCCTGCCCAGGCAGTGCCGGGCAGCCTGGCGGGCGGGCGCAGAGAAGACCCAGCAAGAGCTGTCTGCAAATCGGGGTGCTGAGAGAGGCTGCTAGGGTCTGGGCAGCAGCTGTCCCTGGGCCTCCACCTGCAGCCTCCCCACCTCAGCAACAAAATGACAACCAAATGCCAGGCCACAGCGTGATTTCCCAAGTCATGGCCTCTGCGCGCTGGATACCCATGGCGCTGGGACTCGTAAAGTTCTCTGGGTGGAAGGTCCGAAACCGCCTTGAAAGGGTGCAAGGGACCCCGCCTGGGCTGCCCACTGTCTTCTAGCCTGCTCCGGCCTTCCCTCCTGAGCTACAATGAGACTGACCTTTTTTTTTTGAAATTTACCATTTTGAACATCTTTAAAGCCATAATTCAGTGGCCTTAAGTACATTCACAATGTTGTGCAACCTCATCACTATCCATTTTCAGAATTTTCCATAATCTCAAACTAAAATCCTGGACCCATTAAACACTAACTCCCCATTCTCTCCTCCCTTGAACCCCCGCAAATCCTCCCCAGAGGCAACCACTACTGTCTTTTTGTCTCTCTGATCTATCATATGTAACTCATGAAAGTAGAATCATATGACATTTGTCCTTTGGTGTCTGCCTCTGTCACTGAGCACAATGTTGTCAAGGCTTGTCCAATGTTCTGATGTCTATCAAGATTTCCTTCCTTTTTAGGCTGGTTTATATTCCATTGTATGGATATACCACATCTTGTTTATCTATTCATCTGTCCACAGACACTGGGTAACCTCCTCTTTTTGGCTACTATGAATAATGCTGCTATGAACATGGGTGTGCAAATAGCTGTTCAAGTTTCTGCTTTTAATTGTTTGGGGTATGTACTTAGAAGTGAAATTGCTGGATCACATAGTACAGACTAATCTTTTAAACATGCAAACTAAACCATTTTGTTCCAAGCTTTTCTTGGGGCCCGAAGGGTCTGCATGATGGGGTTCCTGCCACACTCAGGTTGTTCATCTCACCACACTGTCCCCTTGCACACCCTACCACAACCACATTTACCTCCTCGGGGTTCTCAAACATCCAAGCACATCCCACCCCTTAGCTTCTGCTCTGGCTTGTGACTTCCCCCTGGAATGCTCTTGAGCTTTGCTATTCTTGGGGTGGCAGCTCCTCAGAGAGCCTTCCCTGACCACCCCACCTGTGGCTGGTCCTGCCCCTCCCGTCTCCACCACATCTTTACCCTTTGCTTATTTTCCTCCACAGCCTATCACAGTCTGGAATTACCTTGCTTATTTATTTCTCTACTAGGAGCCCAGAGCGCGAATTCGTGGGGTGCCGCCTACCCACCTGCAGCCCTGCCTTGACACCCGAACCTTTCCACGCAGAGCTCCATCCCGCTTGGCCTAGCCCCCAAACCCTCTGGCCTTCTCTGGCCGCTTCAAGCCCCGCCCTCAGTCCCTCGAGTCTTCTTGGGCTGGTCCCGCCTTCTCCGGGCGCCTCCCCACTTGCTTCCACCCAGTCTCAGGGAGAGCGTGGAAGCCTCCCGCCTGCTGCGCTGTGCTCCTTCCCCTGGCAGGTGGGCTGCAGGGCACTCAGAGTGCGAGCGGTGGGTGGCGAAAGACTGATGCGGGGAGGCGGGGGGCGGGGGGCGCTATGGGCTCTCACCCCTGCCCTTCCCTGCATGGGATGGTCCCACCTCCTCCAGGCACTCCCCCGCTTCCGCCCTGTCTCTGGAGCAATGCTCCGCTAATATGCTAATGACCTGGTCGTTACCCATTACAGCCTATAGACCATTAGCATATTAGCTCTTCATTAGTATAGATTGCCTGTCCCTGCCTTTCCCGAAATGAAAGCTCCAGAGACATAGGTACTTTATCTGTTATCTCTCTGAGCCTAAAACCAAACCTGACTTGTAGCCTGTGATCCTTAAAAAAGTGTTGAATGAGTAGAATCAAGTCCATGCCTTTCCATGTCTGTAGAGTGGGCTGCACATGGACTTTGGGCCTTAGACTAAGCATTCGTATTTTCCAGGAACATAACATTATTTGAAGACTTGAGGGGAAAATGTTATATTTATATTTACTAAGACAAAAAAGGTAGTTTAAGGAATATATTAATTTCCTGGGGCTGCCGTAACTATCACTAACTGTGTGGCCCAAACAACAGAAATTTATTGTCTTCCAGTTCTGGAGGCTGGAAGTCTGAGATCACAGTGGGCGGGGCTGGTTTCCTCTGAGGCCACTCTCCTTCACTTGCAGACGCAGTTTCCTCCCTGTGTCCTCACATGGCCTCCCACTGTACATTGGCTGTGTCCTAATCTCTTCTCATAACCACACCCATCATATTGGATTAGGGTCCACCCTAATTACCCATTTTTATTTTAATTGCCTTTTAAAAGACCTTATCTCTAAATACAGTTACATTCTCAGGTATTGGGGTTTTGAACTTTAACATAGATATAGTTGGAAGGAAAGCAACCTATTTGGTCCATAACAGCTGAGAAGTATTCTCTTAGCCAACTACCCTTTGGCAATGTACTTGAGTCACTGCCTCTAGGAAGCCTTTATTAACTGCCCCATACTGCACGAGTGACTTCCCTTCCCAACCACCAAGAAAATTACGTGGTGTTCCCACCAATTCATGTGTGCATGTGTGCATGTGTGCATTGTGTGTACACAGGTCTTCTGGCAACTACTGGGGAGCAGGGCTACCTTCTTCAGCAGGACACCTTCTCATGCCTGGCATAGTACCTAGCACATGGTAGGGGCTTTGTAAATACTAAATGTTCAGCTGGCCACTGACACCAAAACTGAGACTGAGAACAAAATGCTTTGCTCTGAGGAAGCCACCCCTGCGCTGAAGGACCAGTGCCTGTGCAGGATGCAGCCCAACATGCCCTCCCCTGACAGAGTTGTCAGAGCCCCGGGCGTGAGGACCGGGAAGATCACAGAGAACGTGGGCCAACCCTACTAGGCACAGATCAGGGCCCTGCAGGGAGGGGACAAGAGATGTCTGAGGGTGCCAGTGAGAGAGCAGCAGGAGCAGGAATGGGCCCTTCTGACATGCAGGCCATGCCTCTGCCCCAAGCACTGGCCTCAAGGCCCAGAGCCATCTGCTCCAGCCCTGGAGCTGATTGCAACCCAGACCCACACGTCAGCTTGCTTAGGGGCATGCTGGCTCGCTGAGAGAATCCCCTACATCATAGAAAGGTGATCAATTCTCAAAGAATTTGTAGTAGAAGGGAAGATTCCTGGTCCTAACTGGCCAGAGGCAGGCCCATCCTTTCCTGGGTGGAGCTGCCGGGCAGCTGGTGCTGGCGGGGCTCGTGGTCGCCATGGTGAGCATCGTCCCCGCAGCCTGTCCTCGGGGAAGCCCAGGAGGTTGGATGCACTCAGATGTTTCCCCTGAAAGTGGAGCCGTACAATAAACGTTGAACTTCAATACGCTTGCACGTTCCATTTCTCTTTTCATCAAGCTGAGACTAGATTCAGGCTCTATCCAATTTGCTTATTTACAATACTGGAGGCCCAGTGCATGAAATTCGTGCATAGGGGTGTGTGTCCCTCAGCCCAGCCTGTGCCCTCTCACAATCTGGGACCCCTCGGGTAGGGTCCCTAGGCCTGGCTGATGATCAGGGCCTATCGGGGCTTTCCTTCCCCCAGCTGCCGGCAGCTGGCCCCACCCTTGCTGCTGCCACTGCTTGCCATCTGTGTGGCACTGCCTCCCACTTCCCCCACCACCAGTCACCTCCCTCTGCGAGCTACAGGCATGGGGTGCGATCGCTGGCTGGCCCCGCACACTGCCACAGCATCTCTGGCCCGTGGCCTGGGCCTCCCTTTGTGAGGCGATCAACTGCAGGGCCCCCCAGATTGATCGCCGCCTAGAGGGAGGCCCCACCCACCCACCGTAGCGCTGCTGGCACGATAGCCTGGGCCTCCCTCTTTGGGGCGATCGCAAAGGCCCCCCCATCAATTGCCTCACTGGCCAGTGGCATGGGCCTCCCTCTTTGGGGCAATCGATTATGGAGCCCCCCATTGATTGCCCTGCAGAGGGTGGCCTGGGCCAATTGTATCGCACCCACCTTGGCTGGCCTGGCACCAGTGTGTGTCATAGCGTGGTCGTCCAGAAGGTCATCTGGATGGTCCTGCTGTTTGGTCATTTGGTCGATTTGCATATTATGCTTTTATTATTATAGATTTGCATTGCCTTACCATTTTATTTATTAACCACTTGCACTGTCCTATCCTCTACACTGCCACCAAAGTATTCTAGAACATTAATCTGTCACTTCAGTCCCTTTCCCCATCATTCAACCTCCCACCCCGCCAACCATTCCACCACCTCTAGGGATAAACCACAGACTCCCTAGAACAGTGGTCGGCAAACTCATTAGTCAACAGAGCCAAATATCAACAGTACAACAATTGAAATTTCTTCTGAGAGCCAAATTTTTTAAACTTAAACTTCTTCTAACGCCACTTCTTCAAAATAGACTCCCCGAGGCCGTGGTATTTTGTGGAAGAGCCACACTCATGGGGCCAAAGAGCCGCATGTGGCTCGCAAGCCACAGTTTGCCTACCATGGCCCTAGAAGAACAGCGAGGAAGTCCTTCCTGACATGGCCTGCTTTCCTCCTCACACACACTCTCTCATGAGGACACCTCTACCTGCAGGTACAGAAAATTCAACTAACAGGTATTTAGATAAAACTCTCCCCTTGTCCCGGAGGGAGCTCAGTGCTGCTCAGGTCGGAGGGTGACAGCATCGCTGAGTCGCAGGGCCTTGCTCACGCTCTACTCTGCCATCCTCCTGGGAACAAGATGGTTGCAGTGGCTCCAGGTGGTTCTGCTTCCCACGCCAATGTCAAGAGGCAAAACCAGTCCTGAGTAAGCTTTCCCTTGAGCTTCATGGACCAGGAGCAGGTAACAGCCCCTTTCGGAGACTGGCATGAGGAATGGAGAACCAGGATTGGTCTATACCAGCCTGCACTTCCCTGCAGCCCAGGGCTCATCCCAACCCTCATGTTTCCTTGGAAACATTCCCCACCCCTAACAGGGCTTCATGATTGCTCCTCATCTAGTCATCAGCATCATTCATTGAGCATTTGGAGGTGCTGGGCATAGGAGACATGGCAGTAAACAAACGGACACTGTGCTGCCTTCCTTCTGTTCCATTTCTATGATAGTACTGCACATACTTAGTATATTTTGTGGAGTATATGACACTAGGTGCCTCTCTGAGCCTCAGTTTCTTCATGTATAAAAGGGGGTAATAATGTCCACTTTATTGTTGCAAAACTTAAAGATAGTGAGCATACAGCACCCAGGATGTGCCCAGTTGATGCCCAAGAAATGGTAGCTCTTAAAATATTTGTTTTCCCCATTTGAGGGATGACTTTCTTGTGCTGTGAACTACTTTGACAGTCTGGAGTGTTTTCAAATGCATTAAATAAAGTACATGGGATAAGAAAGGAAACCAATTATATCAAAAGACTATTATCAAAATAGTTAAAATATTTATAATATAGAAGTATGTTCCTTATTGATAAATAACATAGTGTCAGATCTAATATTATTTCAAAGGCGTGATGGTGGAGACCTGCAGCTGCTACAGCCCCAGGGGCAGCTTCTGCCTCCGCACTGCTGACCACGTCCCAGGCTGCTGGGGGCAAGTTGTTTGTCACCAACATTCATATTTTATGCAAGTGCTTACTTTCAGATACAGGCTAGGAAAGTAATGATGCAGTTCTTCCTAGTAAGATCTCAGCCCCACCCCCACTCCCTTTCTTTCTGTGGACCCTTTGGGAGCTAAGGGACCTCAAATTAAAAACCTGCAGAGATGGCCTATTTTCCCCAGGCCCTAAAAAGAGCATCCAATAAGATCTCCATACCCAAAAGACCTAAGGAGTGAGTGTGTGTTCTCATTTCCGGATACATATTGGAAACTGTGTACACACACAGGGAGGTGCAGGCTGGGCCTTCTTTTCAGACCGCAGAGTCTGGCAGGGCTTTAGACAAGTTCTTCCCGTCAGTGGCAGTGGCTGTGTATATCCAGTCTCTCTCCTGTTCCAAGCTGAGAGGCTACTTGGAATCTGCAGGAAGCTCTACTCAGATGGCAGTGGCTGATCCCTAAGAGAATCCAGGATGCCTTTCCTTGGGCCAGGCCTAAGGGCTGCCTGAGGCTGTTGACAGGAGGCAGTGCCTAGCGAAGTGAGAGTCCAGAGTTCTCAAACTGCACCACCAGATTAGCTGTGTGACCTTGGCTAGGCGGACCTTCCTCTCTGAGTTTGTTTGCACATCTATAAAAAGCAAGGGTTGGGGAGATATTTGTCAGATTGGGCTCCAGACATGCATTCTTGATGTTTAAGAATTTTCGACTAATGGCGTGCTTCTCTTTCTGTGTGTGATTTCATCTGGAAAATTTTTAAAAGACATTTTCTGGACACCTTACAACTAAGTCTTATATATCTCAGCATCTGAATTTGCATTGATATTTATGATTGTAGGCAACAATACTATCTCAATTGTCACAAGCCAGTAAGGAGAGGAGGGCAGGCAGGTATGGTGAGCTGGTGCCAAATAAAGGCCACATGACATCACAGTATGCTGTGCTTGTGATGTTTCCCTGTGGTTAGAATACAAAAAGTGATGGGAGAGCAGTTATTCCACAGGTGGAAAACAAATACACTCAATGAGCAATGCCTTGGGGTGAAGTGCCTCAGTTCTATGCGCAGATTTGTGTGGGCACACGATGTATCACATATATTAACAAGATCACTTTGAATTGTATTGATTTTGTTTGTTGACTCGTTCTCACTTAATTTGAATTTTTATTTCTGTTTATTCTTGTATGGCAGTTTTCAGTATAAGGAGCTTATAGGTAGTTTTATGTTTGCATGTTTAAGTAGCATTACCACAAAACAGAAAAGCTACTTAAAATAACATTGGATATATTCCTAGAAGTAGGATCACTAGGTCAAATGGCAGTTCGATTTTTAATTTTTTGAGACAACTCCATACTGTCTTCCACAGTGGCTGCACCAGTCTGCATTCCCACCACCAGTGCACAAGGGTTCCCTTTTCTCCACATTCTTGCCAGCACTTATTTGTTGATGGTAGACAATCTGGCAGAGAGTTTTTCAAACGCTCTTTTTAAAAAGAGAGTTCCCAATATTACATTCAAGAAGCAATGAACTAATAAACATATTTGGAGCTTGTCCCCGCCTCTGACCTTCATGGACTCAAATTCCCGGAAAACAAAGTCAGCCCCTAGTGCTTTCAAGGTAAGGGAGGGGGAAGAACTTTGGGTGTGCTCTGCTGCCCTCTGCTGGCCATGTGGATCATTGGCTGGGCTCTGAGAGTTTGGAGGGATGCATTTATTTTCCCACAGGTGGTGGGGACAGAAGGAAGGTGGGGTGATTACAGCTCCAAATAACCTTTATTTAGCTGGGCCCGACTCTTCTCAACCCTTAAGATCTAAATTGAATAAATTTCACAAGCAAGTATTTTTCCTGCTTGTGGCTGAGGCCTGGGTAAGGCATGGTGGAAGAAGGAAGTGATGAAAGGGAGGCCCCAGAGGGGACAGTCCTGTGTCCCCCTAGCGGCCAATTGTGGGGAGGCTCCAGGGGTTTGAGACTCAGAGCACTGCCTCAGGCCTGGGTTCTGTACCTGTTACAGGGCCTTGTCCTGAGCTTCCACTCAGAGCTGAGGAACTTGGCCCTACGTGCATGCTGTTCTGTTCCAGGAGGTCCTGCCTCCTCCAGGGCACTGGTTTACGAGAGACCTCTGTGATGACCAGACCATGGGGAAACAGTGTTGAACCTGGGACCCAGGCACCCAGTGGACTCTTGGAGACCCAGTCCAGCCTTCTTCCCCCACCACTTCCCTCTCGCCCAGTTAGCTTTCCTCCTGGCAGCTCCTCCGCCAGCTCCGTCCCAGTCAACCATTCTCAGGGGCCACACTCACCAAAGGCTGGGTTTCCTGGCTAGATGCTGGGATGGGGGTATTCAACAGCAGACTTTAAGGAATATGTAAAGGATGGGAAAGCAGACCCCTAAACCAAACACTAGGACTCTGTGGGTCAATGATGAAGTGGAGCGGGGACGAGGGGCCAAAGGAGGGCTTACTGAGCTCTTGCATCCAAAAACCAGTTGCTTAGAGTCCTGGAGCAGCGCCAGGGTGTTGTCCCAGACATTCACCCTTCTCATCAACTCCAGTCACATCTTCCCCTACTTTTTTTTATCTTTCCCTTGGTGCCCAGCACTTGGTAGGAAGTCACCACACTGCTCCTCGGCATTTGCCCAGGCCCTGGCACCCGGGAGGCACCCAGGTTGTGGAATTGATGGCCTAAAAGGGAAGATCTGGGAAGATGCTCTTTTGGGCAAAGGCAGCAGGAAGGACAGCAAAAGGTCCTCTTCTCTTTCCAGGAGGCTAATGGCCCAGCCTTGTCTGTGTTGCTCGCCCTTTGTTTATTCGGGGACACAGAAGACACAGTCAAGTCTTCCTGGCTCATCCAGCTGCTTTCTGAGTCTTCCCAGTGGGGCGGACCGGGCTCAGCCTCCTTGTCAGCAGCTGGACTCCCACAGAACAGCTATAACTCCACTCTGTACTCTAACACCCACTCCGTGCAGCAGACACCTGTGCCCAGCCAGCCCCAGTGAGGAACCCAGCTCCAAGGCAGAGCCCCCGCCAGAGAAAAGCTCCCTGCAAAGGTACCAGCTCTGTGCCCCTACACAGAGCAGTGGCTCCACATCCTAATGTTGGGCCCTCTTCTCCCCACCTCTACCTCAGACATGGCCAGCTCCCTGCCTCACCTGCAGACTCTGATTGGAAGATTTGGAGGCCATCTGAACCAAAGCACCTCTCCTAGTCTAGTACATGATTAAGCTCAGAGACCCTACATCCAGCCTCATATATCTCCTCCATCACTTACTGGCTGGGTGGCCTTGGGCACATTGCTTAACATCTCTGACTTCCTTTCCTCATCTCTAAAATGGGGATTCTAGTCATATTTATCATACAGTCCTCATGGGGGTTGAAAGAGTCTATATCTGGAGAGTGCTTTAAAGGGCTCAGCACATTAGTGCTCAAGAAAGGGAACCATTCCACCATCATCGTTGCAATTAACAAGGCCTGTTACCTCTGGCAGAGCCACCACTGACTAACCCATGACCCCCACCCCAGCAGCCCTCGCAGAGCCTGTTGCCAGGCATGAGGGCTCCGTGATGGCCACTCCAGCCCTGCACCAGGCTGTGCTGTCACTCTAAGGCCACACACAACTCTGTCTTCTAGGAAGTGACAATCTCACTGGCAAGATAAGACTAATTCTTGAAGCAATTAGCAAAATATACAAGATAGCTTAAAAGTACTAAACTGATTGGTGCAGACTATAATTGTGCTAATAATCAGAACCATTCGTATGGCATTTTAGCATTTACCCAGCCCTTGGAAATGCATTACCTTATGTAATTCTCAGAACAAACCAGCAAGGTTACATATTGTACTGTAATTAGTAGGCGGGGAAACTGAGGCTCATGGAGGTGAAATGCTGGTAATAGCACCAGCAGTGAGTGAATGAGAGGACAACTTCAACCTGGTTCTGACTTCAGTTGTATGAGGCTTCTGCCTTCTTCTATTGAGTGGGACGTGTGTGCCTGGGGGTATGTTTGCATGGATGGGTACTTCTTCAGACTTCATCTCACTCCCGTCCTTCTTCCACACTTGGCCCCAAGTCCGCTGTGGCCAGAATATCCTATAGTTCACGTTTCATGTTTATTTGTGCTGTGTCCAATGGCTCTGTTCTGGTCCCCTTTCACAGGTGTGTTGGCCTCTCAGAGCTACTAGGTCTCTGAACTACAAAGAGGACAGGGGATTTGGTAACCCCTGTGGCCCTCACACTGACCTGAGGGCCTCAGAAAATGGAGCAAAGGAGCAGGTGGCTTGGGTGCAGGTCACAGAGCCCTGGAAGGCAGGGCTGCAGCAGCCCCCTGGTGGGGCTCCTGCAGAAGCACCTCCATGCTCCCAGGTCCACCCACAGAAAGGGCCATGGCCTGGGGAAGGATGCAGAGGGCAGACCGCAGCAGAAGGTGGCCAGCTCCCTATGACATGGTGTGATGAAAACTACACATTGGGTTTGAAGTCACATGCCTGGCTCAAGTCCAACCTCTGCTCCCTGGTGGTGCCACCCTGGCCAGGCCCCTTACCTCAGCTCCTCAGTCTCCTTTCTAAAATGCAGATGATAGTAATGCCTACTCCACAGGTTGCTGTCAGGATTAAAGTAAATTTTGTCAAGTATTGCTTGGCACATAGTAGTAGGTGCTCTCAGTGCCACATCATTACATCCGTGGGCCCTAGGTATGTCTGCTTTCCTTTGAAAGAAATGAAAGCACCTTTATGCCCTCTAAATGCATCATGACACAAAGCTCCAGGCCTCTTGTGCTGATGGGTTTATCATGCATGCTGTTGTGGATGTTCAAGTATCTTGGGGACCAACAGTGCTGTGCTATAGGGTCACAGTCATTCCTTCAGGGATGCTTCCCATCCTCCCGTGTATCCAGCATCGTTGTATTGAATGCCATGCTGCGACGCCAAATTTCCCAGCACAAGGGTAGCCTCTGGCCTCTCCCTTCCATCCCTGGGCACCATGGGGATGCAGGGTGGCATGTTCGATGTGGGGATGGCATGCAGAGATTAGCCTGGGTGACCGACTCATTTAGACCCAGTGGAGGCCAGATACCCACTGGGTCCTTTCACAGCTACCCTCAGAGTGGTAGCAACAGCAGCCTCTAATGGCCCCTCCACGCGGTGCCTGCCTCACCTGCCTCTTAGGGGGCCTCCACAGTCCAGGGCATGACTGAGGCTTGGGCTGACATTCATGTATTTGTGTTTGCATAAACCCCCCTCAATCAACATAGGATTTGAATCCAGTAATAGAACTAAACTCACAACTATGTGTGGTGTGTTCATGTGTGCACAAAGCCAAGGCTGAGCTCTAGATCACTGCTGGCCATAAGTACAGGGTGAGTCACAAGGTGAGCCACATGTATAACTTCAAATGACCTTGTAAGTGAAACCCAATGAAATTGATTTAATGTCTTATTTAATCCATCAAAATATTATCAACATGTAATCAATATAAAATTATTAATGAAAAATTTTTGATATTTTTCATTCGAAGTCTTTGAAGTTCCATATGTATTAGACAATGTGGCATATCTCAGTTCTAATGTAGTGTTCCAATTAATTTCATTGGAAATACCATCTGTACTTTATGGACTTCATAAAATTTACAGCTGAAAAGCAGATTCACATACCAGCATTTCCCAACCACACTGCAGTTTTCCAATAACAGATACAAATAATCGTTTTTAAATGCAAATTAATTAAACATTAAATAAAATTTAAAATTTAATTCCTTAGTTATACTTATTCCCATTTTAAGTACTCAACAGCCACATGTGGCTAGTGGTTACCGAACTGGACAATGCAGGCTAGATGGTAAAACAGCAGAGGAATCAAGCACGCCTTTGTAAGAGGGAGCACTCTGCAAGTGGAAGAACACCATTTGTAAGCAAAGTTCTTGCTGTCAGGTACAGAAGTCATCATTTCCAGCTGGGCTGACGATGGACAGGACACAGGACCGAACCTCCAGCAGCCTGCGGAGGGTCTGTGGCCTCATCCGAGGACGGGCTCCCAGAGGCCAGTGCAGTGTGAGAGGCATGGGGAGGGGAGAGCAAAGTCATGTGCTCAGAGGAGGATCTGACTTCTCTGGGGCGCTGTGACCATGGCCCCATGGAAATGCAGGCATCTGGACTTTACTTAGTGCTCAGTGAGGGATCCCTGCTTCTTGCTGCTCTGACACCTGCCCTGGGTTAATAAAGTAGGTGAACTGGTACTTGTACCGGTTCTCAGTCTGCACCTTGAGGAGCACTTTCCCACATGGCTTCCACCCACATCTCAACCTTCCCTGCCACCTGTGCCACCTGCCCAATGACTGCTCTGCTGCCCCTCAACACTGGGCCAATGAAAAGCAGATGAAGGCTGTAGCATATACCACGCACCACTACCACCCCTGGCAGCCACTGTACTCGGCCACAGGCCAGCACAGTGACCATCACACTGGACATGCACTTGTATTCTCAGGATTCCGACACTTCAGCAGGGTGGGAAGGCCAGCCGATATCTCTAGATAAACAGGTGCAGACAGCAGAACCCCAGGCTTGTGCTAATGGAGTATGCAGCCCTGCCTGCACAGGCTTAGAGTCTGGGGTCCCAGACCCTGGAGCCAAGGTCAACTCTGTGCCCAGGATCTTCATTTGCAGGCCCTGAACTGTCCAGCAGTGGGGGTGCACCTCCAGCAACCATGCACAGCTCTATGCAGCCCCGCTGACTAGGCACCACCCCACCATGGCGAGAGCACACAGCAGCTGTGGGAATGAGCGAAGCCAGCTGGCTCCAGACCCCACTGAGCAGCCTCCTGAGAACCTCCCACATCAACTCTTAACAGAGAGAAGGTAGCTCCGAGGGCAACCCCGCCCCCACCCTGGGGTCTGAAGCCTAAAGGAAACCAGCTGCAGCCGGGCTATTTGGGAGCACTCAGGACGTGGCCCTCCACCGCCGGCCTATGTCCTCAATTGTGTCCCGGAGCATCACCGTCCAGTCGTCACTCTTCCGCATTGGGGTGCAGCGCGTCTCTTTTCCCTCCAGGGCTAGGATCTCCGCGGGAGTTTCTGGGCTCAGTCCAGCAGCCACGACAGCTTCTGGAAACTTGGCTGCAGAGGCAGGGGCCAGACAACACCGGGGAGGGCTATGGGGGTGGGGCAGGTGGAAACAAGTATGTGGGAGACAACAGATGGAGGGACAGGTACAGAAAGGGGAGGGGAAGGAGAAGGAACAGAGATGGTTAGGAGTAGTAGTGTGGGACACAGAGGAAAAAGAGAGAGACAGACCTTAAACTTGTCTCTACAATGACTGCTGAGCAAATTGCTTCTTCCTGTTGAAGGCCCAGCTCACCCACCACCTCCCATGTGGGCTGTCCTGGGACACCTATCATGTTCCCTCTTCTGAGACCATGGTTCTTGAGACACAGTTCCACAGAGCACCCATTATGCTCATTCAAGCCATTTGTTCACATTCCTGTGTTCCCTGCTTGGGGAAGAAGAGGGTCCCTGAAAGCCAAACCTTCCCCCGCTTGCCCAGTGACCCAGGTGCCCACGGCCGTACCTGGGGGTCTGCCTGAGCATCTGCTGGTAATGGTAGCTCACGGCCACGGCCGTGTGAGGGCACAGCAAGGACTGGTTCTCTTCCCAGCAGCGGGCCATGGTCTGCATGATGGTCTCGTCTGACACTGACTCAGATGTCACTGCCGCTGAAAGCTGATGGTCCCAGGGCCAGGGGGGTGGTAATCAGGGTTAGGGGAAGCAGGAAGAAAGGTGACAAAAAACACACACTAAATAACAAGAGTCTCAGTTCAGATGGAATGGCTTAGATTCAGCTCAGAGGAAAATCCTTTTTCCCACATTTCCTAGTTGTAAGCTGACTCACTCAACTTGAGGAAAGGATGCATTTGACTTCCAGGCCAATAAACTTGGGATTTGGCTCATGAACCAGCAAATATAGAATCTGGTTCAACAACCTCAAGAACACAGAAGGTTAAGGGCATTCAAACACTCCCAGTGTTGTGTGGTTGGTGCACCCTGGTCCTGTGGGCACAAGACCCTTCCTGTATGTTTCCACCTGGCTCAGCAGCAGCTCCTCTGGGAAACCTCCCCACTGCCCCAGGCAGAGAACACCCCCCTTCTTGGTATCCCCTGGTGGATGGCTTATTTGATCATTCTCTGAAAAGTTATTGCAGGCCTACGATGTGCCAAACACCCTGCATACACTCGATGGCAACAGAAACCAGAGGGTGTTATAACCTTCTCCCATTAGGGCTCATGGAAGATAATGAGTGCATTTTATTTGTATTGTTATCTCCAGCACCACGCACAGTCTCTGGCTCATAATATATATGGAATGAATGAATGAATGCTATTCTAGCGATGAAGTGTCTTCTGCATGCATAGACAGGGAGAGAACAAAGAACTGGTGGTTACTGTGTCTATGTTCCTGCAGCACCTCATTCACACGAGGAGAAGTGGAGGTCAAAACAAACCATTAACCTAACAAGCTGATCTGTGCTTGTGTTATGGTCTGAATGTGTGCCACCCCAATTTCATATGCTAAAAATGTGATGGCATTAGGGGGTGGGCTTTTGGGAGGTATTTAGGGCATGAGGGTAAAGTCCCCATGAATGGAATTAGTGCCTTGATAAAAAGAGGGCAGAGATCTGGCTAAGTCACTTTTCTCCTGGGTGAGGGTACAAGGCACCACGTGCAACCTGGCAGAAGGCTCAGCAGAACCCATCTACGCTGACCTCAGACTTTCAGCCTCTCCCCATAACTGTGAGAAATGAATTCGCTTTGTTTATAAGCCACACGGTCCATGGCACTTTGATATAGCAGCCCAGACTGATTAAGACAGGTTACATGGAAAGCAGCACAGATTCTGAAGACAGAAATTCCACTCTGCTCTACATGGGTGGCTAAGCCCAGAGAGCTGTGTCTAGTTCTGGGACCAACCCTTTAAGATGGACAGTGACCACTCAAAACTATGTCACATAAGACACAGTGGGGCCCTGACTGGTTTAGCTCAGTGGCTAGTGCGTCGGCCTGCGGACTCAAGGGTCCCAGGTTCGATTCCAGTCAAGGGCATGTACCTTGGTTGCAGGCACATACCCAGTAGGGAGTGTGCAGAAGGCAGCTGATCGATGTTTCTCTCTCATTGATGTTTATAACTCTCTATCCCTCTCCCTTCCTCTCTGTAAAAAAATCAATAAAATGTATTTTTTTAAAAAAAAGACACAGTCAAAGGAACCAGGAAGGCTTAATGGGTGAATAAAGATCTTCCTCAAATATGGGAATCGGATTGCCCACTGGTGTGCAAGCTGGGAGCAGCTTCCACTCAACACGAAGAACTGTGCAATGCTTGAACTGTTGTGAGGTGGCGAGGCCCTGGTCCCTGGGGACAGAATCCAGATGACCACTTGGTGGGAATGTGGTAGAGAAAAATAAACACAGCTTCAACATACAAAATCCTATTTTTTTATATTAAATAAGTGAACGCCACCAAGGTGGCATTAAAATGAAAGCAATCGTTCCCAACTAGGTTCCTATCACTCTGAGGAGATAAAATTGCACCTCCTTTTAAAATAAAGCTAACATGCCCTAACCGGTTTGACCCAGTGGATAGAAGCATCGGCCTGTGGACTGAAGGGTCCCAGGTTCGATTCTGGTCAAGGGCATGTACCTTGGTTGTGGGCACATCCCCAGTGGGAGGTGTGCAGGAGGCAGCTGATTGATGTTTCTCTCTCATCGATGTTTCTAATTCTCTATCCCTCTCCCTCTCCCTTCCTCTCTGTAAAAAATCAATAAAATATATTTTAAAAATAAGTAAAATAAAATAAAGCTAACAGGACAGTGGTCTCTGCTCATACTGGATAGACAAAGTGACTTCCAGTTGAGACTACTGGAAATTAACAACAATAAAAATTAAAATAATAACAGTTAATATATCAAGCCCTATATTTCCTAGCAGTATTCAAAATACTTCATAAGTATTATTTGTCTTAAATCTTCAAGGCTGTAGCATAGACATTCTTATTATCCCCAATATACAGGTAAGAAAATTGAGGCACTGAGTTTGAGAAACTGGGCCCTGTCTGACTCTAAGCCAGCACTCTCTACTGCCTCTCCACATTCAATAAACGCATCCATATAAAGTGACTGCAAAGTGCCAGGCTCAGAGCAGGTGCTCAAGAAACAGGTCTCCATCCCTTGAACAGATTTTCAAACCCCAAGTTTTAGTTTTGTCTTGGGGCTGCACCCTTTCCTTTCTCTGTGGCGTGTGGGTAGTGACTGACCTTGCTTTGTAGTTCCTCAGGCAGCCTCACATTTTGGGTCCTTTCAAACTGCTCCATGAGGCCTCTTGTCATCTGGCTGTCAGAGCCAGATAGCAGCCAGAAAATCCTCTCCATGTTATAGGGCACCTGCACAGAAAGCAGGAGCCGGGAGCAGGGGGTTACTCTGATCTCAGCCCTGTCCATCCCACCCACCCAACACCTGACTGCATGCTTCCCACAGGTCCCACCTGGATGTCCATAGCTGATGCTAAGGTTGTCTTGACAGTCTCAGACAGAGAGAAGTCTCCTCGCTGGACAGTCCTATGAATGATATCATTGCAGTTCACCGCTGCGACCAGGTGGACGGGCAGGCCCATCTTCTGAGCAATGCACCCAGCTTAAGACAAGAGAGGAGAACAACCATGGCTTCTCAGACACGACTTCAAGAGCACACACAAAACAAAAAAATTACAAATTGTACTTTATCAAAATTATAAACTTCTGGGTTTTTTTGAAGCTTTTATGCTTCAAGGATACTCTTAAGAAAATGAAAAGACAACCCTGAATGGGAAAGCTATTTGCAAATCATACATCTGATAAGAGACTTATGTCCAGAACATATAAACACTTACAACCCAAAAATAAAAATAGAAATAACCCAATTTAAGAATGGGAAAAGGACTTGAATAGACATTCCTCCAAAGATATACAAATGGCAAATGAATACATGCAAAGTCACTCAATATCATGTCAACAGAAAAAGTGCAAAACAACACTACAATGACATACCACTTCATACCCACTAGGATGGCTAGAATAGAACAAAACAGATAATTCTATGTCTTACTCAGGATGTGAATTAACTGGAACCCTCATATACAGCTAGTGAGAATGTAAAATGGTGCAGCCACTCTGGAAAACAGTCTCAAAAAATTAAGCGTAGAGTTACCATATGACCCAGAAATTCACTCCTAGGTATAACACTCAAGATAAATAAACAAGTTTATACAAAAACTTTTACATAAATGTTCATAGCAGCATTATTCATAATAGCTAAAAAAATAAAACAATCCAAAAGTCTATTAATTGATAAATGGATAAACAAAATTGTGATCTATCCATACAATGGGGTATTATCCTATATAATAAAAGCCTAATATGCAAATTGTCCCCTTGACTGGGAGTTTGATCAGGAGTTTGAACACTCGCTATGACATGCACTGACCACCAGGGGGTGGCGTGGAACATGGTGGGCATTGGCGACGCGGCATTGGCAGCCGGTGGCAGTGGAGGCGCTGCTGGCCCTGATGGACCCTGACAAGAGCCGGACCACAGTGAGATGGTGGAGCAGGTGAGTGGGCAGCTCCAGGCCAAGGCGGATGTAAGCGAGGGCCCGATCACCCCACTGATTGCTCCACAGATTGCAACCAGAAGCCAGCAGGCCCTGATCACCCAATCAGGGCCGGGCCCCGGACTGGGACAGGGAACTGGGGGTGGGTGGCGGTGACCAACCTCCCATGATGCCTGGGTGGGGGGTGGGGGCTGTGACCTCTCACCAGCTACCTGGGGGTGGGGTGATGGGCACAGAGGTGCAGTGAGAATGTGGTGTGTCTGCCAAGCTCGCTCTCCCCCAGGACGCTAGGGCTTGCGCGCTGGGGAAGCCCCCATGCTCAGGTGCTGGGCACCTGCGAGGAGCCCACCCCGCACCCGCGCAGCCTCTTCCGGGTAAGCTGGGCTGCGCTCACATCTCTGCGTGGGAACTCAGGCGCCGTGACTCGGGCTGAGGGGTGTGTGTGGGGGGGCCTGGGGGCCCAGGTGCTGCCCAGGGCCCAGAGGTCAGCTTGGACCTGCCCTTCCCCACCAGATGCTCACATTTCGATCGCCGACCAGGTCTAGGTACCGCACTGTGCACGAATTTCGTGCACCAGGCCTCTAGTTTAGACATAAAAAGAAATGAAGTGTTGATCGATGTATCAACACAGAGGAACCTTGGAAACATTATACTAAGTGAAAGAAGACAGACACAAAAGGCCACATATTGTATGATTCCATTTATATAAAATTTGCAGAATAGGCCAATAGAGACGAAATAGACCAATGGTTGCTAGAGCTGGGGGAACAAGGGGCTAGGGAGTGACTATTAATAGGACAGGGTTTCCTTTTAGGGTGATGAAATGTTCTAAAATTGATAGTGGTAATGGTTGTATAAATCTTTAAATATACTAAAAACTATTGAATCATATACTTTAAATCAGTGAGTTGTATGGTACCAGTATGTGACTCACACAGCAATAAGCTGTTACCAAAAAAAAAAGAGAAGGAAGGAGAAAGAGGAGAATGCCCTCCCCCCTCCACACACACACACCCCAGGCACTGACACACTCACTACCATTTGCAGAAAAGAAAATGGAGGTTCTGGGAGCCTCTTAAACCCGCTGAGTGGCAGAGTGAAGATTCAAACTAGGTCTAAGCTAGACACATATGCTTGTGCTCAGACATCCTCCGAGAGCAGCGCCTTCAGGTGCAGGGACGGCAGAGCCCTGGCCCATCCTCACAGCAGTCCTGTCTGCATGGGACAGACAGGGAATTCCTCACCCTGAGAGATGGTGAGCCCCAAAGCAGTGTAGTTTAGGAAGGTTCTATTCAGGAAGGGCAAAAGTAGGTTTACAGTTGTGAATATGCGAAACAGTTTACTCTTGTATTATCTATTACTTATTGTATTATTTATTTATTTTTTTAATATATTTTATTGATATTTTACAGAGAGGAAGGGAGAGGGATAGAGAGCTAGAAACATCGATGAGAGAAACATCGATCAGCTGCCTCCTGCACACCCCCCACTGGGGATGTGCCCGCAACCAAGGTACATGACCTTGACCGGAATCGAACCTGGGACCCTTCAGTCCGCAGGCCGACGCTCTATTCACTGAGCCAAACCAGTTTCGGCTATTGTATTATTTATTTGTATTAAAGCTGTTCACCTACTTTTGCCCACCCCTGTATATTTCTGCGAATGGTTTATCTCTGGTGAATAGTTAAGATGTTAGGATAGCCACCCACCTCAACATCATTCTTAATTTTGCGAAGTGTTTTCACATTCTTATTTCATTTGCTACTCATGAAAATGTCATGATATACTTCTGTGAAAGAGGGGAAACGGAAGGTCAGGAGGGCCGAGCAGCCTAAGGTAAAGCTGGTTCCTAATGGATAAGGGGGAGATAGAAGCACCCTCTGCTGATGTTTATTTTGTGCCAGGCACTGTGGTAGGCGCTGGGCACTGGCAGGCTGTGTGATTGCAGGTGGCTTCATTCGCGGGGTGAGCAGAGGGGAAGGAGCATGCTGGGCTACGCCCCATGGGTGGTGAAGAAGGCTGAGGCATCCTTGTCTAACCACTAAGATGCCTGCAGGGTCTCACCTAAGCCACCTATTGGCACCCGCGGACAGAACCACCAGAGACAGTGATGCCCACAAGAAGCAGCCCAGCAAGCAGGCGAGGACACGAACACTGGAGCAGCCTGGCCCCAGCACTGGCTCTGCCACAGACCCATGTGGAAGCAGGGGTGAGTCAACTAACCTCTGTATCTGGTGTCAACACAAAACAGAAGTAACAGTATCATCCTTCTCATGGGCACACGTGAATATCAAATGAGTTAATACGCGAAAGGCACTTACAGCAATGCCTGCTATACAGCTGATGCCTGATGTTAATTATTATCAAAAATGATTTTAATATCATGCAGCTGTACAAAGGTCATGTGCACACAAACCAATCTCACCGTCCTCACAGCTGTCCTGAGACATAAGTGACCCGTTGTCCCTTTCCCATCTGAGAAGCCAGGTCTGAGGGGCCACCCATGGCTGTTCAACTAGCAAAGGACTGATCGGCCAGAACCCAAGTCTGGAACTCCCCCCCACCCCCGCCCTCCCAGCAGTGTTTCAGAGGGGCAGCCCAGTGCCAGTGGAGCTGCTTGCCCTCCAGCAGGCAACACCGAGGCAGGAGGAAAGCCCGTATTTCTGGAAGAGGGCACCACGAGCCAGTATGGTGGCTGAACCTTGACTTCATCTCCCCACACTCTGCCAAGTTTGGGCATCAGATCAGGTGGCCAGAGGATGTCAGGGTCAACCTATCACTCTTCCTCTGCAGCAAGTGCCAATATCCCCCAGGGCGTTGGGGGAAGTGTTTTGGAAGCTCCTTCTGCAGTTTCCCATCCCCTTCAGAGCCAGGACTCAATCTTTCTCAGGGCTGCAGGCAAAGGGCATTTGAAAGGGGTGGGGCCACAGATGATTTCTGCAAAGCCCATTTGTGCCCAGGGTCTCCTTACCTGCAAGGTTACCAGCAGCCCCTGTTGGCACAACCACCTCCACAGGGGGGAGCGGGTGCAAATCTAAGGATGGCACACACTGGAAGTAAGCAAAGAAGTGGTGAGCCATTTGCACGAGGACCCGGGACCAGTTGATTGAATTCAGACTCATCAGATTGTGCTTCTCGACAAAAGCCACATCGGCAAACACGGCCTTGATGGGTTCATCAAGCTCATCGCTGTTTCCCTCCACTGTTGGGAGAGAGGAGAGTAGCTGTCAGGAGCACAGAGCACCCCAGGTAGTCAGCACTGCCCACAGGCCGTCCCAGGCTGAGCCTGCCAGCTGGGACTTTGGCTCGGCCTTGGTTTCTCTATTCTAATGTGCCTTGGCCTGGCTTTCTACACTCAAAATTAAGCTCCTCGAGGCTAGAAATCATGTCTCGTGTTCATGTGGTCATATTTCTGATGTTTCTACCATTATATAAACTGAGATATAAAATACCAACCTCTGGGATATTGGAAAAAGAATTCCCATTGGTATTCATGCCCACCTCCCCTAGGGAAAGAAGGAATGGCTTATCAGGTAGTGAGATAGTGACAGGCTGATCCTCTATCAGCAGTTCAAAGGGGAAGAGTCACTGGCCCATATGCCCACCCTTCCTCCCTCAGCTAGATCACAGGTGGGTGGTCTGCTCTCTGCTCCTACTGGGTAGGTTAGCCGGCATGGGCAGGACTCCTCCCTGAGATGGGTATGTAGAGAGGTTAATTTATGGATGAATTATTGGGTGAATATATGAATGAATTGGCTACTAGTCCAACTTGCTTTCTCCAACCCAATCAGGCCAATATTGATCTCATACCTGAAACCTGGGTCTATTTCTCCGTTGGATCCTAACTTGAAGGACATTGGGAAAAGTATCATGGCTTGCACTGAGGTTATTATCCGTCCTACCTTCATCATTGCACCACAGCAGTGAGGTCTGGGGATGACTTAACCAGGTGCAAGGGGAATCTTGCTGCGATTTCAGAAAAAGATCCACTGCTTTTAAGAGCAAGTCACGGGAAGAGAGAGACTTGCTTACCTCAAGTAGTCATCAAAGGACACAAGAATGGGCCTTAAGATTGGGGAAAGCAGAACAGAGAATGCAAAGAACCTGGGTCCCTGAAGGTACTGCTGAGTCATTGAATCAACCAATCAGGAGACTACCCCACCTCTGGACTTCCAGTTACATAAGCTGGAAAACCTTGCTCAAGCTGGTCTGAGTTAGATTTCCTGTTGCTTCCCACCAAAACCATACCAAGTAATATATAACTAGCTCATGCTGATTACTCTGTGCTTAAGAAGAACCACATACATAATGTACATGGAAATTAATTACTTACAAAAGTGTCCAACACATAACAATCTAGGTGACCCACCCCTACTGCCTGAGCTCACCCGTCTAAGAGAAAATAAATATTTACTGCTCCCGAACTACACACATTCTCCTGGAAACCAAATCAGCAGATTCTAGAAAGGAAAGGAAGAACTTGAACAGTGGTGTCTAGAAACAAAAACTAATTTAAAGTCTGCTGCCTTATATTATTAAAGCTCAGAACATGTACACAACAGAAATGCCCCTTTGGCTCCAGCAGTAACACTTTCTGCCTCTCTTCTGCAATGGGCACCTTCTCCAACTCACACCAGGAATGAAGCTTCCATGCACATCCTCAGGGAAAAGCCTTCCAGCATCTGTACAAAGTGAGGGGGAGCAGATGGCAGGACAGAGGTACAAAAAGCTCTTCTCCTCTTTGCTTTGATTCTAGGAAAAGATGGTCCTAGTTCTACAACTAGCAATTTTGGTACTTGGGGTACAACAGGGACCCTCGAGAACCTGAATCTTGTGCACTAAAATCTTGCAATGACTGCAGGAAAATGCAGCTAAATATGGGCAATCACCAAACCTAATGTGTAAGATCTTGCCAATATCAGCATTAGCTAAACCATGAACTTCTCACTTGGCTGTGGATGCACTTGTTAAAGAGAGCGCACAGGGGTTTTTCCTGGGTCTTGAACAAATAGACAAAGGATAGTCATGCTACTCCCATGGGTAAGGTCTGTTTTCATTGTGCTTTTGTTTTTAAAAACTTGGTGTTATATAAAAACATCCTTTATGGGATTATGCCAGGAGACCAGGCCAGCTGGAAAAGGAATGTCTTCTTCCACATTTGCTGCTCTGCCAGATAAGTGACCAAACCAAGCCAGGATGCCTAGACAGCTGGCCCAAGGCCACAACACACAAAACCTAATCAAGACCCCCACCATGGGGCTACCTGGAATCTTGTGGGGTATGAGATGAACATAAAAGCTCACCCCTTTTACTCCACAAAGATGAAACCTATTGGGACTACAAGGCCTGACATTAGAGGAGATGGATTTGTGCCTTTTTCAAAATGCTACAGTTCGTGATGTGGCTTCAGGACGTCACCAGTGATGCATGCAGCTGAGTGGCTGCCTACTTTAAATCTCAGGCCTGCTAACCAAGTGCATGGCTTACTAGTAGTTATTTCCATACTATAAGGAGGGCATAAGTAATCCACCAGTAATGACACTTTCTTTTAAAATAATTATTTAACACAGTTTTGTCCTCTAAACTTCAGTGTCCTGGGGAGAAGAAAACCCCCGGCCTCCAGCTCAGGGTATGGCTCTGGGTTGCTGTACATACACATGGCCACATGGCACTGGCAGGCTGAACTGCATGGAGGTGGTGCTCTTGGGGGTATGATTTTAAACCTGCACTTCCTAGCCTGACTGTGAATGTTGCCTTATGCATCTGTCACCTCCAACAGTTTATGAGACTGTAGCCAAGAACCTGCCCAGAGCTAAGCCAAATCATATTACTAACCTCAAAAGATAACTGATCAAGGAAGGAAGGAAGGGAGGGAGGAAGAGGAAGGATGGTCTGCTAGTCAACAACCAGCTTTGGTCCAGCCCATCTTCCCAAACAGGCCACTGCCCTGGAGCCCGTCCCAGCACTCCCCTCCAAACACACGGACGTTCTCCTCCAGCACGGTGGTCATCTGCCGCTCCTGGATCTTCGTGCAGTGACCCTGGGGCAGGAGAACAATAATGCCCACGTTCTTTGCTCCTCGAACACTCTCAATGGCAGCACTCCCTGTGTCTCCAGAAGTTCCTGAATGGGAAGGGAAAGAACCTCCCTTTAGAATAAGGGAGATAAAAGAGGGGGAAATGCCCCTAAAGCACTGTTGCCAAATGAGACAACATCTACCATCAATACTTGAAGGGTAGCAAACCATGAACCACCAAGAGACCCATGGAGAGAATTCAAAGCATCTGTGGACTTAAACCACATAATCTTATGTAGTCTATATCTTTAAAAATATCCTTCTGAGAAGGTTCCATAGCCTCCACCAGACCGTGAAAGGGGACTGTGGCACGAGGGAAGGTTGAGAACCCTGCTCTAGAAGACCCGGGACACACGCCCTGAGAGACAGAGCAGCAGAGGACACATGGTGGGTAGATACCGGCAAGCCGGGGCACTCAGGGGCTGCAGGGATCACGCGGACGCGCACCTACAACCACAGTGACGTGCTTCCCCCTCTTCTGCAGGAAGTACTGCAGGAACTGTGCCGTGCAGCTCAGGGACAGGTCCTTAAACGCGTATGTGGCTCCATGCCACAGCTCCAGCACATTCAGCCCATCCCGCAGCCTGGAAAGATGGACCACTTCTCTGTGGCGGAACCTGCGGAAGGCCCGCTGGATCAGATCTGCAGGTACAGCAGGCAGAGAGCATTGTTATGCCTTCCCTCCAGTCTCTCTCAGTCTCTTCACACTTTTGAATTTGAAGTTTTTATCTCCGCTACAAGATAAAAAGAGCAGAAATTTTTATCCTAATGATACCACACATGAATATAATTGTGTAATTCTAGAGAAAGTCTGGAAAGACAGGCACCACACTGCTGACATAGCCCCTGTAGGATCCCCCAGAGAGCAGAGATGGTAGTGCAAGACTTTCATTTTCTATTTTATGAACATCTTCATCATATGGATTTCTTGTGAATGTATTCCGATAGAACATCCAATTAAAGTTATGTGACAAACAAATCAATGTCTCATCTCTTCCCATTTTTCTTCCTAAAGACAGCATACTGTTTGCTGCATATTAAATCACACTGGGAAGCCAGAATTTTGGGAGGCTGTTCATACAAGCCCATCTGAGGCAAGGCAGTCTGAACACATCTGAGTTTCATGGGCAAACCGATCACCTGGGATCTTAAAATGCAGACTCTGGTTCGGCAGGTCTGAGAGAATCTGAGAATTCTAATAAGCGCTCAGGCAATCTTATCGGTGCTGGTTGTCGAACCACCTTCTGAGTGGCCCTCTTCTCCTGAACTCTCAACATGAGGTATGGATATCGCACACCTGGTCCACAGAACAGCAACACTGGCATTATCTGGACACTGGATAGGAAGGCTCACCCAGACCTCCTGAACCAGAATGTGCATTTCGATGAGCCCCTGAGGGGAATCCACAGCACTTTACAGCTTGAGACCAGCTGGTCCAAGACACACTGAATCCCTTCTGGAAATAAAACAGCAAGCTGAGAGTCTGTGTGCCTTATGTGCAGGAAAGGAAAATCTCAACATTCAAGCTGTTAGTCTTGAAAAGGTGTTTTAAAAATAATCGAAAGGAAAAAAATTTCTCTGCAGATCATTTTGGCTGGTGGGGAGAGCTGGATATTTCCAATTCTGGAATTCCAAAGTCTGAAAGAAACATGAAATTTTGGGAAATGTGACTAAAGATCTCCTAGGGATGAAGTGACAGATTTTCAACTCCTTGGGGGCCTGGGCTGGCAGAGGTAAGAGAGTGGAAGTGGGATGGGGGTGCTCACCATTTAAGTCATCTCTTGGGATGAGCTCCGGGCCAATGAAAAGGGCACACAGCTCCGCAACCAGGCTTGGGTAGGAAAGCGCACTCCACTGACGCAGGGTCTCCCTGCCCAGCTGCGGGAGCTCCTCAGGCATGAAGAGGCCCCCATCGGGCGCATAGCCAGAGAAGAGGGCACCCTCAAAGTCGACGCGGGGGGCCATCCCCCTGGTGCTGACGTACCACATGACCCTGAAGGCCTGCAGAGGGGATAGTCCAGAGGCACCTGGTCTCATTCCCAGCACCCAGTGGGCAAAGCTGAAGTGGACACTGTCCCCTCAGCTAGCTCCTGGATCACTACTCATTGGAGTAAGTGTTCCAGACCAGAATACTGGAGCCCTGCTCCAAGTCTCATGCCAGCTTCATCTGGGACTAAGCAAATCATGAAACCTCCAATCAAAATGAGGAAATTCCATGACTTACTAAGGGGATACCAGAGCATAATGGGAAAGACG
Organism: Plecotus auritus; assembly: GCF_963455305.1. NCBI lineage: Eukaryota > Metazoa > Chordata > Mammalia > Chiroptera > Vespertilionidae > Plecotus > Plecotus auritus. Next base: position 103,356,109 of record NC_137771.1, read on the forward strand.
GCATGGTCCTCACTGGTGAAGAAGAAGGCCGTGGGTGGGGAAAGATAATAGCAAAAAGAGTGACTGCCATTTGACATCCCTTTTGATAAGGAGAAGACCACCACACTTGGTCACACACCCTTTTGAGAGATGTTTGTGCCCACTTATGCTCAAAAATAACCACAATGGTCATTTAGTCATGTTGCCTATAACCTAGTGGTTCTCAACTCTGGTAGTTTGTTAGAATCAACTTAGGGGTTAAAAAATATGCGTTGACGTGAGGCCCTACCTGGATCAATTCAACTAGAATCTTCAAATGAGAGGCTCCTTGTGTGAGGCTCAAATGCAGCCAGACCTTAAGAGTAGGGTGACTAACTCACCTAATCTTCCTGGGACTTTCCTAATTTTAAAACTGAAAGTCCTACATCCCAGGTAACCCCTCAGTACCAGGCAAATGAGTACAGCAGGTCGCCCTCGTTGAAACCAGTGCCCCACCTCTCAGACTAATCCGAGAAGAGTAGTTGGAAGTGCTGTCAGGCTGCCCTTAATACTCTGGCACAGCCGATGGGCCCGGGGTGGAATCAGAGGTCTCGGACAGCTGGGTGGGTGTCCAAGAGCACCTCAGGCCTCATTTTGAGCACACTGCCACATCAATTGGATTCCCAGGTGCCAGGGTCAGAGGGGAACCCTTGCCCTCAGGGGGCAAAGCCACCTAAAGCTTCCCATCTAGAAGAAAAGGTACAAGCTAGCGTGGGCCCGGGAGGAACTCTGCTTTTCTAGATTGTGGATACAATACCTCTGAGCTCTGGGTGCATCCTATAAGGGCTGCTGTGTGCCACCCCCTTGACATGGCACCCAGCTCCAGGGAATCCAACTGATGTGGCAGTATGACCAAAGTGAGGCTGGAGGTATCCTTGGACACCCTCCCACCCACCCCAGTCAGAGACCTCTGAGTCCATACAGGGCCAGCTAGCCATGCCAAAGTATTAAGGGCAGCCCATCAGCACTTCCAACTACTCTTCTCGGATTAGGCTGAGAGGTGGGGCACTGGTTTCAAATACAGATGCATCCAACTTACAGACAGAGACAAGTTCAATCATCCACATCATGAATCTTTTGAAAGTGGAAGTGGGTACTACTAATGGTTATGCCAGGGCAATGGGTATAAGCACAACTGTCTCAGGCAAACTGGAGCATATGGTACAGGGAGGCATGTCAAGGATATGAAATCAGGGTAACTCCAAAAGTCAACTGCAGCAGGGAAGCAAAGCAGGCCCCACGTTTTACAAACAGAACCAGGGAAGGGACCCGGGACTAGCAGTGCCTTCAATAAGGGGAGGAGTTTCTATAACTGTGGCAATGGTTAGAGTTACTGCAAACTGCCCAAGACCCTGGAGTAACGAGGGAGATCCTGCCTGACCACTTCACTGGACCAGACTGAAGGACGCTGCCAAAGAAGCTGCCACAGGCAGAGGGCTGAGTGTGTGTGTGGGGAGGGGGTGGGCAACCAGAGCTGTAAGGACAGGCTATATCACGCCTGGCCACTGGGCTCTGCATTTTCTTTTCTTTTCTTTTTTTAAATATATTTTTTATTTCAGAGAGGAAGGGAGATGGAGAGAAAGAAACATCAATGATGAGAATCGTTGATCAGCTGCCCCTTTCATGCCCCACACCGGGATCAACCCTGCAACCAGGTACATGCAGTGACTGTTCCCAGACCAGGAATTGAACCATGACTTCCTGGTTCATAGGTTGACACTCAACCACTGAGCCACTCAGGCCAGGCTGGGCTCTGCATTTTCTGAAGGATGTGGACAAATGCCCAGGAACAAAGGAGAGGGCCTGATAGCAGGCTCAGCACATGTCAGTGTTGGGAGCTGGACTGACCAGCCTGGGGCAGACTATTCTGTCCTATGACCCCAAGGGCAGCACTCTCAGACCACACAGAGAAAACACATCATTAGGTTCAACGTCTTATAAACCAAACAGAGAAGCCCAGAAGTCGAAGGAGCTGCCACAGGGAGTGATGAAGTTGAGGAAGAAAATCAAGCAACTCTGTCCCACTGGTGTGTGGGCGCTCCAAGCACAGAGGCGGGGACTGGACTAAGGGGCCTCTGAAGCACAAGATTTTATAATTGATCCTTGTGACTGATCCTATTCCAGAGTGAAGATGGGCCAGATGAATACAAGGGAAACAGGCTGCCCTGGCTGGGGGGCCTTTGGGGAAGGGCTCCTCTGAGAGGTGGAGAGGTTTTTCAGAGAAGGGGTGGGGCAGGGCAGAGACGTGGACCCCAGTAGCAGAACCCTTGGCCACTGAGGGCAGATCTCAGGCTGTGTCCCTGGGGTGGAGGCCTCTGCAGGTCACTGGCCTCCAGCTAGCCAGGCCCTGGGCCAAGAAGGCTCTGAAAGGTCTGCGGACAGGGCTCACTGCCAGCTCCGAGCCACCGCAGAAACCCTGCAGGGGGAGCGCAGCGTGGGAAACCCGCAACCTCCCAGGTTCCAACAAGTTGCAGCGCCTGAACCAGAGGTTAGTTACAGAAAGAGGCAGGCGCGACGCCGTCCCGCTTAAGCTGGGGTTGAAAGAAACCTCAAGAAGTTCATGCAAAAGCCCAGAAATACCGATAAACCGACATTCGGGGGAAGGTGCTCCCTCCGCAGGGAGGGGACGCGAGGAGGGGAACGAGGCCGCGGGGTGCCGGCTGCTGGCGGGGTGTTACAGGCACCGCCCCGAGCGAGAGGGAACACCAAGCGCCCAGATCGGATGGGTGGCCTGGGCCTGCCAGCGGCGGGCTCCCGGCGGTCGCGAGTGGTTACCCGTCCAGGCGTTGGAGGCTGCGGGCTCCGGGCTCCGGCTCCGACGGGCACTACCCGGCCGCGGCCTCGGCTTCGGCTTCCGGTGAAGGACTAGAAGGGGACAGAGGAGGGAGGCGGGGCGGAGGGCGGAGGAGCGGGGAGAGGGGGAGGAGGGAAGAAGGAGAGGGAGGGAGGGAGGGAAGGGGAGGGCGGAGGGCAGAAGGCCGATGGGGAGGGGCAGGGGAGGAAAGGGAGAGAGGGAGGAGGAGGGGGAGGGGATGGGAGGGGGAGGGCGGAGACAGGGAATGGTAATGAGTACAACCATTCCTGACATTTCAAGTCTGTAAGGCACTTTTCTAAGTGCTTTGTTCAGTTTCTTAATCTTCATCGCAGCCTCAGAAATACCACATAATCTCATTTTTCAGTTTAGAAAACTGAGGGCAAGGTGGAAAGGAGAAAGGCCCTTGTCTTTGGCTTCATCCTCTCACCTGTGGAATCAGAGGCCTGACAAATTTCTTGTTTCTCAAAGTGGGGCTAGTAAATCAGGAATGCAGAATCCAAGCGGATACAGACACCGTTTTAGCTCGAAAATTCTTTGTAGGAAAACACTTTTTTATTAAGCATAGACCTATTCTAAGGTAAAAATGCCTCTGCAATTAATTTTTTAAAAAAAGGCAAAACGCCTTAAAAATGTCCCCCAGACATGCCCAAGTGCCCCTGGATCCTGGGGTACTCCTGGGTCCTGCCCACTTAGGTAGCAAAGTCGGAGGAGCTGGATAGGACAGATGTCCTTTATGGTTCATCCCGCATCTGGGCTGGTCCTGGTCACTGCAGCAGGCCCAGCTGGGCCTTATGGGGAAGGTGGGCATGGACGTTGCCCTTTGCTTATTTTCCTTTCTTTCTACTTCTGACTTTCTCTTAAACCCAGGGTTTCTGCTCACTCAGGTAACCTGCTCTCCAAACCTTGGCCCACACATGGTGGCCATTTGACATATCCACACAAGGCCATGTACCTGGCATTGAGTGACAGCAGTTTGGGTAGGTCTCCTGATTCCAGAAAGGAAGAGTCTGACTGGTCACTGCTCAGCTAATGGATTGTGGGCATGGAAGACACACAGAAGCCAGGCAGGTGGTCCATTCCCAGAGAGGGATATAGGCCAGCCAGGGACTCCCAAATGGTTTTCATCCCTGCATCAGGTGTTACTTAATCACTCAAAGGCCAGGGAAACTGAGGCCATAGGGGCAGCAGTGTTTTTACAGTGCTCATAACCAATGAGGATGGAGTCTCAGAAGCCATCGGGAAACCAGTGCCTTCAACAGAGCTCTCCCACCAGCCCCCTGACAGTTCCAGAGACCTGCAGAACTTCTTCATGATTCTGAGAGCAGGAAGCTCATCTGCGAATTGTACTCTGACTCCCTGAGAAAGGACAGTAGCAAAAGGCTCAGTGTACAAGAGGTTTAATTCGCTAGGAAGCCCTGCCCAGGACACTTGGAACACTGCAGCTACAGAAAATAAAACTGCGTGGCCCATGAGTCCCAAGCAGCAGTGGGAATGTGGAGTTCTCTGACATCCCTACATGGATCAACATTTAGTTTTTATACAATTAAAAACTGCTGTTAACTATTTATTTTGCCTTTTGCCCTTACGGATTAGAGTGCTTAACTGTCTGTGATTTAGAAGCCAGTAATTTTGAATCAGAGCCCAGGGTCCTTGCAATGCTGTTTCTTCCAAGTGTCCCTGCAAAGCTCTCTGACGGGAGGGGATGCTTCTGCTAGAGTGTGTGCACAGAGGATTTACAGGGTCTGTAAATCCCATTCCATGGGATGTAGGACTTAGGGACCAGAGCCCTCTCAAAATTTGAGAGCACAAAGGGCCTGGACTGCTGGGGAAGAAAGTGACCTGCCGGAAGTCCTCCAGCCATTTCACAGGCCCCAGGCCAGGACTCAGGCTTCTGCTAGAGTCCAAGCTGGCAAGGACAGCAAGGCAGAGGGAATAAAAGATGACAGTCGAGTCAGGACATTCCTGTTCTCTCTGAGCATTGATTACCCTTCTGTGCCTGGCGGTTGTTTGAAGAGATGGGGTAATATTTAAGCTTAAGTACTCTCTGATTCACCCTCATATCACTGAGTTCCTAACTCTGTAACTAAGGACTCCTAATAAATAGTCTCTAATTATTAAGGAAAAACTGACTGGCATATGTCACTGCCTTTTTTTTTTTTTAGGTTTTTCTTCTTTTTTACAGAAACAGCCAAGTTGATCCTAAAGTTTATATAGAAATGCAAGGGATTCAGAATAGCTAAAGCAATCTTGAAAAAGAAGAATAAAGTTGGAAGACTTACACTTCCTGGGTTTAAGACCTAGTACAAAGCTACTGTAATCAAGACAGTGTGGTACTTGTGTAAGAACAGACATACAAACTAATGGAATAGAATAGAGAGTTCAGAAATAAACATAAGGTCAACTAATTTTTAACAAGTGTGCCCAGACCATTCCATGGGAAAAGAATAGGCTTTCAATAAATGATGGTGAGACAATTGGACATACACATGCATGACTGAATTTGGATCCCTACCCTACACCATATGCAAAAATTAGCTCAAGATGGATCAAAGACCTAAATGTAAAAACTAAAACACTTGGAGAAAATATAGGTATAAATCTTCATGACCTTGGTAGGCTACAGTTTCATAGATATGACAACAAAATCACATGCAACAAAAGAAAAAAATAGATTATTTGTATTTCATAAAATTTAAAAACTTTTTACTAGATGAAAGAAGGTGAAAGGATTAACCAAAGAACATATATGCATAACCCATGGACACAGACAACAGTGTGGTGATGGCCAGAGGAAGTGAGGGCAGGTGTGGGGTCTGAGTGGGGGCCGGGAAAGGGGGGGGGGGATGGGTATATCTATAATAGTCAACAATAAAATAAAGTTAAAATATTAACAACTTATGTGCACCAAAGTACACTATTAAGAAAGCAAAAAGACAAGCTAAAAAAATGGGAGAAAATATTTGCAAATCATATATCTGATAAGAGTCAAGTATCCAGAATATATAAAAAACTCTTACAACTTAATAATAAAAAGACAACTTAAGTTAATTTTTTTGTTAATCCTCACCCAAGGGTATTACTTCTGTTTATTTTTTTTTTTTAAGAGAAAGTGGAAGGGAGGGACAATGAAAGAGAAAAGAGAGAAAGATCAATGTGAGAGAGATACATCGATTGGTTGCCTCTCCTGTGTGTCCCTACAGGGACCAGGGGTTGAACCTGCAACCCAGGTACGTGCCCTTGACTGGAATTGAACCCACAACCTTTCAGTAAGGGGGCCGATGCTCTAACCACTGGGAACACACTCCAGGGTGACAACCTTATTTAAAAATGGACTAAGGATTAAACAGTCAACTCCAAACAAGATATGCAAGTGGCCAATAAGCACTTAGAAAAGGGCTCAACATCATTAGTCATTAGGGGAATGCAAATTGAAACTGTAAGATACCTCTTCACACTCACAAGGATGACTAGAATAGAAAAAACACATAACAAGTGTTGGTGAGGATGTGCAGTAATGGAACCCTCACACATATACAGGGACTCATTGAGGTTGGGAATGTAAACTAGTCAGCCACGTTGGAAGACACTCTACCAGTTCCCCAGATGTTAAACAGTTTTACTGATAACACAACAATTCTTTTCCTAGGTGCGTACCCAAAAGAACTGAAAATATATCTTTAAATAAAACCTTGTACACAAATGTTCATAGCAGCATATTCATAATAGCCAAAAAGTGGAAACAACCCAAATGTCCATCAACTAATGAATGGATACACAAAATCCAGTAGATTCATACAATGGAATATTATTCAGCCATAAAAGGAACACTGGAGCATGGGTGAACACACTATGACATGGATAAACATACTAGTACTACGACATGGATGAACTTTGAAAACATTATGCTGAGTGAAAGAAAGCAAAAATAAAAGCCCACGTATCATTTTATTCTACTTATACGAAATATAGAGAATAGGCAAATATGTAGAGATGGAAAGTAGATTAGTGTTTGCAAGGAGCCAGGTGAGAAGGAAATGAGGAGAGACTCCTAAGGAGGATGGGGTTTCTCTTGCGGATAATTAAAATGTTCTGGGATTGGTGCTGGTGGTTGCACAGATTTGTAATATACTAAAAATACTGAATTGTACACTTTAAAGGTGATTTTTATGTTCATTGAATTAAGTTGTAATAAAAAAATGCAAAAAAAAAAAAATAGAACAAATGATTGGCCAGGAGCCAGGGCACATTATCCAAACAGTTGCCCAGAAAGGAAAGCTTTGAAGGCCTGAAGGGCAGACTGAATCCTGGGAAGGAGCAAGTGCTACCACTGGAGGCACAAAACAATCAGATAATGGTTTTAATTCAGACACAATCCAATTCATCAGTAAACAACTTTAGAAATAATGTATAACATTTCAGGAAAGAACAATCAAGCATCTTCCATTGCTGGAAACTTCTTTATATGTATTAATTATGCACTCTTTATTTGGAATAGCAGTGAATGGTACATAATTAATACAAATCAATGATGCCTTTTAACATTCTGATATCTGGTGTGCTCAATAAGTTTCGAGAAAGCTGCAATATACATTTGAGAAGGGTACAAATGGTTCTGTAGATATTGGGACTTCAGTCCCATCCGAGCAGAGCATGGGTTTACGGGAGAGGCTTGTGGTAAGGAATGGATGCTGATTCCTCAGTCATGTTTTTCCTTCTCCTGCCCATGCTGAGCGTTGCGCTGTATGCATGAAAGCCTCTGTGCCAAGTTGAAAGGTACTTTGGTTATGCAAATAGGAAAACATGCGACCCAATTATTTCCACTAAAGCTGCCATAAGAGAAAGGCCAGACTCATGTTCCGCTATCTTGAGGCCATGGTCCAGACTGACCCACTGAGTTCTGCATATTTCCCCGGAGCGGAGTGGTAATAACTGGCCGCTGCTCGTGTGGTTCAGGAGTCCTGGGTGTCATTGGCTGTCAGGACATACGGTCTTGTGCTGACCTTGTGTGAACTCGGACACGGTACATCACTGGAACAGACTCTTGCTTGTTCTGAAAGATGACCTGGCTCCATGCTGCCAACAAGTGCTGGACTTGCCCTTCACTTTCCACCCTCTCAGCTGGGGTTCATATTTACTACAAATCTTCACATGTATTGAAACATTTTTTTTTCCTCCTAGTAACCATGTCAGGAATTTTTTTAATCATCATTTTCAATTTTCAGGAGCTGAGACTAAGCAAGATCATGACCTTCCTAAGGGCACACCATTACTAAACAGCACAGCTAGGATTCAAATCCAGGCCTACCAATTCCCTACCCAATAACTGTAAGTTGTTTGAAACTTGCAAAAATATTTCCATTGATAGGAAATTGTGAAAAGCTGGGAAAGATGGCAGTGGAACAGCCGGGTTACAAACACCCTGGGACAGGTGCTGTTAGCTGCGTCACTGACACCCACTCCCACCTTATTCCTTGGTATCAGACTCTAAGGTAGTCTGGAGTGGCAAGGCATGCAGCTAGAAATCTCACATGTACCCTCAACCTTCTTGGCTTTGAGGAGTGCTAAGTTGCCAAGTTCTGGCCAATTGTATAAGCTAAAGGTTCTAAGATCGCGTTTACAAGGAACAGCCTCAGTCTGTGCACCTGAGACTTAGATTTCTTGTCAGAAACTGAAGGGTCTTAGATGTTGCTTTGCTTGCAAGCTAACAAGTTAGCCTGCCATAGTTTATAGACCATATATATGCTGTCAGGAGGCAGGAGGCGCTCTGAGTCAGAGAAACAAGTGATTACTCATGGCAAAAGCAGCCAGAGCAGGTTCCTCAATCCCAGGGGGAGGACACAGTGAGAACCAGATGCTACCTGCCCATTGGGTTTGCATCACAGTAAAGCAACCCCAAAATTAGGAGGCTCATAAGCTATTGGTACATTTGCCCCTTGAGATTACTCATTACTCAAGTCTCCTTCAGTAAAGAGAGGGAAGGCATCACTAGATTATAAACTTGGAGAGTAAGCAATGTCTCCAGGATGGAGAAGGAGAGTGTTCTAACTCTTCAAATCCCCCTGGAGGTTCTCTACCTTTAGGGAGATACTCTCTCAGTTTCCAAAGATTTGCTATTGAAATATGCCTTTTCTCAGAAAGACTGAACCATGCAAAAATGAAATATTCTCAGAGAATTTTCATCCAACACCGAGGGCTCAGCAGCCATCTTACACCGCAAGGAAAGCCCCAGACTGAGGCTGGAGGAACAAAAACAGAAAGGGCCTGGGACCTTGAAAAGCTGAACTAGTCTGGCTCCTGTTCATACCTTGCTTCCCCTGGGCTCCCTTGCTAGGAGCCAGACAATATTCTAATGCAGGGGTGGGCAAACTTTTTGACTCGAGGGCCACAATGGGTTCTTAAACTGGACCGGAGGGCCGGAACAAAAGCATGGATGGAGTGTTTGTGTGAACTAATATAAATTCAAAGTAAAGGAGCGGAGGGGAGAGCAAGAGAACTGGATAGAACAGCCGGATCCGGCCTGCGGGCCGTAGTTTGCCCACGGCTGTAAAGAGAAGAAAAAAAAAGTGGGTTGGGGCGAGACAATCATTAAAAAAACAGAGTATGGCAAGAAGTGCCTATTTCATTTTCAATGGAACATGCTCTCCTCTGGCTCCTCATTCTCTGCCACTCTCCCCTGGCTCAGTAAACAGCACCTCTATCAGCTCATTGCTCACGCTTCCAAGTTGGTATTTTTTATTTTTCCCTTATCTCCCATACTCAGTTCTTCAGCAAGCCATGAATTGTACCCCAACGATATATCTCCTTGGTCCACTTCCCACCATGCCACCTTCCCATAAACCTTACCTGCTACCTACCACTCTCCCTACTGCCCACCATCCACCCACCATCCTCCCATTTTCCAGTTCAAGAGCAGAGGTTCTCTCATTGAGACACCTGGCCCTTTTGACAGCTGGAGAAGGATGGGGCAGTACTTCCCTATAAGGAGGAACTAGCTCCAGGTGGGGGGCGTGCCCTTCACACCTTGGGCTATGTGGGTGGTTGGGGAACACCCCTAGCTTTTCTGCCTGGAGGGAACAGGCCTCTAGAAGCAGGCTGACAGAATGCATATTGCGCATGCCTGTGCAGGCCAGTCTAACCTGCACCAGGAGCAAGAAGCAGGTGTGGAAGAGGCTGAAGGTCCCAGGTGCTGGCTCTTCCATTACGAGGCAGATGCCTAATTAAAAACACCAGCCTATTCAAATGCATGTATTTTTCTAAAGGCTGGGCTGGAAAAAGACAGATATTTTTGCAATGCCAGAGTGGGGCCAGTCGGCTTGTCGGCTCCATTTCTCCTGATAAGAAACACCTTCTTGATGGCTGGAGAAGCCTGGGGCGCCAGTGGCAGCACATGTAGATGGGGACTATCACCAGTGAGGGGGTCTCCTCCACACCTGAAGGCTGTTCAAGTAGTTGGGACCACCTTGAGATATCCTGGCCACGAGGGCAACATCTGCCAGTGGTTAGCTGATGGAGTGCTTGCTGTGCGTGGGCCTTTCACATGCCAAGTGGACCCAGTAACAAGAGACAGGTGTCTGGAGAGTTCAGCGGTCTTAGGCACTCGCTCATGGAGCACAAGACAGATAAAAGCCCTAACTTACTCAATTCACATATTTCCTTCAAGGGCTCTGCTGGAAAAAGCTAAACTGCCTTGCCTTGCCAGGGTGGGGCCCGTTGGGCTGGCCAGACATGGTTCCCTGGAATAAGACACCTGGATATGTTGACAGTGGAGAAGCCCAGGACACCACTGGGCAGAAGGCCCAAGTGCAGACAGACTATTGCCAGGATGGGGTGGGATTCCTCAACACCTGGAGGCAGGTTAGGGACAGCTCCCAGATCCCCTGCCTTGAACACACAGCCTGCCAGAGGTTGGTCACGAGGTGCCTATGCCCATGCATGTATGGAGCTGATAAGAGTAGCCAGGGTTCTGAAAATGGAAGAGCCAGGAGAGGTCAAGTCACAGGATGGGTCCTTGAGGGACAAGGTTTATGCCATGTTGCAAGCTTTAAACTACCCAATGGGCAATATTTAAACTGAATGCAGGATTTCAGAAGCCTGGGACCTCTAAGTGAGACACTAAGTACAGTGGGACTAACTGTGGCTGATTTACTGCTGCTGCTAGAGGGAGCTTGCCATTGGGTGGCCCTCTCCAAATAGGAGACCATGCAGGTGGTTGAAAACGGGCACCAGCTGGACAGGCCAGGAGGGCCCAGCTGCCAAAGCCCACTGTGCACTCACGAGTGGCCAGGGTTGCCAGGGACCTGGAAGAGCCCGTGGGTTGGGAGAGGCTGGATCACAGGAATGGGATCTTGTGGACACAAGCATCTGTGCAAATCCAGTCCCTGAACTACACAAATTCAGATGTTTCCCCTGGAAAGGAGAGCTGGAGTATAAAATAGGTCTGCCTTGCAAGGGTGGGGCCAGGCCGACTGACTGAGCAATCTTCTATAATAATAAAAGTGTAATATGCAAATCGCTCGAACGGCCAAACAGCAGAACAACCTTCCGGACAACCATGCTATGACACACACTGGCGCCAGGCCAGCCAAGGCAGTGCAATGCGATTGCTGGGGAAGGGGGGGGAGGCCACCATTGCCCCATGATTGCCCCACAGAGGGAGTCTGAGGCAACCAACCTGAGGGCTGAGGCAGGTGGGCGGGGCCTCCCTCTGGGGGGCAATCAATCATGGGGCTCCTGGACTGCAAGAGGGTGCAGGCTGGGCTGAGGGACCTCCCCGAAAGTGCACCAATTTCCTGCACCGGGCCTCTAGTCACTTAATAAAAGCAACTGGGACCACTGGTTGCTGGAGAAGCCCACCAGGATCCTCAAGGGTCAGGTTTCCATAGAGACTGACTGCAACCAATTTTAGCTGCCACCTCAAGGTTATTTTTAGAAGTTAAGCCACCTCCTCACTAAAGATTCCAGTTGTTTAGGTTGGGCCCCAGCCCACAGTCTGGAGGGCCCCAGCTGCCCCAGGTTGCCTGAAGGGATGCTTACTGCCCAACCAATCTGTGGAGCAGATCAGAGTAGCCACAGATCTAGAACTGACAAGGGTTGGGAGGGCTTGGGTCACAGGATGAGTTCTTGGAGAACCAAGTGATGTCACCTTGAAAGCCCTATAATACCCGATGAGCAATATTCAGACTGAGTGCAGAGTACTGGGTTACTCCATTGCCTTGCTAGGGTGGGGCTGGGAGGACAAGTTGTGGTGTCCTCTATAACATACACCTGGGAGCTAGAGAAGCTCTCCACCCGGGAGGCAACAAGTCCAAATGAGAATGACTGTCTCCAATATGCAGCTGCTGCCCCAGGGTTGTTTTCAGAGGGTGGTCTCTCTCCACAGCTGAGAGTATGCAGGTGGGTGAGGCTGGGTCCCAGCTTCTCAGGTCTGGAGGGACCTGCTGCCCACAGCCCACGGAAGCAATGCAAACTGTGCATGCATGGACCTGGTCGTAGGGGTGCCAGGGACCTAAGCTAAGGAATGGTTTGGGAGAGGACTGGTCACAGGAGCAGAATCCCTGTAATACAAAACAGCTGCCTACTTCTAAGCCTCAAATTAGACAATTTACTGCTGCAGGTAGAGGGTGAGCACATGCTCCCTGAAGGCAGAGCTGGAGGGTACTGGCTTGTTTGTCAGGGCAGGGCCAGCCAGGCTGGCTGACAGGGAATCATCTCAAAAGAGACACCTGAAAGCCTGATTGATGGAAAAGCTCAGGACTTCTCATGCGGAGAGTCCACATAAGGGCTGAGTGTCCCTAATCTGTAGCTACCACTTCAGGGTGATTTCTAGAGGTGGTCTGCATAGTCATTGAGGACTATCCAGGCCCCAGCTCCACAGGTTTAAAGGACACCTGCTGCCCAAAGCATGGCAAAAGGTGCATTCTGCGGCCAGCGTGTGCAGAGCAGTTCAGGGCAGCTAGGGATCTACAGCTGGGCACAGTCAGGGGAGGTTGGGTCATAGGTGGAGGCGGGAGGAAGCATACCCCTCCTCTAAACCCCTAAAATATTCACTAAGGAAATTCTTACAAAACACAGAACTCCAGGTTTTGGACTGCCTTGCTAGGGCTGAGTGGTGAGTGAAGCTGGGGTAACTACTGGTAAGACACCCGAGAGCCCTTAAGGCAAATAGGATTGACTGTGGTCATTTTACAGGTACTACCACAGGGTAGACTTCTGGAGGAGGCCCCTGTGGGAGAGGCTGCTTCATAAAAGACTAACTGGTGGTTAGGACTGAAGGAATGCCTACTGCACAAGTCCCAAGGAAAGAGTAAAGATAGAGAAAAAGTAAAATGCTATCATTTTAACCAAGCTGCTAAATTATTAACATTATGAAGGTTGAGGCTTAAATAAAGGATTTTTTTCTTATCTTAACTTCCCTGGTAACTTAAACTTTTGAACTTTGCAGTCCTGTCAATTCTTAGGTATATACTAGTTCATTGTGCATCAAGCCTGGACATACATTAAACCTACAAATAGCCCTCTGACTATCCCCTAAGGTTTAGCCCTAAACCTTATGCAGCTGCTGCCCCAGGGTTGTTTAGCCCTCCACCTATGACCCAACCTCCCCTGACTGTGCCCAGCTGTAGATCCCTAGCTGCCCTGAACTGCTCTGCACACGCTGGCCACAGAATGCACCTTTTGCCATGCTTTGGGCAGCAGGTGTCCTTTAAACTTTAGGGTAAACTAAGGTCTCAGGACATGACCAGATTTCCTGGTGCCCATCCTGAGACCAGCTGGCAGCCATCATCCAGACCTGACATGTGACTAATAATAGTCCTGGATCCAAGGTCTAAGAATGCAGGACTGAATATTCTCAAAGATATAATTTTTATAATAAAACTGTTAACTTTTACTTCTTCTTGGGAACACTTATGGACTTTTGCCTAGATGTTTCTAGTTTGCAACTCTAAGACCTTTGAATAAAACTTTATCATTTATTTCTAGCCAAAGCCTCCTGACTCTTTGTACTCAGTCAACATTTTGTGGTGTCAGCATTGTGGAATCCAAAGAGTTCTCTGCTTTAATTTCGGCACTGTTGGATTTGAGCAAGGCTTGAAACTTTTGTGCTCTGGGGTTCCAGTGGTGACTTCTCTTGTTTCTAGTCTCCCTCCTTCAGGTGAGGCTCAGAACTTTTATTCATGGTTTCTCTGATACCAGTTTTTGTCTAAATCGACAACCCCCATCTGCAACACCAGCTGGATTTATGTTTAAACATTATAGTCAATCCTCTGTTAATTATCTATTTAATGGACCTCTGTTACAAAAGACAATTTGGAATGACAGTGGCCACTTGGGAATCTTTTAAAATTCCAAAATTAGTGTATTTACATATACAATTAGAAACTTTTAGAAACAGGAAGCTGAATAAGAAACATTTTCAATGAGTACTTAAAGGCCTTTAAGTAATTAAATGATTCAAAGATAGTCTTAACATCTCTTTTGTCGTTTTGTCTGGCCATGACAGTTTTCAGGGGACTTTACATGAGATTTTCGTCCTCTAAAAGTTCCCCCAAAGTTCCTTCCTCAGGAACTCTACTAGTTATATGTACAAACACATTGGTTTCTCCACTTGTGCTTTTTACTTTTTTAATTTTTTTTAATTCTTTTTTATTTTTTTAATAAATCTTTATTGTTCAGATTATTACAGTTGTTCCTCTTTTTCCCCCCATAGCTCCCCTCCACCCAGCTCCCACCCCACCCCATGCCCATCCCCCCCCCCACTGTCCTCATCCATAGGTGTATGATTTTTGTCCAGTCTCTTCCCGCGCCCCCCACACCCCTTTCCCCTCGAAATTGTCAGTCCACTCCCTTTCTATGCCCCTGATTCTATTATATTCACCAGTTTATTCTGTTCATCAGATTTTTTATTCACTTGATTTTTAGATTCACTTGTTGATAGATATGTATTTGTTGTTCATAATTTTTATCTTTACCTTTTTCTTCTCCTTCCTCTTCTTAAAGAATACCTTTCAGCATTTCATATAATACTGGTTTGGTGGTGATGAACTCCTTTAGCTTTTTCTTATCTGTGAAGCTCTTTATCTGCCCTTCAATTCTGAATGATAGCTTTGCTGGGTAGAGTAATCTTGGTTGTAGGTTCTTGTTATTCATCACTTTGAATATTTTTTGCCACTTCCTTCTGGCCTGCATAGTTTCTGTTGAGAAATCAGCTGACAATCATATGGGTGCTCCCTTGTAGGTAACTAACTGTTTTTCTCTTGCTGCTTTTAATATTGTTCCTCTGTCTTTTGCTCTTGGCATTTTAATTATGATGTGTCTTGGTATGGTGCTCTTTGGATTCCTTTTGTTTGGGGTTCTCTGCACTTCCTGGACTTGTAAGTCTATTTCTTTCACCAGGTGGGGGAAGTTTTCTGTCATTATTTCTTCAAATAGGTTTTCAGTATCTTGCTCTCTCTCTTCTTCTGGCACCCCCATAATTTGGATGTTGGTATGCTTGAAGTTGTCCCAGAGCCTCCTTACACTATCTTCATATTTTTGGATTCTTTTTTCTTTTTGCTTTTCCAGTTGGGTGTTTTTTGCTTCTTTGTATTTCAAATCTTTGACTTGATCCTTGCAATCCTCTAGTCTGCTGTTGGATCTCTGTATATTATTCTTTATTTCAGTCTGTGTATGCTTAATTTCTAGTTTGTCCTTTTTCATATCCTCAAGGGTCTCACTAAATTTATCAGTGGTTTCTATAAAATTCTTGAAAAACCTTATAACCGTGGTTTTGAACTCTATATTCTCCATTTCTTTCATTTGTGACCTGTTTCTTTGTCTCTACATTTTGGCTGCTTCCCTGTGTTGATAGAGTGGCTTTGTGTGCTAGGTGTCCTATAGGGCCCAGTGGCTCAGCCTCCCCAGTTACCTGAGGTGGACACTCTTGGTGCACCCCTTTGTGGGCTGTGTGCACAGTCTTGTTGTAGTTAAGCCTTGATTGTTGTTGGTATCCCTGGGAGGAATTGACCTCCAGGCCATTTGGCTGTGAGGATCAGCTGTGTCTATGATGGGAGAACTTCTGTGCTGGAGACACCCTTATGAGGCAAGACTTGCTTCAGTTGGGCTTTGGTGCTCACTAAGTCTGCCTTCTGAGTGTGTCCCTTATGGATCTGAGGAATTGTAACCTGGATGGTCCCACTCTGACCCTTGGGTATACTGGCTCTTGGATCTCCAAGGAGGTGCTAATTTAGCCTCTGCCTGAGGCTACCCAGCAGGAGCTATGGAGAGATCTGCAGATTCCTACTCTTTGTTTGGGGTTTGAAGGTGCCCAGATGAGGCTCAGCTGTGAAGCAATGCAAGCTGCTGTGGGGCCTTGGGCCTTCTTTTGGATGTTCTGGGTCTCTCTGACCCAGCTGCAGTTTGTTAGGTAATTTTAGATTTCAAAGGGCCAGGCCATTCATATGCAAAAGCCTCTGCACACAGCTTGGGTGGGGCGGGGTCTCAGGGCGGAGCAAACAGCAATGGCTTCCCATCAGCCCTGCCCTAAGAGGCCCCCGGGGTCTCAGTGTCCCTCGGTAATCGCTGCGTGCACCTCTGAGAGAAGGCTGCTCTCGAGTTCGGCCCGATGCCAGACAGTCCAGTTTCTCCCCATATGAGTCTAGGTCCCCAGAGTCTCACCGGGAACTGGAGTTCAGAGCAGTCGGGAGCTTGTGTCTCCCTACAGATTGAAAAAGCCAGCCGCGTACTCAGTTACCAGCCCTTTCTGCACGCGCGAGCACCTCCGTACCTCTGCACTTTACTTCCGCAGCTCCTCTGAGTCTCAGTGTGCTTTTCTCTTTCCTTCTAGTTGTAGAATTTCCACTTAGCCAGCCTTCCTGTGGTTCTGGATGATGTCCGTTTTGTCTTTTAGTTGTAGTTTTGAAGTGGTTGTGTGAGGCAGCAAGTTCAGGTGTTTACCTATGCCGCCATCTTGGTTTCTCTCTCCACTTGTGCTTTTTAAATAAAATAGACCAACTTAGTCAAAATAATTTAAAACTCTAATGGCCAGTTTAAAAACCCTTTGTTCTAAGTCTAACTGGAGAGCTCACCCCCTTTAAAGAAAAGGAATTCAAACATATCAATGCATTCTGTGACTGGTATGCAGAAGCTTCTAAAAGACAAAATGACTTTTTTAAAAAATAGCTCCAAAATGATCCCCAAAGAAACTTTGGGCATCTGAGCAGGTGCTTTAAATTTTATTCAAGTGTAAATTGCTGCTATGGCTCCAAGGCTCCTTTCCAAGGACAAATATAAATCTTAATTGTCTTCTCCACAAATATTAATAAGAAAAAACCTTAGCTGAAGCATCCATCTTATATAAATACTGCTGTTTGAAATTTTAACCCTGCTATTTGGCTTCTGTAAATTCTTGCTTGTTTAGACTACTCCCACTTCAGAGAGGCCATTAAACCTTCCCCAGACAAGGTTATCAGTGCTGGCGCCAGGCCAGGCCTCTGGTTGAGGTCTGAAGGCCCCAGCACATACATCTTCTTTAAGAACTTGCAAAAGGGGCCAGAAACACCCCATATTTGGGAGACAAAGAAGGTAAAAACATATAAATAGGGAAAATTCCTGCATGTTGGGGCCCAGAATTTGAGAGACATTTTCCTCTGGACCCACGCATAATAAATGTAACTCCATCTCTCTAAGTATTTCTTTGTTCTTCTTCGGTTTTCTGTAACATTATTGGTTCCCTGAACCGAGGAACAACTGTGCTTGGCCTTTTGGCCTCCGGTGAATGGGCTGGGTTTGGGGCCCGGGGAGCTGGATAGGCCTCTGGGAGGTGCCGCTCTGCTGATTTAGCAGAATTGAACCGGGGGACTCCGGGCACTCCTGGACCTCAGCCCAGGACCCGGCCGACATCTGGAGAGAGTAGACGGACACTTCTGGACCTGTCGACATAATCTGTAAAGTAGGGGACCCGTCAGTTCAGCCCACTTCAAGTGAGTGGAAGGGGGAGCTTGATCACCTCCCCGGAAGCCATACAGCTTCCTCAGGCAAATTAATCAGGAGTCAGGAATCAGGTGACTGTTTAAACTCTGGGTAAATATCTGGTAGAAGTAAAAAACTCGGACTAGCTAGTATATAAATGTGGGACTCTGGAGGTGAATGAAGGAATTATGAGTTCACTTTGCTGTTTGTTTGTGTGGGACTAGTGGCCAATTTGCTACCGAGAAGGGGGACTGGACGCAGTCTTAACTCCTCGGATAGGTTCTCACCAAGACTTTGGTTTAGAATTCTGTTCTGGGGCATGGGTGCCGGGAGTGCCCCCATTCCCGTCTGGGAAGTTAGGCATTGTTTCGTTTATCTGCTCAGCTCCAGTTAGGGCTAGTCTACTGAGAGAGTGTGAGTATGGATGTTTGTCTGTCTTGGCATAATTATCTGCTCATTAACTGGTCTGTGTGAAGCGAAAGCTACTTTGATTTATTCTGCATTTCTGTTTATTCATCTGGCTAAAATGTTTTATTTATTAAAGGCTGAATGGTCTGCAAAAGTCTTAAGCAGCGCTGCTGAGTTATTTTTCTCAGAGATGTTTGCTCTCTATCACAGTGGGAGGGAATCAGCCCACTTAGCTAATAAAAATTTCTCTCTAATTTTGTATAAGTAAGGGTTTCAGTTTGCTCTGATTTGTGAATTTGCTGTATTAAATTGAAATTTTAAAGTCCTAGTGTTAACTTAAAGGTATAAATTTATGACATTTCAAGAACAAAGAACTTTTATTTATGGCTTTCTTATCTCTTTTGGTGATTGGAGACTTCCAGGGGCAGGGCTTACAGCTCTGCAGGGTGGAGAGATTTACAGGCCCTGTCCCTGCTTGTGACATCATAATCCAACGTGAGCCACCTGTGGTGGAACTAAGACTGAAGTTATTATTAACTATCTATGGACCCCCGATTCTAATTGCATCTGTAACTGGATTAAAGATCTTTTCTTTCAGGAGGCCATCCAGGCTTTCGGTTCGCAAGAAATCTTTCTACACACCCTTATCTTCCTCCTCCCTATCTTTCCAGGCTGACTAAGAGTCATTTTTCTCCACAGGTCGGACCTCAGCCTTCGAAAGGGAGGACTACTACAGTGGTAGTCTGTAGTTTTCTCTGAAACTCCCACTGTTTCTATTTCTCCCCTCTGTAGGAATTGTCTTCCTCTGACTCACAATCAGAAAGAGAGACAAGCAACTGGACTGGAGAACTGGACAGGAGAGGGAGGCGGTTGTTGGCAGTTAATTATGAAGCAGGGAGAGATAGGTTTTTGTTGATTTTACTGGCTGCAGACAGCTCTGCTGGCGTAGGGGTATGGTCCAGGTGTCTTATCAGAACTTCACTAGATTTAAGGTTGCAAGTTTTCTGCAAGCATAATTAATCTAGCTGCCCTGGTGATTTAAAACTGGTTGCTAGGCAGACTCATCCCCCAAGAGCCAGATGAAAGAAGGGGGTGAAGGGGCCTGGATGCCTGAGCTGCCTGCAGTGGCCCTGGAAGAAGCCTCAGCAGCAAGAAAAGCGGGGGACAGCAGACATTTACCTGACACTAGAGCTGCCCCACTGCTGCCCAGTGAGTAATGAGCATTTTACAACAAGCAATACAAGACTTAGGCCTTTGGCTTGCTGGCTGCAGCAGTGACTGCTGCAGAAGCCAGTGACTGCTACTAGCCTTCCTGCAGCCCCAGGAATAGAGCAGCAGGCCCGGGATCTGTAAAAGCAGCAGATAGAGCTAGTGAAAGCTCCCTGTTTGCAAATGTACTGAAAGGGCTCAGTACCTGTTGCTGCTGGAAGAGGAGGGGCTGAGATCCCCTTCCAGTGCACTCTCTTGGGAGAGGCCTGGTCCCTGCTCTGCCACAAAGGGGACTGGCGGGAAGACAAGGGGTCTAATACCCAAGCCACTGCCACAGAAGCGTTTTGCAATATGCAAAGCTGTTTCTAACTGTAACTCTGGCTGTTTTGGACTGGCAGCTTAAAGTCAAAGAGCAAAGGAAAGGCATTCTCCCTGGACCGGGGAGCCTTCAGGACTTTGAGATTCTCCAAGAGAGGAGGAGTCTGACTGAGGGATGGCAGAGACCCTGTTGGGTTAGAAGGACCTAAGGCCACATGTTAAACTTATAAATTACAGCTTTCTAGGTAGATGTCCAAGCCCAGTTATGTAGGGGTTAAGCTGACTGTTTACAGCAAAACAACTTTATCCCGTGCCAGAATAAAATTCAGGGAAATTACACAGGCTGTGTTTGTGGCTAGAAAGAAGAACTGGCCACCATGCACAGCCCTGACAGTGACCTGCAGAAAGCTGTGTAATAGATTTAGATGATACCTGCGACTTCATGGACATGACTCCAGAAAGACAAGGACAATTTTGCTTTGTGTGGGAAGGTCAAGAATAGACCTTAGTCACCTCCCTAAGATATTTGTATAGCCCTACCATGTGTCATATATGGTAGCAGAAGATTTGGCTACCTAAGGTGGCCACGGTGCCCATGTTACTGTCTTGCAGGCCTGTGTGACCATGCCCATGTCAGGGGTGGCACAAACCTCAACTTTAGGAAACTGGGGAAGGCCTGTTTGGAACAGAGGGAAGTAGTGAGTACCAGCCCTTTGTTACAGGAATTATAGACCCTGTGAGGTCCTGTGACATGTGAGACTCTGTAAAGCAATAAAGCTCCCTTAGTCCTTTCTCAGAGGGCATGTCACCCCTCCCAGAGACCATATGAAATTTTAAGGACAAGTTAAGTAGGGGGAACCCTACTACAAGGACAGCTATAATTGTCTACTTGAATATATGCACATTTTGAATTTCTCCTTGTCATTTGAAGACAGTTATATTACTCTGAAGAATCCATAGAAAGGACTAACAAGGAAAATCAGAAGATCTTAAAGCAGGTCAGTATATTTTTCTCCTTATATAATTCCTCTGAAATTTGGCAATGCTTAATAAATCATGGCAATACATTTCTCTGCATAAATTCAATAAGACCGGTTTCTAATAGTGGTTTTATTGACCGGAAACTTTGACTGGAGTGTCATGTTTTAAAGAGCCCTGTCTGAACTCTGAAGACTTGAAGTCAATAAGAGTGCCAAGGAAAAGCCTGGTATCCTGTTTGGGAGCCCTGAAAATGGCTGGCGCTGGAGCATCAGGCCCATGCCCTACCATCACTGGTGGTTGGTCAGAGTAGAAGGGGAGCAATAAGGACGACTCTGCGTTCCTGTGGAACCCCACACACTCTAGGCCGTGATGAGTAGGAGGGCTACTGAGATGGGCCTTAAAACCTAGGGCATGGGCCCTGGTGGAGTTGCTGCAGGTGAGGGATTCACCTAACTCAGCAGATACTACAGGCAGGCCTGACGGCAGCTGGATGGCTTGGCTTCCTGGCCCTACGGGGCACAATAAGATTCAATCATGAAATTCCAGCAAAGATAGTCAGTTACCATTCTTGTTGTGTTTATGCAAACAATCAGGCCAAATTAAATACAATAGGTAAATTAGTCTTTATCTGGCTCTTTTGATAAACATAGAGGTAATTTTGAGGAGAAAAATTCTATTTCAATAGAGGTCATTAAAACTGAAATGTTTTCTTTCCCTTCCACTGGACCAATTGTTACAGTTTGTCTCTGCCAAGTCACAAGCCCACCTCCTTCTGGGCCCAGGCCTCATCGTCCCTGTGACAGACAACAAGGATCTCTTGGCTCTGAGAGAAAACTCCGTCCCTCCTCAGCACAAAGCAGCTACAGAAGAAATTCAACGTCCATTTTCCCTAAAAGAATTCAGAGCCAGGATCCTTGAGGTAATATATTAGTTAGACATGAGCAGAGCAGGGACAATGGGCCAACTAGCGCTACAGGATGTAACTAAGTCTTTCCACCTCTACGTATGTGAGACAAGGGACATAGGCAAAGAGGTACTCACCAAAGTCTCAGCCCCTAGAAACGGCTGATAGCCTATTTGTCCAAAAGACTTGACCCCTTTGCATTTGGGTGACCTACTTGCCTCTGGGCGGTAGCAGCCACGGCTATGCTTATTAAAAAAGCAAATAAGTTAACCCTAGGGCAGTAACTAATCCTAACTGCCCCACATGAGGTCGAGGTTTTACTCCAGAACACACTAGAGCACTGGATGTCAAACACTTGAGTCACCCAGTTTCAGGCTCTCTGGTAGACAAAAGAAAAATCAGTAACAATGTATACTGATAGCAGGTAAGCATTTACAACAAGGTAAGGGTTCTCCACAGAAGAAAGAGGGAACCGGGCCACAGATGAAGCTGCCTGGGAGGCTGCCCTAAAACCAGTGGGGCCTCTACAGATTCTAGTGACTCTTCCAGATCCTGACCTACCCAATCTAGAAAAAGCTAAAATCCATAACCAGTCTTTATTCAAGTTCTTACAGGCTTTACAGTCTACCCAGGAAGCAATCCAAAAGCACATCTGAGACACTCTGCCTGTACCAACTTCTGATCTGGTTCATCCCTTCCACCCTGGTGACTCTGTTTGGGTAAAGAAATTTGCCACCCAAGGACTAACTCCTACCTGGAAAGGACCACCTCCAAGGCAGTCAAGGTCAATGGAATCCCAACGTGGCTTCATCACACCCCGCTTAAGACAGCCCAGGAAAAATTGAGAGTCCAGGACTCTTCGGACTCTCTAAAGATTACTCCTGGCCCTCATTCCGGGCCCTTATCTTATAAGCAGGCCCACTAACTTTATTAGGCAGAAAATTAAGATTATAGTCCTCAGGGGTAAATATAACTACAATGACTAAGAGTCAATGATTTGACTCATGTACATAAAACCAGTGGGGAATGAAGCATCCATCTTATATAAATACTGCTGTTTGAAATTTTAACCCTGCTATTTGGCTTCTGTAAATTCTTGCTTGCTAAGACTACTCCCACTTCAGAGAGGCCATTAAACCTTCCCCAGACAAGGTTATTAGTGCTGGCACCAGGCCAGGCCTCTGGTTGCGGTCTCAAGGCCCCAGCACATACGGGCTCTTTAAGAACTTGCAAAAGGGGCTGGAAACACCCCATATTTGGGAGACAAAGAAGGTAAAAACATATAAATAGGGAAAATTCCTGCATGTTGGGGCCCAGAATTTGAGAGACATTTTCCTCTGGACCCGCTCGTAATAAATGTAACTCCATCTCTCTAAGTATTGCTTTGTTCTTCTTTGGTTTTCTGTAACATAGCCATCTGAAATAATACACTTAACATACCTCAACTGCTATATATTATTGGGGTTTTTGCCTTACTTGTACCTTTCTCATGGCTGACATTTTAAAATGAAACTATCATGTCTCTGGTTACATCTGTGTTGTGTATGTACTAGTATGTCTACCTCTGAAGGATATTACCAAAATTGGTATGTAAAATGCTCTGTCTAATTGGCTTAAAGGAATTAAGCACTTATATGAAAGTTCTTTAAAACATAATATAAACTAAGCCAAATACTTTACAGGATCACATAATCTGGAAAGATATTTGATACTGGAGCTGATTTGCATTTAGTGTGGCTAAATAGGCATGTCTTTGTGGATATCAACATTAAGTATAATACTTTTATTCTATCTGGGTTTATTAGTTAAATGAGTTCTTGTTATCTCTATTGCAAAATTTGTCAGAAAGAATAACTTTGTATGATGAAATTTTTATAACTAACCTATCCATAATTGTTAAAATAAAGTAAATCAGGTGAATGTAAGTAGGATGAAAAGGTTGTTTTTAGTTGTACCTTTTTAGTAATAACTGTATGTGTTATAGTATTTGTACTTAAAAATAGTTTCCCAAAGTCTTTTAGTACCTTGAAACTTTACTGTTTTGCCAGCTAAATTAAATGACAAATTGAACATCCAGATCATTTCCAAATAAGATAAAATATTGAAACATTAACTGCTAAATAAGTCTTGGTTTACCTACTTTTGACTTCTTATTACAGATAAAGTAAAAGGTAAATTTGGATCTGTTAATGAATATATGTAAATGAAATAATAGGAGTAACAATGGTAAAAGAAGGTATAAAGTATGAAAATGCATTTCTGAGGACACTTTTAAAAAGTGATTTGTCTTATTTCTGAATGAGTAAGAAGAGACAAAATAGGGGCAAGGTAAGTTGTGAAAAAATTTATAAAAAAAGGAATCTTGAAAAAGAAAATGTGATATGATCAAGCTAAATAAGATAAAGTTAATTTAATTAAATAATTAAGTGAACTTAAATATTAAAAGAAAGCTTATACAAAATTAGAGCTTGGTTCTTTTTCTGTTAAAAGACAAAGTTGTCCTGTACTATTGTATGCTCTTTTTTTAAAAAATATTTTTTATTGATTTTAGAGAGGAAGGGAGAGTGAGAGAGAGACAGAAACATCAGCAAGAGAGAATCATTGATTGGCCGCCTCCCACACGCCCCCCACTGGGGATCGAGCCCACAACCCAGGCATGTGCCCTTGGCCGGAATAGAACCTGGGACCCTTCAGTCCACAGGCAGATGCTCCATCCATTGAGCCAAACCAGCTAGGGCTATTGTATGCTCTTAATAAGAGATTATAAAGAGAATGCAAAGATTTTGTGTTTTATTAAAATTATTCCCTGTGCTCTGTATTATCAGGTCTCTGAGTACTTAGATAAACCAAGTCTTTTTAAAATTAAAAGAGCTAAATTTTGCTTAAAACCATTTAACTTTCTGTATTTGCCTACAAAGTCTTTGTCACTATTATTGAATTGATAACTAAGTATTGTTTCACAGTGATCTGTTGCTGCTAGGAATTGGCGAGCTCGGACTTTCATTGTGGGTTCTTGTACTATGAAGTTTGAAGAATAAAATTTGCAACTAAAAGATTATAGGCACAAGTCTGAAAGTTTATTGCAAGCATATACAAACTCCCCCTGGGGAGGGTCCCCAAATGGGAAAACCTGCTCTGTCTCTCTAAAATGGGGAAAACATAATTCTCTGAGTCTCTTTGTTCATCCCAGTTTCTAATTGCTTCCTCATATTATATGCTCCCCTCCCCCCACCCTGCTTTCCCGAATGGTATCAGTTTCAAAGTTTCAAAGCTCACCTAGTGGCCCCCTCTTCTTCTTCTCATTATCTTGTAACATTCCTCCCGCCTCTGTGTATGTAAGATAAACAATCCTGGGGCTTAGAGCTGTCTCTGCTGGGTATGGTATGTCTTCCTCTCCCATGGAACCCCGTTCCCTAAAATTGCCTTTCCTGTCTCTAAATTCCTTTCACTATGATTTTATTAACCACGTGTTTGAAAACTTTTGACATGCTTAACAAACTTCTAAAAATTCAAATGTTTAATAGTTTCTTCTTAACCTAAAAATAACTTTGAGATTTTTTTCAGAAGGTCCTTTGAACTCTTTAAAGGAAATCTCTCTCTCTCTCTTTTTCTCTTTGAAAAGGGGGGTGTTAAGCTAAGTAAACATATTGATGTGTTAAATTTACATGGGAAGCATTGGCAATTAAAAAATAATAATGTATTTGTATGTAAATATTGTTATTAAAATAAATGTTCTAAAAAGTATATAAAACCTCTGAGAAACCACAATGTCTTGTTTCATTTGCAAATTTAGTTATCTTAAATATTGTATGTTGCAGAGAAAAGCACATTTCTTTGTCAATTTCATTGTAATCAAATCTTTAACCATGTAATTCTAAGCCTTTGCCATTTACAGAGTCATTGTCTTACTCTTTTTCATTTTTCAAAAATGTTTCATATTCAGTGAGGTTAATGAAGGGAGGACTGACACCCTAAAGTATAGGATTCTGATAAACTTTCACATATCATTTAACTGGGTAAGAATAGGTAGCACTCTAAGGAAAAACTGAATTTGTAAAATTGCTAACAAAAGGTCAAGATCAACAGAACGAATTACATGGAACTGAATGAACTGATGAGGATGGTTATAATTTTTATGACTTTATTTGAGACATAAATAATCTGGTTCGTTAATCTTTTATTTTCAAGATATAAGGACATCATTTCTCTTAAGCTACCTATGATTTATAGTAATTTGGTAAATTATACCATTGTGAACAGAATTGAAACATTTGTCTTTTTCTCTCTTTGACTCCTCCAGAATTTGGAAACTATCAGTTAGTATTCTTATTTTCATGGTAATATTATTATTTGCATAGCATTAATAAAAACCTGTTTTCTTCGTTACAGGACCAATTGGAAACTATGACAGACTTTGACTGAAATGTCATATTTGAGAGAAACATGCATAGACTCAGATATGACAAGACAACTTTAAGGAATTAAGATTGACTTGTGAAAACCAATAAAACTCTTGCAAATATAGGCCTGGGACCTTGTTTACAGTGTTTTCAGTAGCCTTACCAAGTGAGTGAGGAAGGTCACTTCCTGGCAGGTGCAGGAACCTCAATAATTTGGGAATTTTGAAATTAGAGGAATTCACCAAAATTTACAAATATTGCAGGTGAAGTCTGGTGGCGAGTCCTCTCCTTAGCTTTTCTGGCCTTGGGAGGACATTTTAAACAATCTGAAGATTCCTTATAAAAAATATCAGCAGAGCAGATTAAAGAAGCCTATATGGTTAATTACTATTCTTCCTGCTTTTATGTAAATAACATGCCACCTTTATTAAAAGTAAACTTATTTTACAAAGAAATTAGTCTAATTTGGCTATCTTTGGTAAGATGAGGGTGATTTTACAAAGGAAAATTATGTTTCAGTGATAAATCTTTGTGGATGTTAAACTCTAGTGTTGCTTATTACTTTCAAGGTTTTGTTCTTGAACCGAATCCTGAATTCTTCTAGTTCTTTTAACATCTGGCTACAACTCTCTAAACTAACATTTCCAATTTTTCTTTCATTGTTTGACTTGGAATTTTTGAAACTCAAACTTTCCTTTTCCCAAAGCCATACAAGCTAAAGTGAGACAACTTGTTTTATTTATTTATTTATTTAAAAAATCCTTATTGTTGAAAGCATTACATATGTCCCTTTCTTCTCCCCCATTGACTTCTTCTAGCTCCCCCGCCCCCTCCCCAGTCCTTCACCAACCTATTGTCTGTGTCCATGGGTTATGCATACATGCATACAGTTCATTGGTTGATCCCTTCCTATCCACCCACCCACCTCCATCTTTCCTCTGAGATTCATTCAACAGTCTGTTCCATGCTTCTATGTCTCTTGATCTATGCTGTTCACCAGATTATTTTGTTCATTAGATTCCACATACAAATGAGATCATGTGATACTTTTCTTTTTCTGACTGGCTTATTTCTCTTGGCATAATACTCTCCAAGTCCATCCAGGCTGTTGTAAATGATAAGACTTTCTTTCTTACAGCTGCATAGTACTCCATTGTGTGAATGTACCACAGCTTTTTTTATCCACTCATCTGCTGATGGACATTTGGGCTGTTTCCAAATCTTCGCTATTTTAAATTGCGCTGCTATGACCATAGGGGTACATATATTCTTTCTGATTGGTGTTTGTGATTTCTTAGGATATATTCCTAGAAGTGGGATCACTGGATCAAATGGCAGTTCCACTGTTAATTTTTTGAGGAAATTCCATACTGTTTTCCACAGTGGCTGCACCAGTCTACATTCCCACCAGCAGTGCACGAGGGTTCCCTTTTCTCCACATCCTCTCCAGCACTTGTCATTTGTTGATTTGTTGATGATAGCCATTCTGACAGGTGTGAGGTGATACCTTGTGGAGAGCAGCTACAGCATTCAAGCCTCGGACTAATGAGAGGGCACGATCCTCTCGTGGCAAAGCCATGTGCAAGTCCCAGCACAATTATAGCCAAAGGCTTGTGGATGAAAGGGGCCACATGCTGACCTGACAAGCTCAGGGGAAGCCTGCATAACAGTCTTGGCAAACTCAGAGACCTAAAGTAACCACAAAGGATGGTCTGAAATTAAACTTTAACTAAACGCAGTTATGTTGGGCAGTTATATCCTAGCCAGTGGTCGGCAAACTCATTAGTCAACAGAGCCAAATATCAACAGTACGATTGAAATTTCTTTTGAGAGCCAAATTTTTAAAACTTAAACTATATAGGTAGGTACATTGTTATTAACTTAATTAGGGTACTCCTAATTTTGTGGAAGATCCACACTGAAGGGGCCAAAGAGCCGCATTTGGCTCGCGAGCCGCAGTTTGCCGACCACTGTCCTAGGCCAGTATCTTCACTGACAAGGTCAACCTTTACCTTAACTGAGCCTATCTGTCTTTTTGCATCTATGATAACATATCCTTGAAATGTCTGGGTAACTTCCCTTTTTCTGGAGCCCCCGGGGCACAACCAAATGTGGTGGGCGCCAGGACAGATGCTACAAATCCCTTCATTATCATGTTAATTGTTCCTGCACCCACCTAAGTATGTGTCCATCATTTTACTTTTTATCCAATCCCAGGGGTCCCCCCCCCCCACCGCTTTGCTTTATCCCACCTCCTTAATCTATCACCCATGAATTTCATGTAACCCACCTATGTCCCTCCTTTGATTGCAATGTATAAATACAAATGTAACCTGCCATTCTCTGGATCATTATCTCAATTCGTTGAGGTTCTGCTTCCCTGCATATGTCGACAGTTTGGCTCAAATAAACTCACAAAAATTCTTTACAGGTTTCAATTGTTTTTTTACGTTAACAGGCTATAGTTGTAAGCTTGACCTTATGGTCCGAACCTGTGGTCCCAGGAGGCTGCGTTCAGGGTTTGATAGAGTTCAGGTGCATGTAATCGTGCAGGCCAGGCAGAGGGACCCCACTGGTTCATGAATTCATGCAACGGGCCTCTAGTTATAAATAATGTTGCAGTGAACATAGGGGTGCTTATATTCTTTTGAAATAGTGTTTCAGGTTTCTTCAGATATATTCCAAGACGTGGAATCACTGGGTCATACGAAAGTTTCATTTTTATTTAAACTTTTATATGTTTTTACTAGAGGCCCAGTGCATGAAATTCATGCACTCAGGTGTCCCTCAGCCTGGCCTGCATGCTCTCCCAGTCCGGGAGCACTCGGGGGATGTCCTTAGTGCTGCTACAGAGGCGGGAGAGGCTCCCACCACCACTGCTGCGCTTACCAGCCATGAGCCTGGCTTCTGGCTGAGCGGCGCTACCCCTCTGGGAGCACACTAACCACCAGGGGGCAGCTCCTGCATTGAGCGTCTGCCCCCCTGGTGGTCAGTGCATGTAATAGCAACCAGTTGTTCTGCCATTGGGACGATTTGCATATTACCCTTTTATTATATAGGATTGATTTTTGAGGAAGAGGAAGTGAGAGGGCAGGAGAGAGGGAGAGAGAGAGAGAGACAGAGAGAGACAGAGAGAGACACCGATGTGAGAGAGAAACATCGATTGGTTGTCTCTGACCTGGAATCAAAATTGCAACCTGGGGATGTGCCCTGGCTAGGAATGTAACCAGTGACCTTTTGGTGTACCGGATGATGCTCGACCAACTGAGCCACAGTGGCTGGGGCTCCATGCCTACTTTTCATGGTCCAACCCAAGTGCCCTTCTGCCACCCTCTCCAGCTTCTCCCCACAACATCTCCCTGTGTGCCACCATGGCAGACCGCTAGTAGTTCTTATCCGAATCAGCTTGCCTCTGCAACCCACTGCACTGAATCCCTCCTCTGTAATCTCAGGTACACTCCACAAATTACCTAATCTCAGTTTCCACATCTGTAAAATGGATATCATGCTTAATCACGTGTGAGTCAAGAATTTAACAGGAGTTTGGCATAGAATAGATTTCAGCTCTCTTTAATGAACTTGAGCTCCTCCTTCCCCTAGTCTCCCTAGTTCCCCTCCTGGCCTGTGACCCTTTCTTGTGAGTTAATCCTGTAATTACTCTACTTAAAAGTGAAGTATGCATTCACAGAGATGACCTTTCTGCCTTGTCTTCAATAGTAAGGTGCCAATTCAACACCAACAGGAATTTCCCAGTTTGGGCTGTGGTGAAGAATGAATCTTTATTGAGTGCAAAACAGCTCAATTGTGATTCAGCACCACAGCACAGCTGTGAGGCAGCCTTAGGGCCAGGCCTGTCTCCCACTACACAGCTCTGCTCTGCTCCTCGCTGGTCTGCTTTGTGCCATGCTAGTGTGCTCCTCCTCCATTCTGTGCCAGGCTGCTCTGACCTTCGAAGGTCTGCTCTGCTCCTGAGAGACATCATTGTGTCAGTGTTTCAGCTCAGCCAGGGAGACCATCTAGAGATGAAAAGCAAAGTGTGCTCCCAGAGCCAGAGGGAGCTGGCTATGGACAGAAGCCGCCCCCCCACCACCACCACCCCGCTCCGTCCTCATAGTTTGATTGGTCCAAAAGACACTGTCCTGATTGATCAGAATAGAGCCACTCTGGTTGGTAAGAGCTGTGCAGCTCTGATTGGCTGGGGAAAGCTTCAGTCCTCTTGTTGAAATAGGATTCCAGAAACTCCTTTATAAGGGCTGGCTCAGATGCAGGAACACAGTGCAGGCAGGCAGTTCAGTGCAGACTTCTCCCTGAAGTGCAGTTTTTGTGAGAGGACTCTGTACAGAAATGGATGCTAAGTCCTGGCTTTTGTTGTTGTTTGTGTTGTTGTTTTAAATCTGAGCCCAGTGAGCTACCCAGAGGCCTTCTTAGCAGATGTCTTCTTTCTCAGGGTCCATATAAAGCTTGTTTGCATTCATTTGGCATGTTTGTGGGGCCAGGTTGGGCTGCTCCATGTGGCCTGAGGTGGAGCCCAGTCCAGGGCTCTGTGGGGACCCAACCAGAGTGAGGTCAGTTCTATTGGGACTTTCAGGGAAGGCTTTCCAGGACAGTATTTGAGCAGAATTTTGCAGGGATCTTTATGGAAAGATAAAGTTAAAAAGGGTGATGACAACAATGGATGAAGCAAATGAATGAAGAAAGATAAGCCAGGAGTAAATTGTTTCACAAAGCATTTGCTGGGCATCCTATACATTTGCTAGGAGCCACAAATTTGGCTCTGAGCTTTCTAGTGGCCAATATAAAGATTTGACCTCAGTTCTGTGACTGTGTCCTTATATGAAATGCACAACAGTGCTCCTGGCCCTGAGAATAGAGACTTTTCTGCTGAGAGTCTTCAGAAAGAGAAATTACAGAATAAAGGTGACCAAGGTCCTGCACGTGGTCCCTACTAAATATATCGTGGTGCTTCTCTTAGAGCTGCAGAGAGGGCAGGAGCGCTGCAGGAAAAACAGCCAAAGAGAGTGTTTATCTTCTCCTTAAGTGAAAGTTGATGGCACAGTGCAAAGTGCAGTTTGGATAAAGCAATCATCAAGGGTGGGGAGGGGGCACAGGCACTATATCAAGGACAAGGGATTTGTCCCCTGTCCAGACCCAGCCAAAACCAGGCACTGGCACCTCCTCTTTCACCCCACCATCACTTTCTAGCATGGAGACGCTCACTCTATGGAATGGAAGTGGCATTCGCAGGCATGCTGGGTTGCACCTGGACCCCAATAGGTCTCTAGACTTAGGTAAGAGGGCCTCCTCGTATGGAGTGAGGACCAGGAGGACTTCCAGGAAGGCCCACAACCACGGGGCGTAGGCATGACAGCAAAACCTGGCCTGTATTTATTGTCGGTCTTTTCCCCAAGCCCTGGCAGGTCGCCTATAAGAGCCAAAGCTTTTGGTCTGTTCTGTCCACTGCTGAGTCCCCAGGGCCTAGAAAAGAACCTTGACCAGGTTGGCCACTCAGCAAGTATTCAGCTGCCTGCCAAGGAGAATGAACAGTGGGTGGTCTCCAGGCTGTCTGGCTCTCAGATGCTGGCCACCAAAGATTCCTCATTCTTTCCTCCCCTTTCTTCCTCCCCACTCAGCTCTTATTTTCCCCTCTCTCACCTCAAGGTCATGCCTAATACTCTATCTTCTTAGCCCAGTTTATGGACCCCTTTTGGGACAAAGTTCCCAGAGCCATCTGCCTTTCCCGGCATAACTCTATGCCCTGCTTCCTTTTGAAGTCTTGCCAAGTAAAGACCACACAGCTGTTTTTGTAGTTTTTCTGCAGTAATCCTGGTTCTCCCGGAGGCAAACCGGCTACCTCGGAGCTTCCAGGAAGAGGGTCAGCAAGTGCTAGGGAGAAAAACAAACATTTAGAGTTTCAAGGTATTATCTTTCACGGGCACTGCTGGCACAGTCCAGGGCCCAGATTTAGGTCAGTGCTGGGGCACAGAATGTTCTCCACAGCTTAGATTTTTAAAAAGCATTCAGGGCCACTCCAGATGCCAAGTGCCCTCAGGGCCTATGCTCCTCTACTGGGCCCCTCACATGTGAAACAATGACTGTTCCCAGTAAGAAAAG
Organism: Plecotus auritus; assembly: GCF_963455305.1. Classification (NCBI taxonomy): domain Eukaryota; kingdom Metazoa; phylum Chordata; class Mammalia; order Chiroptera; family Vespertilionidae; genus Plecotus; species Plecotus auritus. Next base: position 103,388,219 of record NC_137771.1, read on the forward strand.
GACCAACGGGAATGCACTGACCTTGGAAGCAGCACAGAGATGGGAAAGAGGGCTGGTGGACCATGTCCTCTCCGTTCCAGCTATGAACAAGCACAGAGTCAAGGGGCAGTTCTAGGTTCTGCCTCTGGCTGCATCTAACCTGTAGCCAACTGGCCTAGGCATAGATTAACTCCTCTATGAAAGAGGAAGAAGTCACACAAGTTCAAGAGGCAGAGAGAACCCCAAGCAAGAAGAACCCAAACAGGCCCATGCCCAGACACATCATAATTAAAATGCCAAAAATTAAAGACAAAGAAAAGAAACCACTACCTACAAAGGAGCTCCCATAAGGCTGACACCTGATTTCTCATCAGAAACTATACAGACCAGAAAGGAATGGCATGAAGAACTCAAGGTAATGGAAAACAAGAATCTGAAACCAAGATTACTATATCCAGCAAGGCTGTCATTCAAAATAGATGGTGAAATAAAGAGCTACCTGGACAAAAAGAGGCTAAAGGAGTTTATCACTACCAAGCCAGCATTACAAGATATGCTAAAGGGACTGCTATAATGAGAAGAAGAAATAGAGAGAGAAATCTAGGCATACAGAATTAAAAAAGGCAAGAAATAAATACCTATCAATAATCTTAAATAGATTAAATGCTCCCATCAAATGACATAGAGTAGCTGAATGGATACAAAAACATGACCCAACTATTTGATGTCTATAAAAGACCCACCTCAGAACAAAAGACACACAGAGAATGAGAGTGAAGGGATAGAAAAAAAGTTTCCATGCAAATGGAAAAGAGAAAAAAGCTGGAGTAGCAATACTCTTATCTGACAAAATAGACTTCAAAATGAGGGCATAACAAGAGACAACAAAGGTCACTACATAATTTTAAAGGGATCAATCCAACAAGAGGATATAACCCTGGTAATCATTTATGCACCCAATATAGGAGCACCTAAATATATAAAAAATAAAAACTTGTAGAGGACTTTAAGGGAGAGATCAACAACAATATATTCATAGTAGGGGACTTTAACATCCTGCTGACTTCACTGGATAGATCTTCCAGACAAAAAATTAACAAGGAAACAGTGAATCTAAAGAACACACTGGATCAGATGGATTTAATTGACATTTATAGAACATTTCACCCCAAAGCTGCAGAATATAGATTCTTCTTAAGTGCACATGGATCATTTACAAAGATAGACCACATGTTAGGACACAAAACAAGTCTCTACAAGTTCAAGAAGGTTGAAATCATATCAAGCATCTTCTCAGATCACAGTGGAATGAAATTCGAAATCAACTACAGTAAAAACACCCAAAAACATTCAAACACCTGAAGGCTAAATAGCATGTTACTAAACAATGAATGAATTACCAAAGAGATCAAGAAAGAGATTAAAAACTTCTTGAAAATTAAGGAAATGAACACACAACAACACCAAATCTCTGGGACATGGCAAAAGCAGTCCTGAGAGGGAAGTTCATAGCACTACAGGCAGACCTCAAAATAAAACAAGAAAAATTAATGATAAACTATTTAACCCTACAACTTAAAGAACTAGAAATAGAACAATAAGAAAAGCCCAGAGTAATTAGAAGGAAGTAAATGATAAAGGTTAGAGCAGAAATAAAAAAACATAGAGACTAAAAAAAAAAAAAAAAAAAAAAATCAATGAAACCAAGAGCTGTTTTTTTGAAAGGATAAACAAAATTGATAAACCATTAGCCAGACTCATCAAGAAACAAAGAGAGAGGACCCAAATAAATAAAATCAGAAACAAAAGCAGAGAAGTAACCATGGACACCACAGAAATGCAAAGGATTGTAAGCAAATACTATGAACAACTATATGCCAACAAGCTGGACAATGTGGATGAAATGGACAAATTCCTAGAAAAACACAATCTCCCAAAATTGAATCAGGAAGAATCAGAAAACCCAAATAGGCCAATAACAACTGATGAAATAGAAGCAGTAATCAAAAAACTCCCAGCAAACAAAACCCAGATCTGGACCACTTCATGGGGGAGTTTTACCAAACTCCAATGAAGAACTAATACCTATCCTCTTCAAACTATTCCAGAAAATCCAAGAGGAAGGAACACTTCCAAGCTCTTTTTATGAGGCCAGCATTATCCTAATTTCAAAACCAGATAAAGAAACTACAAAGAAAGAGAATTACAGGCCTGATTACCATTGATGCTAAAATCCTCAACAAAATATTAGCAAATAGGATCTAGCAATATATTAAAAAGATTATACACCATGACCAAGTGGGATTAATTCCAGGGATGCAAGGCTGGTACAATATTTGCAAATCAATAAACGTGATACATCACATAAACAAATTGAAAGACAAAAATCACATGACCACATCAATAGATGCAGAAAAAGCATACGATAACATCTAACACCCATCCTATATAATAAAAGGCTAATATGCACATTGTCCCCTTGGGAGTTCGACAACTCGCTATGATGTGTGCTGACCACCAGGGGATGGCACAGAAGGAAGGAAGGAAGGCCCCGGCCGACAGCCGGCAGCTGGGGGAAGAAAGGCCCCGATCGGCCCTGATTGCCGGCCAGGCCTAGGGACCCTAACCATGCATGAATTTTGTGCACCGGGTCTCTAATCTATATATATATAAAAGCCTAAGTGGCCGGAATGCTGGAATAACCGGAACAACCAGTCGCTATGATGCGCATGACCACTAGGGGGCAGACGCTCAACAAAGGAGCTGCCCCCTGGTGGTCAGTGAACTCCCACAGCAACCTCCCACGGCCAGCCAACCTCCCCTGGTCCCTCGACCCATCTGGCAGTCCCCGGCTGGCAGCCAGAAGCAAGGCCCCGGCCAGCAGCCGGAAGGCCCCGATCAGCCCTGATCAACAGGGGGGGAGGGGGGGCTCACAGCTGGCGAGCACAGGGGGAGGTGGCGTGAGCCTCTCCTGCCTCCACAGCAGGTGGACAGTAAGGAGCAAGGGGACCTGGACTACGAGAGCCCTGGACTGCAAGAGGGATGTCTAAATTCCAGCTTAGGCCTGATCCCTGGGGAATCCTGGACTGTGAGAAGACAGGAATTTTGTGCACTGGGCCTCTAGTCCTATATAATAAAAGGCTAATATGCAAATTGCCCAAATGGTGGACCAACGGGTAGCTATGACGTGCACTGACCACCAGGGGGCAGATGCTCAATGCAGGATCTGCCCCCTGGTGGTCAGTGTGCTCCCACAGGGGAGCGCCATTCAGCCAGAAGCCCTGAGCTGGGCTTTTGGCTGGTGAGCACAGCAGCGGTGGTGTGCTGATGGACCTCCCTGAGTACACAAATTTCATGCACTGGGCTCTAGTAGGTAGATAAATGATAGATGGATAGATATCTTCTGTTGGTTCTGTTTTTCTGGAAAACACACTAATACACCACTGATAAGGGTTAGCTAACTAGCTTAATTAGGTAGACAGGAAGGAGGGAGGGGGTCCAGAGAAACATCTTGGCCTAAACAATTAAAGCAGCCCTGACCCAAGGGGTAATAAAACATCTCTGGCTAGGACAACCGAAAGGAAACCATAGGGAGATCTAAAATAACTCCAACCTGAACAAATAAGACAACCAAAAAGAGGAGAAGCGTGGATGTGGGGGTCGTGAGAACTAATTACAGGGCTAAGGTCCCCTGGTAGGACAGGTACAATAAGGGAAAGGGTCTCCAGGATACATAATACCTCAGACAAAGAAAGCAGTGGCCAGTCTTCTTAGGGGACCCCTCTGTTCCTCTGTGCCAGGAGGTACAGAGTTTTAGGATTAAGAATTTAGGATTGGGGTTTTAGAGATAGCATCTGCTTCAATAAAGTTTCTTCTGCTTGCTATATGTACTTCTCACTTACCACCTTTTGTCTGTGGTTTCATTCTAACTTTGTTTTCTGTGGTGTTGAGAATGATTAAATAGTCAAATCCTTCTGGACAAGAACCAGGGAAAGAAATCAGCCTTGCACCCTGCTCAATAAAACAACCCGAATCACCACTAACCTCCCCCTTACACAGGCTAACACAGGTCCCCAAAAGGCTCCCATCCACCCCAATACCCCGGAATGTACAGAGATGTGACAGAGTAGACTCAGAGTAGAAAGATATGCAGTCTTAAGGTGAATTGACTACAATGAAAGACGTACAAAAGATTTATAAAACTGTGGGACCACATTTACAAAACTATGGGAATGCGTCACTAATGGCCCCCTTACACTTATGCCCTGGAAGGCACTCTCCCTGAGAGTGGGAGCGGCCCTGAAGTTTACGTTGGGTGAACTCCTTGATCAGTTCTCACCTGGTCCCACGTCCAAAGCTGAGGGCCCCTTTTCTTCTTGGAGCCCTGCTTCCTAGACAGCTCATGCACCATACAATTTGGGTACTCAATTTCCTCCCCTCTCACCAACATAAAGATATCTCTCCAGCCATGCTCCCCCCATAAAATAAATAAAGTAAATGTGTTGCCAAAGTCACTAAGTGAGTTAGCTGGCTGCACAGGATTCTTGAGTTTGGATGGGCTGTGTGGTGAGAGATATCCCCAAGAGAAGAGTTGAGTCGGGGACCAGCCAGTTGGTGGTCTTCTCTGGCAGGATCCGAGGCAGGACAGCTGCCTGCCAAGGAGATACTTAGTTCTACCAGCCACTTACATTTTCTGCATCCATGAAGCTGATATATTCTCTAGGACTAGGGGACACCAACAGGTGCCCAGCACATATTACTGAGGGCAACATATTTTATATGTAAACTATGTAATGAAATCAACTGAGAATAAAAACGAGGTCGGTTGATATTTCTGAGGAAAGCATTTTGTCTGCACCCTGATTCCACCTAGAGCTATGCAGCTGGATAATCCTGTTGTTGTTTTCTGATCTCTGGGACTGAAATAGACTAGAAAAAGGTGCCCTCTGGCAAAACTCCAGCACTCCCTCTGTGATTGGCTCTTCGCTCTAATACTAGTAGCTGCCTGCATAGGTAGCCCTACTCATTATTCATTACAAACACCCGGCATGTTTTCAAGCAATCTTTTGCTTTTATGAGTCTGCTGCTTTGGAAACATAAATCACGTGTTTCGTGTTCCATAAGCCTTAATGGGGTGGAATTTCTGGTATGACAGCTTTTAGCTGCTGAACAAACATGTTCAACTTGGCCTTTTTTGGAGGGGCCTCAAAGGAAAAACCTGGAGTACAACAAAGTTTACATTTCCACAGACTTATTTTAATATCCTTTCAAATACCATCCAGTGTGCACTCCAAAGTCTTCATGAGGGAGCTTTTAATAAGCCATTACCATTTCAGGCATTTATTCCAGGGTTTCGGTCACTCCCATTCTGTTGCGGGGCAGCTGACATTTTGATGAGAGCTGCACATTTTGTGCGATCTCCTTGCAGCGGCATTAGTCCCCCCTGCAGTCCCCCCCGTCCCTCCCCAAGACCACTGTCTGTAACCTGATGGTGTTTATCAAATTTGAACAAGGCTTCAGAGTTAGATGAGGAGAGGTACAGCTAGGATGGCAGCCGAATTCCTGAGCTGCTCTGGAATAGCCACCTTCTTGGAGGGCTGGGCGAGTGACAATTAAGAGAAGGGAACACAGTACCCCTTTCAGAATCCAGCCTGAGAAAACTTTCTAAGCTTGGGACAAGGGCAAAATCATGTAGCCTTGGCAAGAACCTCACACCTTGGGTTCTTTACACATCTGAAAACTAAGGAGATTGGATTAGATGACGGCTGATGTCTCATCAGAACAATAATGGCATTATTTAGTTTCCTGGTTTGAGGATTTACACTTGGAATGTCAAATTCCTATAGATCTTCAGTTTAGTGGGGCCTGCCTTATTGCACTGCCTGGGTGGAGTGTTCCTCAGCGTCACCTCAGGGGCACACCCAGGTCTTACCCCCAAAAGAGATTTGGTTTCAATCTGCCTGGAGGCCAGGCATTACTATTTTTAAAAAGCTCCTGAGGTGATTCTAAACCATAGCCCAAATTGAGAACCATTAATGGGAAGGAAGTTCGGCATTACATATTGGCGAAATATGAAATAGCTTGTTCTATTGCCAAAGGATTCTGAAGTCAATATAAAGTTCAAATAAAATTTATGTAAACCACAAGTGGCTGCTGACTTTGGATAGGTCAAAGCTGACTGGTGAGTGTGCACAGCAAAGGGCTACCCTCCGGTCAGGTGCGATGAATCATTCATCCCTCAGAATAGCATTTTCTAGCTGCTCATTTCTTCCTGTTCCTCCAAGCTTGAGGGTTGACATCATCAAATTTTTATCTATGTAAATGTCTGTCAAGAGAAATGAATTTTTGCTCAAAGAAAAATCATTCCTGTGACCAGGCCTTGAAACTCATGGTAGAGATCTGCCTAGGTCAGTACTTCTGAAATGATCTTTTTTGGACCCATTGGAGAATTGGATGTAGCTACAGATTCTCCTCACCCCCGCCAATTTTTAACAGCTCAATGGAGATAAAATTCACATACCATATAATCAGATATTTAAGGGAATGCAATTCAGTGGTTTTTAGTTCACAGGTTGTGCAATCATCACCCCCAGCTAGAATATTTTTGTCTTAGTCTGTTTTGGCTGCTATAACACAAGTCCATGGACTGTGTGGTTTATAAACAAAAATTTATTTCTCACAGTTCTAGAAGCTGGAAGTCCAAGATCAGGCAGCCAGCATGAGCAGGTGAGGGCCCTCTCTCATCTTGCAGACTTCCCATATCCTCACATTCTGAGACCCTTGCAATTCCATATGTAATCTAGAATCAACTTGTCAAATTCTACAAAGAGGTCAGCTGGGAGTGTGAAAGAGGCCACATTAAACCTGTAGATCAATTTAGCAAGTATTACCATCTCAACAATGTTTAGTCTTCTGATCCATGAACATTAGATGTTTTTCCATTTATTTACATCTTCTTTAACAATCAAAACTTTTAAAAATGAATAATTACAATTCTATGTTTACTAACCAAAATTGAAATTTAATTTACTTATATGTAAAAGAATTTTCTTTCTATAAAGTTCTGATAATTAAAGCTTTCTCAATTCTTTTCTTTTATAAATTTTTTAAATCTAGGGAGCTAAAGTTTTTTGTTTTATTTTGTGTTTGAGATTATTTTATTGTTTTTTAAGATTGGCACTTTTTTAAACTGATTTTTAGAGAGAGATGAAGGAAGAGGGATAGAAAGACAGAAACATCGATGAGAGAAAACATCCATCAGCTGCTTCCTGCACACCCACTACTGGGGAAAAGCCTGCAACCCAGATATGTGTTTTGACCAGGAATTGAACTGGTGACCTCTTGGTTCATGGGTTGATGCTCAACCACTGAGCCATACCGGCTGGGCTAAGATTGGCATTTTTATTATGATAAAATTGGTACAAGATTGTATATATTTTAGGTTTATAACATTATAATTCAACTAGAGGCCCAATGCATGAATTCGTGCATGGGTGGGGTCCCTCGGCCTGGCTGGCAATCAAGGCCTATCAGGGGGCTGGCCCGCAAGGGGGAGGGACCACGGAAGGTTGGCTGTGGGAGCGCACTGACCACCAGGGGGCAACTCCTGCGTTGAGTGTCTGCCCCCTGGTGGTCAGTGCGCATCATAGCGACTGGTTGACCAGTCATTCTGGTTGATCTGGTTGTTCGGTCGTAACAGTCGCTTAGGATTTTATTTATATAGACTAGAGGCCTGGTGCACGAATTTGTGCACAAGTGGGGTCCCTTGGCTTGGCCGGCAATTAGAGCCTATTGGGGCCACGGGAGGTTGGCTGGCAGGGGGAGGGGCCACAGGAGGTTGGTTATAGGAGTGCCTGACCACCAGGGGGCAGCTCCTGCATTAAGCATCTGCCCCCTGGTGGTCATTGTGTATCATAGAGACTGGTCGACCAGTCGTTCAGTCATTCGGTTGTTCAGTCACTTAGGCTCTTTTATATATATATATAGTCACACTAGCTTTCTTTTTATTTCTATTGGCATGGAATATCATATTCTATCACTTCACTTTCAGTCTTTGTACAACTAAGAGGTGAGTCTCTCATAGGCAGGATAGAGATGAGTCTTGTTTTTATATCTATTAAGTCACTCTATGTGTCTTGATTGGAGAATTAATACATTCACTTTTACAGTAATTATTGATAGATATGTACTTATTGCCAGTTTGTTAATTGTGTTTGGGTGTTTTTGTATTTCTTTTCTATTTCTTTCTTTCTTTTTTAAAAAATATTTTTTTATTTATTTCAGAGAGGAAGGGAGAGGAAGAGAGAGATAGAAACACCAATGAAAAGAGGGAATCATTGACTGGCTGCCTCCTGCAACTGTGCATGTGCCCTTGACCGAGCCTGCAACCTGTGCATGTGCCCTTGACCAGAATCAAACCTGGGAACCCTCAGTCCACAGGCCAATGCTATATCCCCTGAGCCAAACTGGCTAGGGCTATTATTATTATTATTATTATTATTATTATTATTATTTATTACCTTCCCCCAGCTGCCCCTACCCCCCGGTACATGCCCTTACCACCCCCCCACCCCCCGCCGCAGTGTCTTGTGTCCAATGGTTATGCTTATATGCATGCATACAAGTCCTTTGGTTGATCTTTTACCTCCCCACGCCCCACCTTCCCACTGTAATTTGACAGTCTGTTTGATGCTTCTCTGCCTCTGTATCTTTTTGTTCATCAGGTTATAATGTTCTTTATTATCCATTAATGAGTGAGATCATGTGGTATTTTTCTTTCACTGACTGGCTTATTTCACTTAGCATAATGCTCTCCAGTTCCATCCATGCTGCTGCAAATGGTAAGATTTCCTTCTTTCTTATAGCAGTGTAGTATTCCATTGTGTAGATGTACCATAGTTTTCTAATCCACTCATCTACTGATGGGCATTTAGGCTGTTTCCAAATCTTAGCTATTGTAAATTGTGCTGCTATGAACATAGTGGTGCATATATCCTTTCTGACTGGTGTTTCTGTTTTCTGGGGATATATTCCTAGAAGTGGTATTACTGGGTCAAATGGCAGTTTCATTTTTAAATTTTTGAGGAAATGCCATACCGTTTTCTACAATGGCTGCACCAGTCTACATTCCCACCAGCAGTACACAAGGGTTCCTTTTCCTCCACATCCTCACCAGCACTTGTCATTTGTTGATTTATTGATAATAGCCATTCTGACAGGTGTGAGGTGGTATCTCATTGTTGTTTTGATTTGCATCTCTCAGATGATTAGTGACTTTGAGCATGTTTTCATATGTCTCTTGGGTTTCTTAATGTCCTCTTTCGAAAAGTGTGTATTTAAGTCCTTTGCCCATTTTTTTATTGGATTGTTTATCTTCCTTTTGTTAAGTTATGTGAGTTCTCTGTAAATGTTGGATATTAAACCCTTATCGGAGATAACATTGGCAAATACGTTCTCCCATGCAGTGGGCTTTCTTGTTGTTTTGTTGATGGTTTCTTTTGCTGTGCAGAAGCTTTTTATTTTGATGTAGTACCATTTGTTAATTTTCTCCTTAGTCTTTCTTGCCCTAGGATCTGTGTCGTAAAGATATTGCTACAACATATATCTGCAATTTTGCTACCTGTGGAATCTTGTAGGATTTTTATGGTTTCCCATCTTATGTTTAAGTCCTTTAGCCATTTTGAGTTTGTTTTTGTGTATGGTGTAAGTTGGTGATCTAGTTTCATTGTTTTGCATCTATCTGACCAAATTTTCCAGCACCATTTATTAAAGAGACTCTTTTGACTCCATTGTATGCTCTTGCCTCCTTTGTCAAATATTAATTGAATATAACGGCTTGGGTCAATTTCTAGGTTCTCTGTTCTGTTCCATTAGTCTATATTTCTGTTCTTGTGCCAGTACCAGGCAGTTTTGAGAATCGTGGCTTGGTAATATAGCTTGATGTCTGGTATTGTGATCCCTCCAACTTTGTTCTTCTTTCTCAGGATAGCTGTGGCTATTCGGGGTCTTTTTTTATTCCATATGAATTTTTATAGAGTTTGTTTTAGATCCTTGAAATACGCCATTGGTATTTTAATAGGTATTGCATTGAATCTATACATTGCTTTAGGTAGGTTGGACATTTTTTTTTAATATATTTTATTGATATTTTACAGAGAGGAAGGGAGAGGGATAGAGAGCTAGAAACATCGATGGGAGAGAAACATCGATCAGCTGCCTCCTGCACACCTCCCACTGGGGATGTGCCCGCAACCAAGGTACATGCCCTTGACCGGAATCGAACCCGGGACCCTTCAGTCCGCAGGCCGACGCTCTATCCACTGAGCCAAACCGGTTTCGGCAGGTAGGTTGGACATTTTAATGATGTTGATTTTACCAATCCATGAACATGGGATGTTCTTCCATTTGTTTATGTCTTCCTCTATCTCTTTTTTCAATGTCCTGTAGTTTTCTGAGTACTGGTCGAACAGGAGTGGTGAAAGTGGGCATATGTGTCTTGTTCCTGTTCTTAGGGGAAATGGGTTTAGTTTTTGCCCATTGAGTATGATGTTGGCTGTAGGTTTGTCATATAAGTCTTTTATTATGTTGAGGTATGATCCCTCTATTCTCACTTTGATGAGAGTTTTTATCAGGAAAGGATGTTGGATTTTGTCAAATGCTTTTTCTGCATCAATTGATATGATTATGTGATTTTTGTCTCTCAGTTTGTTTATGTGATGTATCACATTTATTGATTTGCGGATATTGTACCATCCTTGCATCCCCAGAATAAATCCCACTGGTCATGGTGTATGATCTTTCTAATATATTGCTGAATCTGATTTGCTAGAATTTTATTGAGGATTTTAGCATCTATGTTCATCAAGGATATTGGCCTGTAGTTCTCTTTTTAAGTGGTGTCTTTATCTGGTTATAGGATTAGGGTGATGCTGGCTTCATAGAAAGAGCTTGGAAGTGTGCCTTCCTCTTGAATTTTTTGAAATAGTCTGAGGAGGATAGGTTTTAGTTCTTCTTTGGATGCTTGGTAGAACTCCCCTATAAAGCCATCCGGACCAGGGCTTTTGTTTGCTGGAAGATTTTTGATTGCTGTGTCAATTTCTTTGGTAGTTACTGGCCTATTCAGGTTTTTTTATTCTTCTTGGTTGTGATTTGGGAGCTTGTATTTTTCTAAGAATATGTCCATTTCATCTAGGTTGACAATTTTGTTGGAATAGAGTTATTCACAGTATTTTTTCATAATTGTTTGTATTTCTGTGGGATCGGTTGTTACTTCACCTCTTCCATTTCTGATTTTGTTTATTTGGCTCCTCTCTCTTTGCTTCTTGGTGAGCTTGGCTAGAGGTTCATCAATCTTGTTTACCCTTTCAAAGAACCAGCTCTTGGTTTTGTTGATCTTTGTATTTTTTTTTTTTTTGTATCTATGTCATTTATTTCTGCTCTGATCTATATTATTTCCTTCCTTCTGCTTACACTGGGCTTTTCTTGTTGCTCTAACTCTTTGAGTTGTATGGTTAGATAATTTATTACCAGTTTTTCTTGTTTTTGCAGGTAGGCCTATAGAGCTATGAACTTCCCTGTCAGGACTGCTTTCACTGTGTCCCATAGATTTTGGATTGTTGTGTTTTTGTTGTCATTTGTTACCATGATGCTTTTTATTTCTTCCTTGATCTATTTGGTAACCCAGTCATTGTTTAATAGCATACAATTTAGCCTCCAGGTGTTTGATTTTTTTAATTGTTTTTATTGTCATTGATTTCTAGTTTTATGCCATTGTGATCTGAGAAGATGCTTGATATGATTTCTATCTTTTTGAATTTGAAGAGACTTTGCCTGTGTCCCAATATGTGGTCTATCTTTGAAAATGACCTGTGTGCACTTGAGAAGAATGCATATTCTGTGGCTTTGGGGTGAAATGTTCTGAAGATGTCAATTAATTCCATCTGATCTAGTGTGTCATTTAGGATTGATGTTTCTTTGCTGATTTTTTGTTTAGAGGATTTGTCCAGTGGTGTTAGTGAGGTATTAAAGTCCCCTACTCTGACTGTATTGTTGTCAATCTCTCCCTTGATACCCTCCAGAAGTTGTGTGTGGTTTTTTTTTTTTGTTGTTGTTGTTGTTGTTGTTTTATGTATTTGGGTGCTACTGTATTGGGTGTGTATATGTTTACCAGAGTTATTTCTTCTTGTTGGATTGCTCCCTTTAGTATTATGAAGTGGCCTTCCTTATCTCTTGTTACTTTGAGATCTAATTTATCAGATATAAGTATTGCTACCCCAGCTTTTTTTTTTTTTCATTTCCATTCGCCTGAAAAACCTTTTTCAATCCCTTCACCATCAGTCTGTTTGAGTTCTTTTTCCTGAGGTGGGTTTCCTGTAGACAGCAGACATGTGGGTAATGTTTTCTTATCCACTCAGCTACCCTATGTCTTTTGATTGAGGCATTTAATCCATTTACATTTAAAGTTATTATTGATAGGTACTTGTTTGTCATCACTTTTATTCTTTATGCCTGTGTTCCTTCTTCTCTTCCTATTTCTTCTTTTTACAGCAGACCCTTTAGCATTTCTTGCATTTCTGGTTTGGTGGTAATAAACTCCCTTAGTCCTTTTTTGTCTGAGAAGCTCCTGATTTCACCCTCAATTTTGATTGATAGCCTTGCTGGATACAGTATTCTTGGATTCAGACCCTTCCTTTGCATGACTTTGTATATTTCATTCCATTCCCTTCTGGCCTGGTGTGTTTCTGTTGAGAAATCAGTCACTAGTCTGATGGGGGATCCTTTGTAGGTAACTTTCTGTCTCTCTCTTGCCGCTTTTAAGATTCTTACTTTGTTGTTGGTGTTTGCCAATTTAATTATAATGTGCCTTAGTGTTGGTCTTTTGGGATTCATTTTGTTTGGGACTCTGTCAGCTTCTTGGATTTGTGTGAGTTTTTTCTTCCCTATATCAGGGAAGTTTTCTGCCATTATTTCTTCACACAGGTTTTCTATTCCTTGCTCATTTTCCTCTCCTTCTGGCACCCATATTATGTGATTTTTTTGTTTTGTTTTGTGTTGTCCCAAAGTTCTGTTAAGCTCTCCTCCTGTTTTTTAAGTTTTGTTTTTTTTTCTAGATGCTGCTCTGCTTGGGTACTTTTTCCTACTTTGTCTTCTAGCTCACTGATGCGGTCCTCAGCTTCTTCTAGTCTACTGTTGATGCTTTCTATGGAGTTCTTTATTGCAGTGATGTCATTTTTCATTTCTTCTTGGTTCTTCTTCATTTCCTCTTGGTTCTTCCACATATTGCTGAATTTGTTTTCCAACCTTTTCAGCGACCTTTAAACATTTCTCTGAATTCTTTCTCTGACATATTGCTTGCCTCCATTTTGTTTACTTCCTTTTCTGGTGATGCCTCCTTTACTTTTGTATGCAGGCTCGGATGGCTTTACAGGGGCATTTTACCAAACATTCAAAGAAGAACTAAAACCTATCCTCAGACTATTACAAAAAATTTAAGAGGAAGGCACACTTCCATGTTCTTTCTATGAAGACACCATTACCCTCATTCCAAAACCAGATAAAGACACTACAAAGAAAGAGAATTACAAGCCAATATCCCTGATTAACATAGGTGCTAAAATTCTAGCAAATAGGATCCAGAATTACATTAGAAAGATCATACACCATGACCAAGTGGGATTTTTTCCATGGATGCAAGGCTGGTATAATATCTGCAAATCAATAAACATGATATATCACATAAACAAATTGAGAGACAAAAATCACGTAATCATATCAATTGATGCAGAAAAGACTTTTGACAAAATTCAACATCCCTTCCAGATCAAAACTTTCAGCAAAGTGGGAACAGAGGGAGCATACCTCAACATAATAAAAGCCTTATATGACAAACCTACAGCCAACATCATACTCAGTGGACAAAACCTAAAATCATTTCCCATAGGAACAGGAACAAGACAGGATGCTCACTTTCACCACTCCTGTTTGACATAGTACTGGAAGTGCTAGCCATAGCGATCAGATAAGAAGAAGAAATAAAAGGCATCCAAATTGGAAAAGAAGAAGTAAAATTGTCATTAGTCACAGATGACATGATATTGTACATAGAAAACCCTAAAGACTCCATCAAAAAACTACTAGAATTAATAAATGAATTTGGCAATGTAGCAGGATACAAAATTAACACCCAGAAATCTATGGTTATTTTATAAACCAATAATGAACACACAGAAAGAGAAATTAAAAAAAAAAAACCCAAACAATCCCATTTACCATTAAACCAAAAAAATTAAGATACCTAGGAATAAACTTAACTAAGGATGTAAAAGTTCTGTACTCAGAAAACTACAAGACATTGTAAAAAAAGATAGAGGAAAAGGTAAACAAATGGAAGAATATATCGTGTTCATGGATTAGTAGAATCAACATCATTTAAAGGTCCATACTATCCAAAGCAATTTTTAGATTCAATGCAATCCCCATTAAGATGGCAACTGCATATTTCACAGAGCTAGAGCAAACTCTCCAAAAATTGATAGGGAATAAAAAAAGACCCCTAATAGCCTCAGCAATCCTAAGAAGAACAAAGTTGGAGGGATGACAATACCAGATATTAAGCTATATTACAAAGCCACGGTTCTCAAAACTGCCTGGTACTGGCATAAGACCAGACATATAGACCAATGGAACAGAACAGAGAACCCAGAAATCAACCCAAGCCATTACGCTCCATTAATATTTGACAAAGGAGGCAAGAGCATACAATGGAGTCAAAACAGACTGTTGTTGCAAAAATTTCGTCAGATACATGCAAAAAAATGCAACTAGATCTCCAACTTACAACATACACACAAAAAAAATAAACTCAAAATAATTAAAGCACTTACACATAAGATGGGAAACCATAAAAGTCTTAGAGGAATCCATAGGCAGCAAAATATCAGACATATGTCGTAGCAATATCTTTACAACACAGATCCTAGGGCAATGGATACTAAGGAGAAAATAAACAAATGGGACTACATCAAAATAAAAAGCTTCTGCACAGCAAAAGAAACTATTAACAAAACAACAAGAAAGCCCACTGCATGGGAGAATGTATTGGCCAATGTTATCTCCGATAATAATTTAATCACCAAAATTTACAGGGAACTCATACAACTTAGCAAAAGGAAGATAAACAATCCAATCAAAAAATGGGCAAAGGACCTCAATAGACACTTTTAAAAAGAGGACATACAGAAGGCCAAGAGACATATGAAAACATGCTCATAGTCACTAATAATCTGAGAGATGCAAATCAAAATGACAATGAGGTACCATCTCACACCTGTCAGAATTGCTATCATCAACAAATGATAAATGCTGGCGAGGATGTGGAGAAAAAGGAACCCTCGTGTACTGCTGGTGGGAATGCAGACTGGTGCAGCCACTGTGGAAAATAATATGGAGTTTCCTCAAAAAATTAAAAATGGAACTCTAATTTGACCCAGTGATCCCACTTCTAGGGATATATCCTAAGAAATTAGAAACACCAGTCAGAAAGGACATATGCACCCCTATGTTTATAGCAGCACAATTTACAATAGCTAAGATCTGGAAACAGCCTAAGTGCCCATCAGCAGATGAGTGGATTAGAAAACTGGTACATCTACCCAATGGAATACTACACTGCTGTAGAAAAGAAGGAACTTTTACCATTTGCAACAGCATGGATTGAGCTGAAGAGCATTATGCTAAGCTAAATAAGCCAGTTGGAGAAAGATAAATATCACATGATCTCACTCATTTGTGGAATATAATGAACAACATAAACTGATGAACAAAAATAGATCCAGAGACAGAGAAACACTGAACAGACTGTCAAACCTCAGAGGGAACCAGAGGGTGGAGGTAAGAGATCAACCAAAGGACTTGTATACATGCATATTACCATAACCAATGGGCATGGACACTGGGGCAGTGGGGTCTTGTCCTGGGGGATGGGAGTGGCTGGGGAGATGTCGATGGGGGAAAAAGGAGACATATGTAATACTTAAAAAACAAAAATACACACACACACACACACACACACACACACACACACACACACTAGTGGCCTGGTGCACGAAATTCGTGCATGGGGTGGGGGTGTTCCTCAGCCCGGCCTGCACCCTCTCCAATCTGGGACCCCTCAAAGGATGTCCTACTGCCAGTTTACAGGGATTGGGCCTAAACTGGCAGTTGGACATCCCTCTCACAATCTGGAACTTCTGGCTCCAGCTGCTCACCTGACTGCCTGACTGCCTGATTGCCCCTAATCACTCTGCCTGCCAGCCTGCTCGCCCCCAACTGCCCCCCCTGCTGGCCTGCTCACCCCCACCTTCCCTCCCCACTGGCCTGCTCACCCCCAACTGGCCCCCCTGCTGGTCTGCTTACCCCCAATGGCCCCTGCTGTCCCATCCTGGCCTGATCAACCCCCAGCGACCCAAGGTCCCAGCCCCTCCATTTTTTTCTTTTTTTTTTTTTCAGCGCCTCCTTGAGCAGAGGCCAGGGCTGGCTAGAAGCAAGTATCTAGGATTTATTTATCTTCTATAATTGAAACTTTGTAGCCTTGAGCAGAGGCCAGGGCCAACCAGGGCGGGCGGGAAGCTTGGCTTCCTTCATCGCTGGGGACAAGCCAAGCCTCCTGCTCTCTCCAGCTCCCTGGCTGACGCCATTTTTGTTGGGATTTATTTATCTTCTATAATTGAAACTTTGTAGCCTTGAGTGGAGGCCAGGGTTGGCCAGGGCGGGCAGGAAGCTTGGCTTCCTCCATTGCCGTGGCAACCCAAGCCTCCTGCTTGCTCCAACTCCGTGACTGACCGCCATCTTGGTTGGGTTAATTTGCATACTCGCTCCTGATTGGCTGGTGGGTGTGGCTTGGCGTAATGGAGTGATGGTTAATTTGCATGTTTCTCTTTTATTAGTGTAGATATCTGCTGTTAGCCTTATTGAGTTTCCTTTGTATATAAGAAGTTGCTTTTTTATTGCTGCTTTTAAGAATCTCTATTTTTACTCTTTGACAATTTAATTATAATGAGTCTTAGTGTGGAACTCTCTGGCTTACTGGATTTGAATGTCTGTTTCTTTCCTCAGGTTGAAGAAGTTTTTAGCCATTTTTTCTTTAAATATGTTTTCTGCCCCCTTCTATCTTCTTCTTCTGGAACCCCTATAATGAAAAATTAATCTACTTCATGTTGTTCCATGAAGACCTAAGCTATCTTCACTTCTTTTAAATCTCTCTCTCTCTCTCTCTTTGTTAATCCTTACATGAGGATATTTTCCATTGATTTTTAGAGAAAGTAGAAGGGAGGGGGAGAGACATAGAGAGAGAAACATAGATGTGAGATAGACACATTGATTGGTTTCCTCCCACACAAGCCCTGACCAGGGCCAGGGATTGAGCCTGCAACTGAGGTATGTGCCCTTGACCAGAATTGAACGTAGGAGCCTTCAGTACATGGGATGACACTCTATCCACTGAGCAAAACTGGCTAGGGCATAATTCTCTTTTCTTTTTCTGCTGTTTGTGTGAGTTCCAATGCTTTGTCTTTGAGCTTGCTAATCCATTCTTCTGCTTCATGCAGCCAGCTATTGAACCCTTCTAGTGTATTTTTTTAAATATGTTTTTTATTTATTTTTAGAGAGAGAGAAAGGGAGAGGGATAGAGAGATAGAAACATTGATGAGAGAGAAACTTCATCAATTGGATGCCTCCTGCATGACCCCTACTGGGGATTGAGCCTGCAACCCAGGCATGTGCCCTAACTGGGAATTGAACCGGTGACCTCTTGGTTCTTGGGTCAATGCTCAATCACTGAGCCACACTGGCTGGGCCCCTCTAGTGTATTTATCAGTTAAGTTCTTGAATTCTTCAGTTCTGTGAATTCTATTTGGAATTTTCTTATATTTTCTATCTGTTTGTTGAAGTTTCCTATGTGTTTATTTGTTCTTCTTCCGAGATCAGTGAGATACTTTATTACCATCACTTTTTTTTTTAAATATACTTTATTGATTTTTCAGAGAGGAAGGAAGAGGGATAGAGAGCCAGAAACATCGATGAGAGAGAAACATCGATCAGCTGCCTCCTGCACACCTCCCACTGGGGATGTGCCCACAACCAAGTTACATGCCCTTGACCGGAATCGAACCCGGGACCCTTCAGTCCGCAGGCTGACGCTCTATCCACTGAGCCAAACCGGTTTTGGCTATTACCATCACTTTTAACTCTTTGTCAGTTAGATTACTTATCTCCATCTTTCCCCCCTGTCCCCTACTCCCCGGAGTTTTATCTTGTTCTTTTATTTGGAACATATTTCTTTAATTTCTCATTTTGCTTGATCTCTGTGCTTTTTCTATGTATTAGATGAAACAGCTGTCTATCCCAGTCTTGAAAAAGTGGTCACTGTATGGTTGGGGTGTGTGTGTGTTTTAGTCTGTTTTCTGTGTGGTACCCAGAAGATAGTATGGTAACTTGCTCCTAACTGTCTCTCTGCTTGTTTTAGTCCCAGAGAGCTTAGAAACATAAGCCCTCTGGCCACTAGTGCCAGGTGTGCAAAACATAACCCCTATGTGAAGTGTGCACACCCTCTGGTGGGGCATGGGCTGCAGTGGAAGGTTACCAGCATTGGCTTAGGCCCCCCCCCCACCCCCCGCCACCAGAAGGGGCAAGGTGGGGTTCATGGTAGTGGAACATCAGGAAGGGCACTGAAGTGGAAGTGTGCCAGCCAGAGCAGGGCCACAGGGTAATACTGGGGTGGGACCAACAGGTGTCAGAAAGGTAAATGGAGAGTCCTTAAAATGGTACCCACCTGTAGAGAGTGCCTGGGAAAGGCCGCTGAGCTGATTGTAGTCTGAATCCAGTGGTGCATGGCAGAGCCATGCCCTGGAAACATACCTTGCCAGAGGCAGGTGTGTTGTCAGTCTGACCTTTAGCTCAGGTGCCAGGGGGTGGATTTCATTATCTAAATCCAGCCAGGCACCAGGAACAAACACAATTATCCAGGCCCACCCAGAAGTGACGACTACAAAGAAGCCACAAGAATGCACATATTTTCTTTATCTTAAACTTTAGTAAAACTTCCTGATATCTTACTGCATAAAATAAACTCACTGTATCGGCTCTGGGTCCCTGTCTCTCCATCAGAGGACAGCTGCCCCACTTGGTCCCAGCTTTCCCTACTGTCTTTGTGTCTGTCTCTTTCATTTTCTCAATCCCCCATCACCTCTACTCAGGACCCCTGTCCTCTCTCTAGTCGTGCTAGTCACAGAAAAGAGAGAAATATTTATACCCATCAGCACCAGGCTAACAAGGCAGAATGATGGCAAACAAATGTCACTCACCTCCATCCCCAGAGATGGCTCCAACAGATTTCTATCCCTCCATCACAAGCCCTAAGATTAGTCAATGAATCTCCTTTACATATGGCCCAGGTGCTTTTCAGAACTGCTGCCTCTGTCCTGGGACTGCAGGTGTATCTGTGCATGACCTTTCTAAGAGTAGAGTGTCTGTTTTCTACAGCCTTTTCATTCTCCTGGACATAAGCTGCACTGATATTCAAAGCCAGATGTGATGGGGGCTCATCTTCCTGGTGCACATCTTCCAGTCTGGGGTGCATGATGTGGGGCTCAAACCCCTCATTCCTCTGGGACTTGTTGCATATTTGTGATATTTCTTCTGTGGCTGAGCTCCAGGGGTGTGGGTCCTGGCAATACCTTGCATCTGCCCATTCTATCCATCTTGATATGGCTTTCTCTTTTTCCCCTAACTGTGGAATGCTGTTCTGCTAATCCTGACACCCTTTCCAGAGACAGTTGTTTTATATGAGCTATGCTTTTGGTGTGTCTATGGGCGGAGGTGAGTCCAGGATTTTCCTATGCTACCATCTTGACTCTGCCCCTCTAAGGTTGGCTTTTAAGAATTTTTAAGGATCCAAGATGGCGGCGTAGGTAAACACCTAAACTGCTGCCTGGCACAACAATTTCAAAACTACAACTAAAAGACAAAACGTCTATCACCCAGAACCACGGGAAAGCTGGCTGAGTGGAAGTTCTACAGCTAGAAGGAAAGAGCAAACAGCATTGAGGGGTACACAAGTGCGGAAAAGCTGAGGTACTGAGACGCGCGAATCGGGAGCACTGCTGTTTTCAACCCGAAGGGAGATAAGCTCCCGATTACTCCGAACTCCAGTTTCTGGGGAGACGCGGGGGACCCAAACTCCTACGGGGAGAAGCTAGACTGTCTGCTGTGGGGTTGGAAAGTGAGGGAGGCTTGCTTTCAGGGCTGCGCGCAGGAATAATTGTTTACTGTGCTGGGGCGCGGGATGCGGGGACAGGGTCGGAGATGCAGAGCCGACTTCTGGCAGCCATCGCTGTTTGCCATGCCCTAGCCTAGTGACGCCCTGAGACCCCGCCCCGCACAACCTACAAACCCACCCAAGCTCCAAGCAGCGGTTTTAGCATATGAATGGTCTGCCCTATTGCAGCTTAACCTAGCAAACCTGCAGCTCCAAAACCTCCAAGGGTCAGACAGCTCCAAAACCTCCAAACCCCAAGCAAAGAGGAGAAAACTGCAGTTCTCGCTATAGCTCTTGCTGGGTGGCCTCAGACAGTAGCTGACCTGCACCCCATTGGAGATCCAGAAGCCAGTGTACCTAGTGGTCAGAGTGAGACACCAGATTTCAACTCCTCACATCCATAAGTGACACATTCAAGAGGCAGACTCAGTGAGCACCAAAGCCCCACTGAAACAAGTCCTGCCCCATAAGCGTGTCTCCAGCACAGCAGTTCTTCCATTATAGACACAGCGGGTCCTCACAGCCAATTAGCCTGAAGGTCAATTCCTCCCAGTGTACCAACAGCAATCAAGGCTTAACTACACCAAGACTTTGCACTCAGCCCACAAAGGGGTGTACCAAAGGCGTCCACCTCAAGTGATTGGGGAGGCTGAGCTACTGGCCCCTATAGGTCACCTACCACACAAAGCCACTCCATCAACACAAGGAAGCAGCAAAATGCAGAGACAAAGAAACATGTCACGAATGAAAGAAATGGAGGAAAGCAAACTACTGGACGACATACAGTTCAGAACCACATTTATAAGGTTACTCAAGAATCTTCTAAAAACCGCTGAGGAACTTAGTGAGACCTTTAAGGATCTTAATGAGAATACCAAAGAAATGGAAAAGGACCAGTCAGAAATTAAGCATACACTGTCTGAAATAAAGAATATACAGAAACTCAACTGTAGATCAACGTACCCCAAGAATCAAACCAAAGATCTGAAATATGAGGAAACAAAAAACACCCAAACAGAAAAACAAAAAGAAAAAATCCAAAAATATGAAGATAGTGTAAGGAGCCTCTGGGACAACTTTAAGCGTACCAATATCCGAATTTTTGGGTTGCCAGAAGAAGAGAGAGAGCAAAATATTGAAAACCTATTAGAAGAAATAATGACAGAAAACTTTCCCTACCTGGTGAAAGAAATAGACTTACAAGTTCAGGAAGCACACAGAACCCCATACAAGAGGAATCCAAAGAGGACCACACCAAGATACATCATAATTAAAATGCCAAGGGCAAAAGACAAAGAGAGAATCTTGAAAGCAGCAAGAGAAAAACGGTTAGTTACCTACAAGGGAGCACCCATACGACTGTCAGCTGATTTCTTGGCAGAAACTATGCAGGCCAGAAGGGAGTGGCAAGAAATATTCAAAGTGATGAACAGCAAGAACCTACAACCAAGATTACTCTACCCAGCAAAGCTATCATTCAGAGTTGAAGGTCAGATAAAGAGCTTCACAGACAAGAAAAAGCTAAAGGAGTTCATCACCACCAAACCAGGATTACATGAAATGCTGAAGGGTGTTCTTTAAGAAGAGGAAGAAGAAGAAAAAGGTAAAGATAAAAATTATGAACAACAAAGTGACATCAAATACATACCTACCAACAAGTGAATCTAAAAATCAAGTGAATAAAAAATCTGAAGAACAGAATGGACTGGTGAATATAATAGAATCAGGGACATAGAAAGGGAGTGGACTGACAATTCTGAGGGGGGAGGAGGTGTGAGGGGTGAGGGAAGAGATTGGACAAAAAGTTTACACCTATGGATGAAGACAGTGGCGGGGGTTAAGGGCATGGGGTGGGGTGGGGAATCAGGTGGAGGGAAGCTATGGGGGAAAAAAAAGAGGAACACCTGTAATAGTCTGAACAATAAAGATTTATTTAAAAAAAAGAAGAATTTTTAAGTTATTACCTTGTTAGGACAAAAGAAAATCTTTTATATTAAATTTGTGCTCGGGGGTGGAGGTTGTCCCTCAGCCCAACCTGCACCCTCTCCAATCTAGGACCCCTTAGGGGATGTCCGACTGCCAGTTTAGGCCTAAACCGGCAGTCGGACATCTTCTCACAATCCAGGACTGCTGGCTCCCAACCGCTCGCCTGCCTGCCTGCCTGATCACCCCCTAACCACTCCCCTGCCAGTCTGATTAACACCTAACTGCTCCCCTGCCAGCCCAATCACCCCCAACTGCCCTCCCCTGCCAGCCCAGTTGCCCCCAATTGCCGTCCCCTGTATATTCCCTCTTTATTAGATAGGGCTTTTTCTTTAACATATTGGACACTGTACCTGCTGTGGTCTTGACAAACCAGTAAAAATGTAAACCCAAACTAAAAGTGTCATAAAATAAACTCCTTAAACAGGAATTTCATGAGACCTTGGAAAGGTGATATCATGTGGTTGTTTCCTCCTTTTTTTCTTCTCTTTGATTTTCTTGATGTTTCATCTTTTGTCCTTTCTTTCTTTTCTCCTTTTATTCCTTTTCTGTCCTCTCTTTCTCTTAACTTTCCTGTTGGTAGAATCGTCAGTACTTGAATCTGTCTTGCTTCCAGAAGACAAAGAAGAGGGAAACATACCGTCATCTGAAGAGAAAGATGATCTATGTTGGGATCAGTGGTGTTTCTGGTTTTGCTTCTTTCCCCGTTTGTTTGTCATTTCTGCCGGCCCCAGCATTTTCAGGACTTGTGCGTGGGCACTTCTTTTTCATGTCTACAAAACTTGCCTGCCTTGGTGAAAACTGCAGGGGAAAAGGCCTTCCTGGGTGGGCTCTAGCCCGGCCTGAGGTGCTGAGGAACCAGGGCAGGGAGCGTCCACCACCACCGCTGTGGAGCCCGACCTCCAGACCATGGTACTCTCTAGTAATGTAACTGCAATCTAGCAGTTTGCCTTCAGAAATTAGTTGTAAGTTACTTCCGATGTGAAACCCTACCTCAGATTTCCTTTAAGGTTTGTAAAGATTTTAAACAAAACCCATGTACCTCCCTAACCCAGTCACAAGTTTCTGCCAATGGGAGAGGTTTGCTGGGCAGCGTTGCCCTGATACCTGCTCCCCGCATCCCTATATCCCCCGCTCCCCACTCCAATCACTCGGCTGAGGGCAAGGGAAGTTCCAAGGCTGACTTCCTGAGGCTGCCAGTGGGGCAGGATCACTCGCCAGGGTCGCAGACACTTCCAAGGCTGAGACCCTGAGGCTGCAGGTGTGTGTGTGTGTGTGGGATCACTCTGTGGGGAGTGAATTTGTTTTGTTTTTTATAAAGGGTCAGGAGGGCCTCTGGGAAGCATTCCGCCAGGCTGCTCACGATGCCCGCTCTCAGCGGCCGCACCCCCGGGGACTGGAGGACTCCAGTGGGGCTGAGAGGACTGGGTGCCACCATCTTGTGGCTAAGGGCGCTGCCATGTTTGTTGTGGAGTGACGGTTAATTTGCATATTACTCTTTTATTAGATAGGATTCCATCTTTCTTTCAGTACAAATATGATCCTTTTTTATATGTCCTGTGATATAAAAATGAGAGAAAGCACTGCTCCGTGGAAGAGCATTTCTCACTGTAGGTTTGGTATCTTCTCCACAACCCAGAAGGTAAGCTCAGGTGTGCATTTATTTACCCAATATCCCCAGTTGGAGCAGAGCATGGCACCAATATGTATTTATAGAATTAATGATTCTGCCTTTCCAGATAGTGTTTGAGAAAGTTTGTATAAGTGACATGACAGGACAAGTATTAAAATAGAATATTTAAATATCCTCCACACTCATTCTGGGTTCTCTGATCCACGTGGCCTTGATGCCTCCATGGGTGAAGGGTCCATGTAGTAAGTAAAGAAGAAAATTAGAAGCATCAGACGGGTTTCATCAGGAAAGATAGGAAGTAACTTACAAGAGAAGGCAACTAATTCTGAAAATGGTAGAGGATTCAAGTGTGATAAAAAAGAGAGGGGGAAGGGGGAAATCCAGTCCAAAAGAGGTTGAGGGAATTCTGAGAAGGGTTGGGCCACAGCTATGCCTGACAGATGTGGGGATAGAGGTGGGGAGCATTAGAAGAACATCATCTTGCATGCAATTATCTCTTTAAGGAACTTCAGTAAAAGCTTAAATTGCATTTTAAGGCCTTTTTAGAATTAGCTTATTTTTATGTGAATCCATTTGGGCCCAATACGGAGGCTAGCCAGAGGTAGACCATTTATTCCATTTACAGCCTTAAAGGTTATAGAAATCTATAATAATAAAAGCATAATATGCTAATTAGACCAGACATCCTTCTGGATGACCTTACAGATGAAGCCAGGGCTGGGAGGGAAGCCTGGGTCCCGGGTGCCAGAGGGAAGCCGGCAGCAGAGGGAAGGAAGGCCTACTTTGCATGAATTTTGTGCATCGGGCCTCTAGTAGAAATATAAAATCAGAATCTCCAAAAGCTCTGCTAGGAGGAAGACATCCATCAGTGATGTTCAGTGAGGACTAACATTTCCTTGGTGCCGGGGTTCTTTTCCCAGCCTCACAAAGGGTTCAGCATTCTGGAGAAAGGGGCTGATGTGTAGATGATTAAAGAGTCTGGAGACGAAAGATAATTTTGAAAGGCATTGGGGGTCAGAGGATCTTCAGGTGAAGGAGCTAAAAGACTCTTCTCTTTCACTCAGGACCCTGCTTTTATTAACACGATTTATCCTAAGGCAAGGTGGAGATAATACACTTCAAAGGGTAAGGTTTCAAAGGATATTGTCAGATTGGGGAATAGCCTACAGCTGTTCAGGTGTTTGGCCAACAGGAGGCAATAAAATGCCCTGAGCTGTCTGGCAGCAAACTATTATCCTATTCAGGTTTGGGGAAGTGCTGTTTAGCCATTTCCAACAGGTAAACTACATATGTGGCTCACCCTTGTTGGCCGCCCAAGCTTCACCAACCTTTTGGTGAAACTCTTGTAATTATTACATGCTGGAATTGGTTCTCGGCATCTCACCCTTTTTGATTTTTTAAATTTAACAAGAATGTATGTTTTAAGATTTTTAAATTCAATGGAAAGGACAGAGTTCTATCAAGTTCCTTTAAATGCTGTCAGGCATTAAAGGAATTAGCCTGCAGTCAGTTTCTTTCTGGGCCAACAGTTCTTTGAGTCCCAATTTCAATGTCCAATAGTTTTGAGTCCCAATTTCAATGTCCAACAGTTCCTTACGTGTACATGTCAGCAACGATATTTCAGTTCTGGATGGTGGACAAATGGTGGCAATGCAGGTCTGACCTTCTCTGGTTTGGTCCTGGGCAACCTGCAGCGATGCACAGCTGCTGACTGCTAGCATGGCAAGGCGTCTTCACCATCTTCATTTCTAGACTGTTTCTCCTCTGTTCTTGGGGGCCACTGCTATTTCTGTGGCTGGAGCAGTTTCCAACAGGTAAACTACATATATGGCTCACCCTTGTTGAGCCGCCCAAGCTTCACCAACCTTTTGGTGAAACTCTTGTAATTATTACATGCTGGAATTGGTTCTTGGCACCTCGGTTAACAAGTTCCTGAAAGAGATTCATCAGAGAGACTTCGTCTACACTGAAAGGACTGGAAGCAGTGTTGACACTGTCTTCCACCACAGGTATCAGCAAATCACACCCAGTGTGTAAGGACATTTCATTCTCTGACCATTGATTAACTGTCCAAGGGCAGAGCAAGCCACAGCATATCAGTAAAGGCACCTCCACTATGGATTTGGAAAAGCTTACAGCTACCTGTGTGTTAAGATATTTTATGAAGTACAAACTGTACATAAAAACAAAGATTCATGTACAGTTGTTCATAATGAGTTATTTATTAGTGTAGAAGCCAACTAAATCAGAAGATGGTTAAGTAGGTTATGATATAGTCACATGGTGGAATATTAGGCAGCATTGATAGCTATGTTTTCTATGGATATTTAATGGCTGAAAATGCTCAAAATAGTCAATAAGAGATTGCAAAATTGTGTAAGCATATTGCTCTAAAAGAGTTACAAAATTGTGTATATATAACTGAATTTTACATAAAATATATATTTGTGATATGTGTAAATATATGTAAACTAGAGGCCTAATACACAAAGATTCGTACAAGAATGGGCCTTACTTCTCCTGGCTTCCAGCACCGCCTTTGTTCCGGCTGGAGCTGCCTTTCCACCTTCCCATGCTGCCCAGAGGCCTGAGAGGCTGAGGCAGTGTGGAATGCCTGCATCATCACCATGGCGACAACGCAAGCGTCCTGTCCCCGGCCACTCGGCGCCTGTGTATGCAAATTAACCCACCATCTTTGTTGGGTTAATTTGCATACTCATTCCTTGGCTGGTGGGCATCGCGAAGGTACAGTCAATTTGTATCTTTCTCTTTTATTAGTGTAGATGATGTCAACAGTAGATACCTTTCAGTGGAATGCTTACAGGTAAATATAGCTTCAACTTTTTATTTTAAAATTTACCAAGCATGAAAAAATTGTCAAAAGAATAGTAGGATGGCACTGGACTGGCGTGGCTTAGCGTTTGAGCGTCAACCTTGAACCAGGAGGTCACGGTTTGATTCCAGGTCAGGGCACATACCCAGGGCATGGGCTCAATCCCCAGTGTGGGGTGTGCAGCAGGCAACCAATAAATGATTCTCTCTCATCATTGATATTTCTATTTCTCTGTCCTTCTCCCTTCCTCTCTGAAATCAATAAAAATATAGTTTTAAAAAAGGATAGTATGATGAATACCCACATGACCTTTAACCAGATTCACCACTAGCTAACGCTGTATTTACTTTGTTTCTTTGTGTGTGTGTACGTGTGCGCACTTTTTGTTTCACATCTAAGAAAATTAATGATAATCCCATGATATCAGTTATTTATCCATTAACAAAATGCCCCCAAATTCTTCTCTCTGATTTTCTTTTCTAATCCATGACTCAGTGAGGGTTTATGCATTACGATGTTTGGTTGCTTTGTAATCTCTAGTCTTTTTCCATCTAGAAACAATCATTTCACTTTTCATAATAGTGACTTTTGGAAAATTCCAAGACAGCTGTCTAAATTATGGGGGTTTTATTCACATAGTTTTTCTTTTATCCCTTTTCTAATTTATTTCTGTGAGCAGGGTTTTTGTTTTGTTTTGTTTCCATAAAATAACAAAAGGTTTTAAAAAATACTTTTTTTTTTTTTTCATTCCACTTGGTGGTGGTGCTAAGGGACGGACTATTTAATAGGAGTTAGGGATGGCGAGTGGGGTTTTCTCAACAGAGAACAAAGAGCCAGAAGCCCAGTTTCTATTCTGTGACAGTGAGCATGGATCGTCAGAAAGCTCTGCCCCAATTCCTCAGTGCTTCAGTGATCCTGCTGGCTACACAAACTACCTGGAGACATCGTCCATCTCAAGGTCGCTGTGCTGAACCAAAGATTTGTAATAAACCTTTTCTTTTTTAATCATCGAAGCACTTTACCATAACATCAATGACTGTCTCCTCCAGACCCAGAGAGGCCATGAGGAATGAACAGATCAACTATAAAATTTCCATCTCAACTGGACTGAGAGGGGTGCTATTAGTAACTGAACCAGGAGGCCAGGTGTAACCAGGTGAATGGGGTATCCAGCCACTCAGGATTAGGGAGGTGGAGTTCTTGTTTGGAGACACAAAAGAAAGGTTTCTCAGAACGATGCTAAGGAGGTTTTTCTAAGCACCGACCAATACTTCTTCACATAAGACTGCATTCACACTGCTGGTACCAGATGCCCAGTTCACATCCTCTGCCACCCCCAGGGTGGTTCTATGTCCACTTTCTGTGAGACACACCAGCTGAGCTCTGTGCTGCATGGAGCTATGGGGAGCCCTGACTTGTCTGCGAGGTTCAAACCCAAGGAGGTTTTGTTTGCTTTATTTACATCTAAACATTTAGATATTTATTCAACACTTTAGAACAGTGTGGTTGACAGAGAAACGTATGAAATTAAAGAGCTTTGAATTTCAGGGGAAAAGGAGTATTTAAATGGGCAGGGGGCTATTCAAATTCTTTAACAACCAGCACAGATGGGCACTGACCAATCAGAATAGAATGGGTGCTGTCCTATTCCATAGCATAGATCTGCTGGGCCAGCCATCCCCCCTTTAGTGGGTGGGTCATGGAAAGAGGGAGAGCAGCTAAAAGGCTTGGGAGTCACAGCAAAATACCTACCACTACTGCCCTATGTCAATATTTCACAATCCATTTGGCCAAATGGGTATTTACTAGCTGATGTCAGCCTAGCTAAGGGGTATACTCAGGTAGGGTGTTTTCAAACAGGTTCATAATCTCAGCACCACTTCCCCTTGGGTTTATTAAGAGGTGTACATGAAGAGGCTGCTTCAAATCTAAGTGGAAGCAGATGTAAGTTGTAGAAGACAGAAAGCAAGAAAAGAACCAGTTGGGCTACCACCTCTAAGTGGCTCTGATATATAGGTCTACTTTAAGAAATCCCTCCAAAACATGGCACTGGCTAGGAAAATACCATTTTTTCTGCAAGGGGAACTGAGCTACCATTTTCATGATAGTAAAAATGTGTTTATAGAAATAAGTTGTGGCTGGTCCCAGCAAACAGACACAACCATGACTGCACTCTGTGTGGAGGGGAGGCGCACAGGTGTGCAAGGACACAAACACGGCACAACAAATGTGGGTCCTGCCCTTTTCTCCTTGTGTTGGAGGTGAGGTGAGAAACACATGAGTATGTCGCACACCTCCCTGTCCTTTACTGGCCGGTCCAATCCATGATGACTCCAAATCTATCTTGAAATTTATTCTTTAATATTCAAGTAAGAACCTCTTTCAGGTGGCCTTTCTGAGCACCTTCCTGCTCCATTCAGGTGAGGTGGCCTCCCTCTGCTCCCAGGTCCTCCTGGGCTTCCTCCACTGGGACTCTGCCCGATTGAATAGGCCTGTTGACACCCACTGCAGACTCCTAGTGACAGGTCTTGATAAAATGGCTCCAGGAAGGTGAGGGGGAGAATATGAGGGCAACAAATTCAGAACAGATCCAACTTGAGCCCAAGTCTGGTCCCAGAGCTGCTCAGAGGAGTGGGTGACCACTTTGGGGAGATAGTCTGGAAACATGGGTGAAGGATCAGCAGTAAGTTGGACTCTGAAGGAAAGTCTGGAAACATGGGTGAAGGATCAGCAGTAAGTTGGACTCTGAAGGAAACCACAAAAGAAGACAGTGAAAGCTTAGGGCAGCAGGGACACAGGTTTGGGGCAATGATCTAAAACAAAGCTCAGGCACAGGAGTGCTCCTGACCTGTCTGGGAGCAGTCAGTAGATGGGCCAGGTGAGCTGGGACAGGGGAGGTAGGAGATATACCTGCAAGGGCCTTCACGTCCTCTTTGGTCACTTGGAAGAGCCAAGAAACTAAAAGATCTGCCTAAGGGGCCCACAGAGCTCCTATTGGTCCTCATCTTCCACCCACAACCCATCCCTCTCTGCCATCCATGTCTGAATTCCTTCCCTGATTCCATCATTCTCTTTCCTCCCTAAAGCTAAAGCAGCCTGTCCTTGGCCCTGAAGCACCCTCTCCCCAGCTGTGGGTCCAGCGCTGTCAGCCCCATGCCCAGCTCCCACACAAGGGCTACACGTCAGTCATCTGGCTCACATCCCTCCACCTCCCAGAGAGGTTTCAGAAAGTTCCTGTGGTGATAGCACACTCCACTGGCAAGCTACAAAATGCAGACCTCCCTATCATAGCAGGACATTTTCCTTGAAGGCTAATTTCCCAACAAATTACCCTTTAAAGCCACCCAAAATTTGTTTCTATCTGAGTCAGGAGTTGTTAGTTGGATCTGATAGGATTCTCATAAAGGAAACCTGTTGGGACTTTTTGGCTGCCTAGTTTCTGAACCCCTTTTCTGTTTGGAGAATCCTCGACTGAACCAGGTACTTTCCCAGCTCCCCTTGCTGCTAGAAGATGGGCAGCAAGTGGGTCAATCAGATGCACCCACACCAGGTTTTGAATCAAGAGATGCAAGGAAGCCAAAACCGGTTTGGCTCAGTGGATAGAGCGTCGACCTGCGGACTGAAGGGTCCCGGGTTCGATTCCGGTCAAGGGCATGTACCTTGGTTGCGGGCACATCCCCAGTGGGAGGTGTGCAGGAGGCAGCTGATCGATGTTTCTCTCTCATCGATGTTTCTAGCTCTCTATCCCTCTCCCTTCCTCTCTGTAAAATATCAATAAAATATATTAAAAAAAAAAAAGAGATGCAAGGAAGCAGGGATTAGCGAATCCTCTTCAGGGATGGCAGTAGCTGAGGGCAGCATGGACACAGGTTTGGGGCAATGATCTAAAGAGAATGATGGAATCAGGGAAGGAATTCAGACATGGATGGCAGAGAGGGATGAGTTGTGGGTGGGAGATGAGGACCAACACTCAGTTTCCAGGGTGGAAGTGGCAGCTGGGGGCAGCCAGCACCTATGGCAGAACACTGGGTCAGGAGCATGGCAGGCCTGAGGCACAGCTTCTGTGCAGCTCCAGTCGGGTCAACTTTGGTTGCCCTGCCCTTTCCCCAAGCCTGAACCTGCAACTGTCCTTGTGAACATTCATTTTCTCCTTAAATCGGCCAGCCCTTTCTGTTGCTTGCATTTGTTCCTTGGAGCATTTCATGGGTTGCAGGCAACAAACGCAGCTTGAGTGCAAAGGGGTTGGAACCAGGGACTGGAAGCCTCCAGGACCCACCCCCGGTTGGCTTCCCATCCGCAGTTCGCAGTCCACATGGTCTCTCACTCTGCTTCTCTGAGAATATCAACTTTATTTAAATTTATTCTCTAAAAAAATGAAAAGTTACTTAATTATAAAAGTAATATTGCTTAAATATAAAAAGTTCCATCAATTCAGAACTATACAGAGTCAAAAGAGAAGTCCCCCTTTGTCCCTCTAGCATATTCTCTCCACAGAAGTGCTGTGAGCAGATTGGTGGGAGCGCTTAGTCAGTGTCCTCACAAGCATTGCACACCCGTATGTGCATACGCCTATCGCGGCAAAGTTTGACCTGGGCATCATCCTCAGTGCCAGCCCTTCTGAAGGGAAGCTGACAAACACTCCTGGGTGCTCATATCTAAGGCAGCACCCATTTGTAAGAGATCACAGATGTAATCAATCATTCATTCATTCAACAAACATTTATTGGGTGCCAAGCATTATTCCAGCTCCTCAGTGAAGATCTTTGCCCTCATGAAGCTACGAAAGAGAAGCAGAAAATATACATAATAAATAACAGAATTACATACTACATTAGAAGGGCAGAGCTGCTGTGGGGGAAAGCAGAGAAGGGCATAAAGGTTGGTAGCAGAGGTGTGTGGGAAAGTGGGTGGTCAAAGCCTCAATGGTGGATTGACTGGAACAAAGCCTTTAAGGAGGAAAGGAATCAGACACACGGATTTCTGAAGAAGCACATTCCAGGCAGAGGGAACAGCCAGTGCAAACACCCTGAGGCAAGGCTGTGCCTGGTATCTCCAAGAACCAGCAGGAGCCAGTCTGCTGGAGCGGAAGGCATTGAAGAAGCCATGTGGACCTTCCTTTGGTGAGACTTTGGCTCCTGATCTGAGTGAAATGGCCCAATGCCGGGTCTGAGCAAAGGGTGGCCTGGCCTGATTTACATCTGGGAGCAGGGGCCGGGGCAGCCAGGAAGCGACAGCATCATCCGGGTGACAGCAGCTCCCACCAGAGTGCCAGTTTTGAGAAGCAGTTGAATATTTGATACATTTGGAAGAATAATCTAATAATCTGGGTATGAATCTGAGGAGCCCACGATGGCACCGAGGCTCCGGGTGGTTGACTTGTTTACATGAGCAGCTGGAGTTACCTGTATCTGAGAAGGGGCAGGTGGAGCAGTGTTATTTTTCACAGGGGATTGATGTTAGGATTTCCATTTTAGAAGACTGAACTTGAGATAACCATTAGGTAATAATTTCTTAAAACCTCAGTCTGCAGAGCTGTGGAGGTGGTGGTCTGTTGTTATTGGTGCTAACCTTCCCTAGGGGAGGAGACTTTAACTCCTGTCCCCAAATTCAAATGAAAGCTTGCTGGACCTGAGTGGCCCTGCTTAAATCCTAGGGAGGGCCAGGCATGGATATGGTGCCACATAATGCCACGAGGGTCTACAGGGTGCCAGGCTCAGGCCCAGGACTCAGTCACCTAGATCAGGTCTGTGCTTTAGAGAACAATGGCTGAGCAGGTGGGAACTCTGGGAGCTGTAATCTGTTTGAGCTTGGAACAGCAGGGAACTGCACCCTAGCGGACTTGCACAAACCGAGCAGGAGCAAGCTCTACAGCAACGCTGGAAAGCAACAAGAAAGCCTCCCACAGCCCATTGTCTTTGTGTCTGACTTAATCCTCCTGTCTACATCCTCACTGCACATATTCCATTTTGTTTTTATCTGCTAATCTGATTGGCAGAAAATGATTGTTGTTTCATTGTGCATTTTTATAATTCCTAGAGGGGTTTGAGCAGCCTATGTAAGTACTGACTTACACTGAATTATTGCTATTCCTGTTACTGACTTTCTGATACCCTTTTTTTCTTGATGTCTCTTTATTATATTTTCTTTCTGCAGGACAGTTTGCAGGACAGTTCTCTGTTCTGTGTAACATGCATGTCAAACTCAAAGGCTAACACAGGCCAAATAAACAAGGTTTAAGTTTATGTGGGCCGCAAAGAAACAAAAGCCTCAATTTTCATAGAAACATAGGTTTATTTCGATAGAGACACGCTGAATACAAAGGGCTGAAATAAATGAGTCATCATTAACATAAAATAATAGAACATTTTAATAAAAATTAATATTTTTCTTGAACATTAACTTACCAGACACTGAATAACTGCATAAATTAATAAGTGTAACGCAAATAAACCTATGCTTCTTGTTCTCTGAAAGTAAAATATTTCATGTTGTGCACACCAAACAAGTCAGTACAAGACTAATGATGTGGCAATCAGCTGCTAAAATATCTGCTGCTAGGCTTAGTGGAGAGAAATGGTGTGCCTGCGTGTAAGGCACGTAAGGGAAATAAATGCAACATGATTATAGTAATTAGTCATTAGCGAACTATGTAGTTTGTTATTAATAACTGGAGGCTCAATGCTGCCAGGGCTGAGGGCCTTTGCCGTGGCCCCTGCCCACCCGCCACCAAGGCCGGGGGGGCCTCTGCCTAGGCCCCCATCCACTGCAGCTTTGTCTGGAAGGAAGGACATCCAGAAGGACATCCGGTCTAATTAGTATATTATGCTTTTATTATTATAGATTATATATAACAAGATATTGTAAAACTAAGTAACAAAATTTTTATTAAAACGTTTCTTACATACTGTTATATTGGCTGGGCCACAAAAATATTTGTTGTGGGCCACATGTGGCCCATGGGCCACGAGTTTGACATGCTTGGTGTAACACATGGGTGTCAGCCTGGCTGCCTGACAGCTCAGTTTAAGTGTCAACATAAACTAACCAGGGTTTCTGAGCCCACTTCCAAATGTGTGGGAGAGATCACTGCACTAATCTGATAGATCTAGTTTCTACCCCTGGGCCAATGAGCTCGCAGACGGCTCTGTTAATTCAGCCCACTGCCTAGGTAGAATTTCTGATAAACAGGGATGTGAGAGCAATGAGGAAGTGATGGTGGAAGAAATGACTGGCAGCTCTAATTCATTTTATAGAAAGGGGGTATCTTCCAGATAATTCCAGCAATGGAAATCACAGTGATCACCAGTCTTATTCAAAAGTGGCCAAGTATGTGGCTTGGACTTAACCATAGGTACTTAGGAACCTACATATATTTTGAGCACGGTGAGGACATTTGCAAGGGGGTGTTATAGGAATTTTATTCTGACAGAGTGTGTTAGACAGGGGAGGAAGCAACGGAGTAAAGGAGAAAGATTCCACTGGAAAGATACTCTAACAACCACCACAAGGCAAAAAAAAAAAAAGAAAGAAAAAGAAAAAGAAATGGACATGCAAGAAAGAAAAGCAGGCTGCCACTCCATATATTTAGGCAGTATCCTCTCAGGTAAGAAACAGCTCAAAAGACACGGTGCTATTTTATCAGAGCAGCTCAGAATGCAACATAAGATGCTAACAACTCAAACCACTGCATTTACCCACGTTAACTGACTAATCTCAACAATTGGGAACTCAGCAAGTTCATGCCTGGTCAACTATTATAAACATTTGGGTTTTAATTAGCACTACTGTTGCTTTATTAAAACATAGCTATTTTTCCTATTAATTTTGCTCTTAAATTGTTATTTTTTTGTTAATCTTCACATTAACCATCCACACTCCCACAAAGCCCTCTGTTCAGAATGACAGACGTTTTGTACAATTCACTCCTAGCCTCACCTCCAAATCTTTTCAACATTGTTGGCTATGTTTGTGATATACTTGTTATGCTGTCCTGTCTGAGGTCAGGGTGTGGATGAGAATGTGGTGAGCATACCACATTCCTATATGAGTATAGGAGCAAAGACCTCTGGAAAAAATAGGTTACCTCTAACTAGCCACACCTCTGTTGTCATATCACATAACACAGGAAAAGCCAGTATATCTATGATATAGCTATAATAAAATGTGACTGATTCAGAACCCCAAAAATATAGGCTGAGAGAAGGAAAGATCTAGGGAAATAAACTGGTCATGAACTTCAACCTAGCACTTTCTGAAACCACTGAGCAATGTAAACCCTCCCACATTTAACTGATAGGAACTTTCACAAGATCACATAGAGCTAAGTGGTCAGGGGAAGTACAGGTCAGAACAGGAGGGAAGGGATGCTCTGGAATGAATTCTCTCTAAGTGCAAGTTAAGGGCAAACTTACTATGTGGTTGGGGATTTGTGATCTTTGTGTGAGAAGTGGGAGAGAGACCGGGTTGAACTCAGACAGTGTTTGTATAGCCAGGTGGCACAATGTCCTTGGCCAGGATGCCAGATGAATTAGTAGCAATTCAGCCCATGGAGCCACTAAGTTATACTGAAAATCTGTAAATGCAAACCAGAGCATAAGAATGAGACACTGAACCAAGGCCTGCCATAAGCAAATGCATGAGTGGAGTTTGTGTTTGCTCTGTCTTCCTCTTTTCGATCATCTTCTTTAATACCTTCCAGCCCCGAGGTTTTGAACACTCCATGCTTGTCCTGCCTAGACAACTTTTCATGTTCCAAGTTTCACTCCTTTCTTTACAACCCACCCAGTGGGTTTCTCTGTAGCCTGGTCTCAGTGATTTGTCATGAGGAAGCCAAGCTAATACATTATGTCTCACTGAAGGGTGATTGCGTGGAAGCCAGTTAGTGGTGTCTCCCTTCTTGGGGACATTACACGCAGCACTTGAGGCACTGTGGCAGGCATATGGAAATGGCAGTTCAGGCAGATGACTCTTCCTAGTTATCATCCCCAGATCAAACTCAATAGGTGGTTGCTGACTTTAACTCCACAGAAGGCTATTCAAAGGTGTGAAGTGACATAGCATATAAGTGTAATCATTAATAAGACAAAAGAATCACCTAGATGCTCAGGGACTGGCCAGCCTTTGTGATTTTCTAAAAAGAAAACAGCTGCACATTTTCAGTTAACACACGTGGGTTCTGATTTAAAACAGTGCTTTAGAAACCAAAGGTAAAGTCATTATGAGAAAAATTTTTTTTTCTAATTTTCCTTTTATAAAAAAACAACATCTGATTGCATGTGGAGACGCTTGTGGGACCAGGTTCACTTGTTGCATTCTGACTGCAGAAGGTGGTTGTGTTAGAAAGTGGGAATTTCTGAGCATGCTTACTACTACCATTCCAGAGAGGCCGTGGACTATGCCCCAGATAGAGTTGTCAGTGCTGACACCGGGCCAGGCCTTGAGATACGGTCTCATGGCCCCTTCCCAGCATGTAGGCCTTCTTTCATAGAACACTGTCAGCTTTCTGAAGAACAGGATGACCCTGTGAATAACATGGTCATCAATGGCATGATCCTGACGTTACTTAGGAAAAACTGTTTTGTCTTGGGTTACTTGCTCTGCAAAAACAGGATGTGGTTAATGTGCTTAAAAGTGGTCCTGCACAAAGGGTCGGGGCTGCTCTCTGCACTCCCTGCGTGGGTAAAGGCAGAGCAGTCGCCGGCCGACTGGCCGGCCAGCCGGCCGGCTAATAAAGGCTCCCTAAATTTTAATTTGGTCTGGACTCCAGTGGTCGTTCACTCGCGCTCGCTCTACAACAGTTGATTTTCTGGCCTTTGTTTCTTTCTGTAAAGTGAGTGGCAATGCTGAGCCAGGCCTCAAGCTCCTGAGAACTTGGCTCCCACACCTTGGGTTCCCCTACATTCCCTCAGTCACACAGAGCTGTGAGGTTGAATCTATCTCCTTTGTTGGTTTTGAAGTTTCTGTGATTCACAAATTCTCCTTTTCCTGACTTTCCCTAGACTCCCAGTTTTCATCCTATCCCACTTTCTAATTGGTTCTTTTGCCATTACCTGAAAAGAAACAAGTCATCAAGTGTCTATCTCTGATTATGGCTACTTAGTTTCAGCACTAAAGGGACTATCCTTACCTTTTCTGATTATCCTGTCCTTCTTAGCCATAACTACACTTTGGTAGAAAAGTGTTTTATTTTCACAGGCTGTACAAACAACAATTAATCTCTGTAACATCCCTATAGTTTGCCAAGTACTCATACTAGGTTGCAAGCATCATAAAATTGTTTTTACTGAAGATTAAAAATGGTGACAGAGTAAGTGAATGCTGCATGGACATGCTCCCATGAACAAACTAATTACAACTAAAATACAGAAAAACTTCCTGAGTAATCAACGGAAAACTTGCAGGAGAGAACCCTGATACCCGAGGACTGAAAGTGGAGACCCCACAGAGATTGGAAGGAGAGGTGGAGGCATGAAAGGGCTGGCCGGGTACCCACAGACAGCAACTGAAGTCCTGGAGAGATATCTCAGCTGTGAGGGGTTGCCAATGAGAAATCTGAGATCTAATCTCCAAGCTGGGCCCCCCAGCAGAAAGCACCAAAACTGAGAAGGGTACCCACATAACATCTGGCTATGAAAAGAAGTGGGGTGCTGTCTTCCAGGGAGTGATAGCTGAAAATTCAGGCACCCTATTAAAAGACCAATGCACAAAATTCCCTGTGGAGCCACCCACCTTGTGCTCTGGCAGAGGGAGGGTGAAGTATATTAGAGATGTGATAGCAGAAGCCAGAACTGGGGCCTTGAGGGTTAGAGCTCAGAAGACAGACACCCTTGCCGAAACCGGTTTGGCTCAGTGGATAGAGCGTCCTCAGAGGGGAGGCAACCGCAGGCGGCTGTGGCCTGCGAGGAGTGGGAGTTACCTGCGTCTCCTTTATCTTCGTCCCTAACTCAATCCATTTACAGAGTAGGATCATCAATACATGTTAGTCGAGAAGAATGGCTTTCTTGCTCCATTGGAAATGAATTCCAGATGGATTAAAGACTCAACTATAAAAAAAGAGAGAGACTGCCGAAACTGGTTTGGCTCAGTGGATAGAGCGTCGGCCTGCGGACTGAAAGGTCCCGGGTTCGATTCCGGTCAAGGGCATGTACCTTGGTTGCGGGCACATCCTCAGTGGGCGGTGTGCAAGAGGCAGCTGATCGATGTTTCTCTCTCATTGATGTTTCTAGCTCTCTATCCCTCTCCCTTCCTCTCTGTGAAATATCAATAAAATATATTAAAAAAAAAAAAGAAGACAGACACCCCAAGTTTCCTGAGCTGAGTCATTCCCTCACACAGCAGAGGACATCTTTCCCACATTTGCCTTGCCTGGGGGGAAGACAGTTGACACACCCTACTGGAAAACACCATGCCCTGAGGCCACTTAAGAGATTAAAAATAACAATTAGCCTTCATACTGAAGCAACTGCCCCACCCTATTGAAAAAAACTCACCACACCTGAGGACAATTGCCTGGGGGGGAATTCAAATTGGAATCCTATCAGTCTATAGGCAGAGGAGGTCTCTGGAGGCTCTGAGTCTTTGCCTGATCTAATTACTCAGAATCAGCCTTTAACACTATCCTACACTAGAGAATGAGAGATGTAGAGTATCTACCTAATACATAGTCACAAATCCAAACAGAGAGTCAAAATGAGGAAACAAAGAAACAACCCCCAAATGAAAGAACTAGAGAATTCACCAGAAGAAGAGATAAATGAAGCAGAGATAAGAAATTGATCTGACACAGAGTTCAGACTAATGATGGTAAAGATGCTCAACAGCATGAAAAAAAGATATGGTAACTATGAAAAAAGAACATTCTGAGATAAAGAATGACATAACACAAATAAATAATACATTGGAAGGAATACACAGAAGATTAGGGGAAGCTGAGGATCCAATCAGTAAATTAAAAGGCAGAGTTGAAAATATCACTCAATCAGAGAACCAAAAATAAAAATAAAAATAAACAATTAAAAAAACAAGAGGACAGCTTCAGGGAGCTGTGGGATAGTGTGAAACCTAACAATATTAGAATAGCAGTTGTGCCAGAAGAGGCAGAAAGAGAGAAAGGAATAGAGAACGTGTTTGAAGAAATAATGGCAGAAAACTTCCCTAAACTGATAAAGGAAAAAGTCACACAAGTTCAGGAGTCACAAAGTACCCCAAGCAAGAAGAACCCATACAGGTCCATACCCAGACACATCATAATTAAAATGCCAAAAATTAAAGACAAAGAGAAAAGAAAACTGTTACATAACAAAGGAGTTCCCATAAGGTTGACACCTGATTTCTCACTAGAAACTCTACAGGCCAGAATGGAATGGTGTGACGTACTCAAGGTAATGGAAATCAAGGATCTGAGACCAACATTACTATATCTAGCAAGGCTATCATTCATAATAGATGGTCAAATAAAGAGCTTCTCAGAAAAAAAAAAAAAAAAGGCTAAAGGAGTACATCACCACCAAGCCAGCCTTATAAGAAATGATAAAGGGACTGTTGTAATGAGAAGGAGAAATAGAGAGAGAAACCTAGATATACAGAATTAAAATGGCAATAAATACCTATCAATAATAACTGTAAATGTAAATGGATTAAGTGCTCCAATAAAAAGGTATAGAGTAGCTGAATGGATACAAAAAATGACCCAACTATATGCTGTCTACAAGAGACCCACATCAAAACAAAAGACATACAGAGAATGTGAGTGAAGGGGTGGAAAAAAATTTTCCATGCAAATGCTAAAGTAAAAAAAGCAATACTCATATCCGACAAAATAGACTTTCCAATGAAGGCCATGATAAGAGACAACAAAGGTCACTACATAATACTAAAGGGATTGATCCAACAAGAGGACATAACCCTGGTAAACATATATGCATCCAATATAGGGGCACCTAAATATATAAAAAACACTTCTAGAGGATTTTAACGGAGAGATTGACAACAATACAGTCATAGTAGGGGATTTTTAACACCCCTCTGACTTCCCTGGACAGATCTTCCATAACAATGAAACAGAGACTCTAAAGGACACAGTGGATCAGATGGATTTCATTGACATTTATAGAACATATCACCCCCAACACAGCAGAATATACATTCTTCTCAAGTGCACATGGATCATTCACAAAGATAGACCACATGTTTATCTACAAGTCTCTACAAGTTCAAGAAGATTGAAATAATATCAAGCATCTTCTCAGATCACAGTGGAATGAAATTAGAAATCAACTACAGTAAAAACATTCCCAAACATTCAAACACATGGAGGCTAAATAGCATGTCTTTAAACAATGAATGGGTTACCAATGAGATCAAGAAAGAAATCAAAAACTTCCTGGAAACAAATGAAGCTGAACACACAAAACACCAAAATATCTGGGACAGAGCAAAAGCAGTCCTGAGAGGGAAATTCATAGCACTACAGGAATACCTCAAAAAAACAAGAAAAATCAGCAATAAATTATTTACCCCTACAACTTAAAGAACTAGAAAGAGAACAACAAAAAATCCCAGAGTAAGTAGAAGGAAGGAAATAATAAAGATTAGAGCATAAATAAATAACATAGAGACTAAAAAACACAATTAAAAATATCAATGGAACCAAGAGCTGTTTTTTGGAAAGGATAAGCAAAATTGATAAACCGTTGGACAGATTCATCAAGAAACAAAGAGAGAGGACACAAATAAATAAAATCAGAAATGAAAGCGGAGAAGTAACCACTGACACCACAGAAATACAAAAGATTATAAGCAGATACTATGAACAACTATCTGCCAACAAGCTGGACAATGTGGATGAAATGGACAAATTCCTAGAAAAATACAATCTCCAAAACTGAATCAGGAGGAATCAGGAAACCTGAATAGGCCAATAACAACTGATGAAATAGAAGCAGTAATAAAAAAACTCCCACCGAGAGAGAAAAATGGCAGCGGAATAGACAGACGTGTTCCCAGCCTTGTCCCAGAGTAGAAAGAAAGAACAGCTGAGGGTCACACGAGGAGTATTTCTTGGCAAGTTAAGGGACAGCTAAACTCCAGAAGAAGGTGGGGGACTGCTAGACTGGGTTCCCCTGACTGGGCAGCCCCCACTGTGGCTGGGTCCCCTCCTGGAGCTACGGGCTCAGATGCAGACTCTGTGCCATCTTGAAAGGGAAAGTGGAGCTTATCGGAAGCCTGAAAATCCACAACTGCGGCACCCACGGAACAGCTGCAAGACCCAGAACACCGGTCCCCAATTGGTGCAAACATGCGGATTCAGAGGAGCTCTACACTCCACCACGGAAAGGTCAGATTTCGCCTGGGATAAGGTGAGGTCTCTGGTCCTGGCGGGAGAGAGGAACACGCGTTGTGCGGGAGCTGGAAGACCAGGGAAGTCTGTGCCTAGAAAAATCCGTGGCTGTTGGGGCTGGCGTGATCCATGAATGGGGAAGAGGGTCCTCAGAGCTGCTAACAGAAGGGATCTCTAAAAAGCAACCCATTTTGATCTGATGAGCAGGGACAGCCTAAGAATTTCAAGGTGTGCTGGCTGCTTAGACTTGCGCGCAGACCCATTGTTCGCACACTTGGGCTTTATTCTCTTCAAATCCTTGCTTCTGATTACTAAGCCCAATACATAGGATCACCCAGTTGGGGATACCCTGGGAGACTGCAGGGGAAAGTTGTTTTTCTGGAACCTGGGGATCTGAGTGGGGAGTGACCATTGGAGAGCCAGCTCTGAGGCAGCCCACTCCCACAAACCGGTAGTGGGTGCCACAGGGAGAGAAAGATGTAAATACAGGCTAGAGAGGCCATATATAGACCGAGAAGTCAATCCAGAAACACTGCCACCCAGGGGCTGAATCACAAATTGACTCTTGTGTAATCAAAAATAAAGGAATGCCAGAAATTAAGACACACTGCCTGCTTAAAATCAGGACTGGCTTACAACACTGAAGAGCAGTGGAACGCAGGGAACTGCAATACTGTCCGGACTGAGAAACAGGCGTGCCAAACAGAACAACATTTCTCTGGTGGTCACCTTTATTGGAGGTTATTAATATCGTGAATACATTTCTGTTCAGTGCCTTGTGTGATGTACCTGGTTGTGCTGTATTTTGTGCCTTTAAATCAACACAGGAGAGAGAGAACTACATAACCAGACATCCAGAGAAGAGAGACCATGGGAAGACAAAGACACAGCCCGCATATGAAAGAAAAGCAGGCATCACAAGAAAAGGAAGTAAACGAAATGGAGGCAAGCAACCTTCCAGAGAAAGAATTCAGAGAAATGGTCATAAGGTGGCTGAAAAGAATGGAAGACAAATTCGACAATATGAGCAAGAACCAAGAGGAAATGAAGAAGAACCAAGAAGAAATGAAAAATGGCATCACTGCTGTAAAGAACTCAATAGAAAGCATCAAGAGTAGACTAGAAGAAGCAGAGGACCACATCAGTGAGCTAGAAGACAAGATGGGAAAAAATACCCAAGTAGAGCAGCTTCTAGAAAAAAAAATTAAAAATCTAGAGGAGAGCCTAAGGGAACTTTGGGACAACATGAAACAAAACAACATCCGCATATTAGGGGTTCCAGAAGGAAAGGAAGCGGAGCAAGGAATAGAAAACCTGTTTGAAGAAATAGTGACAGAAAACTTCCCTGATATAGGGAAGAAAAAACCCACACAAATCCAAGAAGCTCACAGAGTCCCAAGCAAAATGAACCCCAAAAGACCAACACCAAGGCACATGATAATTAAATTGACAATTACCAACGACAAAGTAAGAATCTTAAAAGTGGCAAGAGAGACAGAAAGTTACATACAAAGGAACCCCCATCAGACTAGCAACTGATTTCTCAACAGAAACTCATCAGGCCAGAAGGGAATGGAATGAAATATACAAAGTCATGCAAAGGAAGGGTCTGAATCCAAGAATACTGT
The DNA here is from genome assembly GCF_963455305.1 of Plecotus auritus. Classification (NCBI taxonomy): domain Eukaryota; kingdom Metazoa; phylum Chordata; class Mammalia; order Chiroptera; family Vespertilionidae; genus Plecotus; species Plecotus auritus. The sequence continues at coordinate 103,430,924 of NC_137771.1, forward strand.
ACCCAGCAAGGCTATCAATCAAAATTGAAGGTGAAATCAGGAGCTTCACAGACAAAAAGTAGTAAGGGAATTTATTAACACCAAACCAGCAATGCAAGAAATGATAAAGGGTCTGCAGTAAAAAACAAAAAAACAAAACAAAAAAAACAAACAAAAAAAAAACAGAAAATAGGAAGCGAAGAAGAAACACAGGGGTAAAGAATAAAAATGGTGACAAATAAGTACCTATCAATAATAACTTTAAATGTAAATGGATTAAATACCCCAATCAAAAGACATAGGGTAACGAATTTGATAAGAAAACAAGACCCATATATCTGCTGTCTACAAGAAATCCACCTCAGAAAAAAAGACGCACACAGACTGAGGGTGAAGGGATGGAAAAAGGTTTTCCAGGCGAATGGAACTGAAAAAAAAGGCTGGGGTAGCAATACTTATATCTGACAAATTAGATCTCAAAGTGAAGGACATGACAAGAGATAAGGAAGGCCACTTTATAATACTAAAGAAAGCAATCCAACAAGAAGAAATAACTCTGGTAAACCTATACACACCCAATACAGGAGCACCCAAATACATAAAAAAACTCCTGGAGGATATCAAGGGAGAGATTGACAGCAATACAATCATAGTAGGAGACTTGAATACCCCACTATCACCATTGGACAAATCCTCTAAACAAAAAATCAGCAAAGAAACATCAATCCTAAATGACTCACTAGACCAGATGGAATTAATTGACATCTTCAGAACATTTCACCCCAAAGCCACAGAATATACATTTTTCTCAAGTGCACATGGGTCTTTTTCAAAGATAGACCATATGTTGGGACATTGGCAAAGTCTCTTCAAATTCAAAAAGATAGAAATCATATCAAGCATCTTCTCAGACCACAGTGGCATAAAACTGGAAATCAACTACAATAAAAACAACCCAAAGAAATCAAACACATGGAGACTAAACAGCATGCTATTAAAGAATGACTGGGTTACCAGAAAGATCAAGGAAGAAATAAAAAACATCATGGCAACAAATGACAATGAAAACACAACAATCCAAAATCTATGGGACACAGCGAAAGCAGTCTTGAGAGGTAAGTTCATAGCTCTACAAGTCTACTGCAAAAAACAAGAAACAATGGGAATAAATTACCTAATCCTACAACTCAAAGAGTTAGAAAGAGAGCAACAAGAAAAGCCCAGTGTAAGCAGAAGGAAGGAAATAATAAAGATCAGAGTGGAGATAAACAACATTGAGACCAAAGAAACAATACAAAAGATCAACAAGATCAAGAGCTGGTTCTTTGAAAGGATAAACAAGATTGATGAACCTCTAGCCAGGCTCACCAAGAAGCAAAGAGAGAGGACCCAAATAAACAAATCAGAAATGAAAGAGGTGAAATAACAACAGATCCCGCCAAAATACAAAGGATTGTTAAAAAAATACTATGAACAACTCTATTCCAACAAACTGGACAACCTCGAGGAAATGGACATATTCCTAGAAAATATAACCTTCCAAAACTCTTCCAGGAAGAATCAAAACAGCTCAATATGCCATTTACTATGGAAGAAATTGAAGCAGTCATCAAAAAGCTTCTGGCAGCCAAAACTGGTTTGGCTCAGTGGATAGAGCGTCAGCCTGCGGACTGAAAGGTCCCAGGTTCGATTCCGGTCAAGGGCATGTAACTTGGTTGCGGGCACATCCCCAGTGGGAGGTGTGCAAGAGGCAGCTGATTGATGTTTCTCTCTCATCGATGTTTCTGACTATCTATCCCTCTTCCTTCCTCTCTGTAAAAAATCAATAAAATATATTTTTTTTTTAAAAAAAAGCTTCTGGCAAACAAAAGCCCACGGACAGACGGCTTCACAGGAGAGTTTTACTAAACATTCAAGGAAGAACTAAAACCTATCCTTCTCAGACTATTCCAAAAAATTCAAGAGGAAGGAACACTCCCAAGCTCCTTCTATGAAGCCAGCATCACCCTAATACCAAAACCAGATAAAGACAACACAATGGAGGAGAATTACAGGCCAATATCCCTCATGAACGTAGATGCCAAAATCCTCAACAAAATTCTAGCAAATCGGATCCAGCAGTACATCAGAAAAATCATACACCATGACCAAGTAGGATTTATCCCAGGAATTCAAGGATGGTACAATATCCACAAATTAATAAATGTGATACATCACATAAACAAATTGAAAGATAAAAACCACATAGTCCTATCAATTGATGCAGAAAATGCATTTGACAAAATCCAACACCCTTTCTTGATAAAAACTCTCAACAAGGTGGGAAGAGAAGGATCATATCTCAACATAATAAAAGCTATGTATGATAAACCCACAGCTAACATCATACTCAATGGACAAAAACTAAAACCATTTCCCCTAAGAACAGGAACAAGACAGGGATGCCCACTCTCACCACTCCTGTTTGACATAGTACTGGAAGTATTAGCCATTGCAATTAGACAAAAAGAAGAAATAAAAGGCATCCAAACTGGAAAAGAAGAAGTAAAGCTGTCCTTATTTGCAGATGACATGATATTGTACATAAAAAACCCGAAAGACTCCATCAAAAAACTAACAGATTAATAAATGAATTCGGCAATGTAGCAGGATACAAAATTAATGCCAAGAAATCTATGGCATTTCTATACACCAATAGTGAACTTACAAAAGAGAGACTAAAAAAGCAATTCCATTTACCATCGCACCAAAAAAATTAAGATACTTAGGAATAAACTTAACCAAGGAGGTAAAAGACCTATACGTGGAGAACTACAAAACACTGAAAAAAGAGATAGAGGAAGATGTAAACAGATGGAAGAAAATACCATGTTCATGGATTGGTAGAATCAACATCATTAAAATGTCCATACTACCTAAAGCAATCTATAGATTCAATGCCCTCCCCATTAAAATACCAATGGCATATTTCACAGACCTAGAAAGAACTCTCCAAAAATTCATCTGGAATAAAAAAAGACCCTGAATAGCCACAGCAATCCTGAGAAAGAAGAATAAAGTAGGAGGGATCTCAATACCAGATTTCAAGCTGTATTACAAAGCCGCTGTCCTCAAAACAGCCTGGTACTGGCACAAGAACAGACATATAGATCAATGGAATAGAATAAAGAATCCAGATATCAACCCAAAACACTCTGCGCAATTAATATTTGACAAAGGAGGCATGAACATACAATGGAGTCAAGACAGTCTCTTCAATAAATGGTGTTGGGGAAATTGGACAGATACATGCAAAAAAATGAAAACTAGACCACCAACTTCCACCATACACAAAAATAAACTCAAAATGGATACAGCACTTAAATATAAGACGGGAAACCATAAAAATACTAGAGGAATCCACAGGCAGCAAAATCTCAGACATATGCCAAAAGAATTTCTTCACTGATACTGCGCCTAGGGCAATGGAAGCCAAAGAGAAAATAAACAAATGGGACTACATCAAAATAAAAAGCTTTTGCACAGCAAAAGAAACCATCAATAAAACAACAAGAAAGCCCACTGCATGGGAGAACATATTTGCCAATGATATCACTGATAAAGGTTTAATCTCCAACATTTATAGACAGCTTATACAACTTAATAAAAGGAAGATAAATGATCCAATAAAAAAATGGGCAACAGACCTAAATAGAATCTTTTTGAAAGAAGACAGAAGGAAGGCCAAGAGACACATGAAAACATGCTCAAAGTCACTAATTATCCGAGAGATGCAAATCAAAACGACAATGCGATACCATCTCACACCTGTCAGAATGGCTATCATCAACAAATCAACAAAGGACAAGTGTTGGCGAGGATGCGGAGAAAAAGGAACCCTTGTGCACTGCTGGTGGGAATGCAGACTGGTGCAGCCACTGTGGAGAACAGTATGGAGTTTCCTCAAAAAGCTGAAAATGGAACTCCCATTTGACCCAGTAATCCCTCTCCTAGGAATATATCCTAAGAAACTAGAAACACCAATCAGAAAGGATATATGCACCCCTATGTTCATAGTAGCACAATTTATAATTGCTAAAATTTGGAAACAGCCTAAGTGCCCATCAGCAGATGACTGGATTAAAAAAACTGGTACATCTACACAGTGGAATACTATGCTGCCATAAAAAAGAAGGAATTCTTACCATTTGTAGGAACCTGGATGGATTTGGAGAACATTATGCTAAGTGAAATAAGCCAGTCAATGAAAGAAAAATACCACATGATCTCACTCATTTGTGGATAATAAAAAACATTATAAACTGATGAACAAAAAGATAGATACAGAGGCAGTAAAGCATCAAACAGACTGTCAAATTACAGCGGGAAGGTTAGGGAGAGGTGGGGAAAATAAGAGATCAAACGAAGGACTTATATGCATGCATATAAGAGTAGCCAACGGATTCAAAACATTGGGGTGTGCGAGCATGTATGGGAGTGGGGTGGGGGGGGGCAATGGTAAGATATGTACACATATAATACCTTAATAAAGAAAATAATAATAATTTTAAATTAAGAAAAAAAAAAAAAAACTCCCACCAAACAAAGCCCAGGTCAAGATGGCTTCACAGGGGAGTTTTACCAAACATTCAATGAAGAACTAACACCTATACTCCTCAAACTATTTCAGAAAATCCAAAAGGAAGGAACACTTCCAAACTCTTTTTATGAATCCAGCATTATCCTAATTCCAAAACCAGGTAAAGACACTACAAAGAAAGAGAATTACAGGCCAATTTTCCTGATGAACATAAATGCTAAAATCTATAACAAAATATTAGCAAATCGCATCCAGCAATATATTAAAAAGATCATACACCATGATCAAGTGGGATTTATTCCAGGGTTGCAAGGCTGGTACAATTTCACAAATCAATAAAATGATACATCACACAAGCAAACTGAAAAACAAATATCACATGCTAATATCAATAGATGCAGAGAACCATTTGACAAAATCCAACACCCATTTTTGATAAAAACTCTTAGCAAAGTGGGAATAGAGGGAGCATATCTCAACATGATAAAGACCATATATGACAAACCTACATCCGACATTATACTCAAAGGGCAAAAACCAAAACCATTTCCCCTAAGAACAGGACCAAGACAGGATGCCCACTTTTCACCACTCCTGTTCAACATAATACTGGAAGCACTAGCCATAGCAATCAGACAAGAAGAAGAAACAAAAGGCATCCAAATTGGAAAAGAAGTAAAATTGTTATTAGTCTCGGATGGCATGATATTGTACATAGAAAACCTTGAAGACTCCATCAAAAAACTACTAGACTTAATAAATGAATTCGGCAATGTAGCAGGATACAAAATTAATGCCCAGAAATCTATGGCTTTTTTATACACCAGTAATGAACTCACAGAAGAGAAACTAAAAAACAATTCCATTTACCATTGCCACACAAAATTAAGATACTTAGGAATAAACTTAACTAAGGAGATAAAAGACCTGTACTCAGAAAGCTAGAGGACATTGATAAAAGAAATAGAGGAAGACATAAACAAATGGAAGAATGTATCGTGTTCATGGATTGGTAGAATCAACATCACTAAAATGTCCATACTACCCAAAGCAATCTATAGATTCAATGCAATTCCCATTAAGATAGCAACAGCATATTTCATAGACCTAGAATAAACACTCCAAAAATGCACCTGGAATAAAAAAGGACCCCGAATAGCCACAGCAATCCTGAGAAAGAAGAACAAAGTTAGAGGGATTACAATACCAGATATCAAGTTATATTACAAAGTTATTGTTCTAAAATTGCCTGGTACTGGCACAAGAACAGACATATAGACCAATGGAACGAACAGAGAACCCAGAAATCAATCCAAGCCATTATGCTCAATTAATATTTGACAAAGGAGGCAAGAGTATGCAATGGTGTCAAGACAGTCTCTTCAATAAATGGTGTTGGAAAAATTGGACAGATACATGCAAAAAAAATGAAACTAGACCTCCAACTTACATCATACACAAAAATAAACTCAAAATAGATAAAGGATTTAAACGTAAGATGGGAAACCATAAAAATCTTAGAAGAATCCATAGGCAGCAAAATAGCAGACATTTATCGTAGCGATATCTTTACTGTTATAGCTCCTAAGGCAATGGAAACTAAGGAGAAAAGAAACACATGGGACTACATCAAAATAAAAAGCTTCTGCACAGCAAAAGAAACCATCAACAAAACAACAAGAAAGACCACTGCATGGGAGAACATATTTGCCAATGTTATCTTTGATAAGGGTTTAATCTCCAAAATTTACAGGGAATTTATACAACTTAACAAAAGGAAGACAAACAATCTTTAAAAAAAAAAAAGGGCAAAGGATCTAAATAGACACTTTTCAAAAGAGGACATATGGAATGATAAAAAGCATATGAAAACATGCTCAAAGTCACTAATCATCTGAGAGATTCAAATCAAAATAACAATGAGATACCATCTCACACCTGTCAGAATGGCTATCATCAACAAATCAACAAAAGACAAGTGTTGGTGAGGTTGCGGAGAAAAAGGACCCCTCATGCACTGCTGATGAGAATGCAGACTGGTGCAGCCACTGTGGAAAACAATATGGAGATTCCTCAAAAATTAAAAATGGAACTCCCATTTGACCCAGTAATCCCACTTTTAGGAATATATCCCAAGAAACTAGAAACACTAATCAGAAAAATATGCACACCTATATTCATAGGAGCACAATTTACAATAACTAAGACTTGGAAACAGCCTAAACGCCCATCAACAGATAAGTGGATTAAAAACTGTGGTACATTTACACAGTGGAATAAAATAATGTACATATTAGGTCTTAACATTAGACAGAGCAATTCCTCCTACTTTCTTTTTTTTTTTTCTCAAAACTGTTAGCTATTCTAGGTTCTGTGTGCTTCCTGTAGATTTTAGAGTTAATTTGTCTATATCTATAGAAATCTTGCTGACAACAATAAAAAATAAATAAATCATTCTGAAATTTCAGTGGGAGTTACATTATACTGAGACATCAATTTGGGGAGATTGACATCTTTCCTATGCTGAGTCTTCTGATTCTTGAATATAGTATTTCTCCATTTCTTTAGGTAATTTTTTTATTTCTGCTTCTAGTTCTAAATGTTATCTTAAAGTGTTGTTACAAAAAAAGCAAATTCCTTTCTCAATTTCATTATAATCAAATCATAACCATGTCATTTAAAATATTTTTTGTCATTTAAAGACAGTCATTATTTAACTCATGCATTTGCAAAAATGTTACATCTTCTGACTTGTTCTAAAATATGAATTTCTAAGAATAAATTTTCAGATTATACCTTTAAAATAAATAAAGATTTATAGAACTCTAAAAAAAGACTTAATATGTAACTATAATAATGAATACAATATAATATGGATAGAGACACAGACACACGGATGATGGAAGAGAATAGAGAAACAGAAACAATCTCACACAAATATGCCCAAATTATTTTTATAAAGGTGAAAGTTCAACTCCATGGAGGAAACATAGCCTTTTCAAATGCTGCTGGAGTAATTGAACCAAAAAAAAATGATAATCAGAACTTCACACCTTATACTAAAATTAACTTGAAATGAGCCACATACTTAAATATGAAAAGGTAAAACAAAACATTTAGGAAAACATCAGGAGAAAATCATCAGGACCAGCCTGGGTGAGGTGTTCTTAAACTTCATACCAAAAGCATGATCCATGAAGGAAAAATTGATGATTGGATCTCACAAAAATTTTGCTCTGTAAAGACCTTGTTAAGAGAATTAAAAGACAGTCCAAGAGTAAACATTTGCAAGCCACACATCCAACAAAGAGGCTGTATGTAGAGTTACAGCATACAGACTCAAATTTCAACAGTAAAAACAAATCCAATTTAAAATGCTAAAAGACATAAAAAGACACTTTACTAGAAAGGATGTGCAGTTAGTTGGCATGGAAATATGTTCAGCATCATTAGCCATTAGGGAAATGCAAATTCAAATCACAATGATATCCCATTCTATAACTATGAAAATGGCTGAAATAAATAACACCAAATGTTGGTAAGGATATGAAGAAAGTATATCACTCATTCCTGGTGGTAATGTAAAACAGGAATCACTCTGGTAAAAAGTATAGCCATTTTTCTAACACTAAACCTTTTTACTACATAATCTAGCAATTTACACTCTTGGATATTGTTCTAGAGAAATGAAAACATTCACACAAAAACCTGTGCACTAATGTTTGCAGCAACTTTATTTATAATAAGAGCCCTGGTGCACAGATTCATGCACATTGAAAGGAAATTAATTAGAAGGTGGCCAGCAGGGTGGGACTGAGGAGACAGGCTGGACATGCCCTGGAGCCAACCTCCCGTTGTCCCTCCCCAACCAGCCACACCTGGGGAAGTGCCGGGATTTGAAGGGCGTCTGCAGAATGAGCAGGGTCCCTCTGGCAGGTGGGGTCCCTTGGCCTGGCTTGTGGGGATTGGGCTGAAACCAGCTCTCTGACATCTCCCGAGGGGTCCCGGATTTCGAGAGGGCAGTTCACCGCAGCTTGGCAGCTCCTGCATTGAGCGTCTGCTCCCTGGTGGTCAGTGTGCATCATAGCTACCTGTCAGATGGTCAGTTGGTCAGATTGTCGCTTAGCCTTTTATATATATAGATAGCTAAAAGCTCCAAGAAACCCAAATGCTCTCCAATGGGTGACTGGTTAAGTAAATCATGATACATACATACCCTGATATATACTACTTAACAGTAAAAGTGACCATTGATCCACACAAGTTGGACAGATATCAGGAGAATTACGCTGAATTTTTAAAAAGCAAACCTCAAAAGGTTACATGCCATATGATTCCATTTATATAACACTCTTGAAGTGATAATATTATGGAAACCAGAAAGCAGACTCATGGTTGCCTGATATTAAGACCGCGTGGGGCAGGAGTGGGTGTGGCTTAAAGAGGACCACAGCGGTTTTGCCTGGAACTGTTCTGTATCCCAACTGTGGTGCCCATATGAATCTAGCACATGATCAAGTTGCATATAATTAAACACGTGCACAAATTATTAGGTGTAAAAATTGTGAAATCCAAAAAAGTCAATGTGTTTTGAGCATCTGCCCCCTGGTGGTCAGTGCATGTCATAGCTACTGGTCATTCTGCAGTTAGGGTCAATTTGCATATTAGCCTTTTATTATATAGGATTGTAATAATCCCTCCCATTCTTTTCTTCATGAAGATATTGAAGGAATCTTAGCAATTTGAAAAAAGGTACTACCTCAGTATATTCAACACAGTGCTTCGTCAGAAATATTTCAGGGTCAATATTGGCAATTAGCCCTCACTGTGCCACTCATGAAAAGAGGGGCCCTTTTCCCTCATCCTGCAATCATCACTTCCCCACTTTCATTCCTGAATCCAGTTATAACTCCTTACTTGAAACCTCAGTGCTGAATAACAGGCTTCCCAAAATATTCGGTTGACTATTAGAATCAGTATTTCTTTCTGCTTCTTGGAAATAGCCTGATAATTACCTGATTTCTGCTTGAGGTGTTACAGGTTTAAACCTGAAAAACACTTTGAAGGAAAGTAACAATTTTGGGTTTTGAATTATGATCAGACCCCACTGAGAAAATGCAGTGAGTATACTAGAAATGTAGATTAAAAAGGAGGGGAAAACACAATAAGGGGATGGAAGAGAGAAAGATAAAGATGGGTGAAGGACAGATAAAGGGAAGAACAGAGACAGAAGTTACAGAAAAAGAAGGCTTTTTCTTCCCGTTGAATTGGGCTACTTCAAGCAAGCACATGTTGCACTCATGCTATCTCTTGTAGTGTGGACCTCCCTGTGTGTCTTTTGCCTCTTTTCCTGGCCCTCACCACTCACCAGCGATGGCAAGTATTCCAAGAACAGAGGCTGCCTACAATTTCTGTTTCTGTGTTTTGGAATCTTGCTCTCAGGCTCCCTCTTGGGATTTTCTGACTGTAAGTAATTATTCCACTTCCTAACTAGAACAATCATAAGTCAGGGAGGAATTTCCTACATAAAACCCTGTCAGAATATTTCCTCTCTGGCCTCTATCCATCACTCCTCAATCCCACTACATCCCATTCATTTTACTCTGAAAAGGTTAGCATGAAAAGGAGAACATGCCTTTGCCTATTCTGAAAAAGCTATAGCAACAGCCCTCATCAACTTCCATAGCAGTTTGTGAATCTGGCTGGTAAAGTCTGTGCAGAGCAAGCAACTGATTTCCATTATCTTGGGCAACCTCCTGCCAATGGCCTGTCTAACCTTTTCAGTGTCTACACAGGAAGCCTCACTAGCCATTAGCAGAAGGCGAGGGTCTACCTCCACCCCCATCCTCCAGCTTCCAGGAGTAGGACAGGATGTGCTTAAACAGGGGGAAATAATCTGATGTATCCATTGTTGAGTGCTAAAGGCTGGGATGGAGCTCAAAGGGGAGGACCCATGTGAGGCCAGGTGAGCAGTGCCTTCTTCCAACTAGGGCTGGGGGAGTGAGCCAGGGAACATCTCCTGGAGGAAGTGATGCTTGGTTTGGGTCCTGAAGGACAGGAGGAAGAGGACTGACTAGAGGGTGAGGAAGTGAGAACATTCAAGGCAGAGTAGGGAGCTAAGAAAATGTGGGTTCATATACAGAGGACTGTAAAAATTCAGGTCATTGGCACATGGTGTGCATGAAAGAAAGAAAGGAGGCCACATCTGGAAGACTTCACACACATTGGAGGGACCCTGACTGCTGGCAATGGGGAGCCATCAAAGAGTTTCCAACAAAGAAGGGTTTGGCTGTTTCCTTTCAAGTTTCCTATACACTAATTATTGACACAGATTTGATTGGTGTATATGGGATGAGGCCCATTTTCTGTCAACACCCATTAATCCACAGGTACAAAAACAATAAGACAACCTGATAATATTTTATTTTTAAAAACAAGAACTACTAAATTGTTTACTTTTAAAATTAACCTTTCTATTTTAAAATTACATGAAGTCAAAACTTCATCCATGATGCAGAGACAATACTAGGCATGAAGCAATGTCACTGCTTCTTGAAATCTTCGAAGCTCAGTTCAAATGCCATATCTTCCCTGCAGAATAAGACTGAGGCATAAGGGGCCCAGCTTTTATCACCCAGGACTTGTCTCTGCTTACATCACCTGGATCCAGCATGATTCACCTGTCTCTCCTGGCTCAGAGTCTCTCCAAAGCCACACTTGCTATAAAGTTTCAGTATACAGGAAGATGTCTTCTCGCATTTGGTGCTCTCATTTCGTTCGATTATTCTCCTCCTCCCATGATCTGGCCAAAACAAGAGCTATTATTAAGATCTCCATTGAGACCTTGTCAAATCTCCTAGTCAGTGAGACCATAGTGATCAGCTTTTAGCAGCATCTGACACAAGTGCTCATACCCTCTTCCTGATACACCTTCTTCTTGTGGCTTGGAGGACAACATACTCTCCAGGATCCTTCCTCACCACAGTACATCTGTCTTCCTGGGCTGGCCTCATCTTCTCCCTGAACATTTAATGTTGGATGCCTGGATTTCCTTGGTCTACTTCTCTTTCTCTCAGGGCAGTCTCCCCTGGCCTCATGGCTTTAAATACCACTTATCTGCTGGCCACTCCCAAGTTATTTCCAGCTCAGTTTTTCCTCCACACTTCAAACTGGTGTATCCAACGGCTTATTTAACATCTCTGCTTGGAAAGCAAGTAGACATCTCCAAGGCAACATCCCCAAAATTAAATTCTTAATCAAGCCCTCCTCTCAAAACCTGCTTCATCCATAGCCTTCTCTACCTCAGTCAATGCCAATGCTGTTTGTCCTTTGCTCATAGCAAAATTTGTAGTCATCTTGGACTATTCTTTCCTTCCACATACATCTGGGCAGGCTCTGCATTCATGATATATCATGAATGGAATATATTTCTAAGCATCTCCACAGCCACTATACTGGTCCCAGCACCACTGTCTCTTCCGAGGATGATGCAGCAACCCCGTCTGGTCTCCTGACTCTATCTCTGCCCCATAATTTATCTTCCTAATACAGCAACCCAAATGACCCTTTAGAAACAATTTGGATTATGTCCATCCTCTACTGTAAACCACCCAGAGGTTCTATATCTCTCTCAGGGAAGAAACCAAAGGCCTCATCTTTTAAGGGTACCAGGATTTGTTTTAATCAGGTGTGGTAAGAGAGGCAAACATGGAAATGACTGTCAGGAAGGAAGAATATTTTATACATGCAGATCCCTAAAATAGGAGGCACAGGGTCCTGTGGAAAACACTAAGGCTAGTCAGGAGGCAGAGAGAGAAGGGAAAACATTGGTACAAGCCTTTATTGTGCTTTCTTCAGGAAAGTACAGGCAAAGTTGGGAAGAGGGTTTTGGATTGGCTGGTTTGAACGATTTCAGCCATCTATGGAGTGTAGGACTGTCCCTGGTTTCCTGGCAGCTAGTCCTGAGGTGATTTGGCTGGGGAATCATGGTGTGTGAGTCCAATAGAGAAGGCATTTGGGGGCATGGGCTCTGAATTGGTTGGTTTGCATATTTACTCACTAGGAATTAGCTGATTCTGGGAGAAGCAGTCCCTCCAGGGTCAGCAATGTCCCACGATGTCAAAGCATCAAAAATACAGACTAAGAAAGATGAAACTAGTATATCTAACATGCACTGCTGCCTTCCTCTTGGCCTTTGTTGGCCTCCTTTCCCACTGCCCCCTCACTGACTCCATCTCAGCCACATGGCATATTTCTGACTCAGGTGCAGTACCTTGGCCAGGACAGCTCTTCCCCCCAACTACCTGCTGGGTTCACTCTTGTACCTCCTTCATGGTCTTTGCTCAAATGGCACCTTCTCAATGGGATCTGCTCTGCTAACTCTTTTTCAAACTTGCAGTATTATCCATCCCTACCTTGTACTAGCAACCCCCTTACCCTGCTCTTTTTCTTTTCTTAGTACTATTACCTTATAATATGCCACATGGTTTACTTATATTCTTTTAATGTTTATTGCTTTTATTTCTGTCTTTTTTGACCAAAATAGGAGTGCCATCATGCAAACATGTGATGTATTCTAACTGCTAAGAACAGTGCCTAGCTCATAGTTGGCCCTCAATAAATGTGTTGAATGAATAACAGTACTTAAAGGTTGCCAAATGAGAGAGAGATTCAAGATGGTGACAGAGTAACCATGGATCTTGTTTACAACACCTCCCACACCAAACTGGAAGTTACAGCTAAATTAGGGAACAATTAACCTGAAATACTAACTGTGGACTATCTGAAGAGGAAACTTTTTTTTTTTAATAAATCTTTATTCAGATTATTACAATTGTTTCTCCTTTTTCCCCCCATAGCTCCCCTCCACCCGGTTCCCACCCCACCTTCTGCCCTTATCTCCCCCACCACTGTCCTCATCCATAGGTGTATGATTTTTTTCCAGTCTCTTCCTGAACCCCCCATACCCCTTTCCCCCTGAGAATTATCAGTCCACTCCCTTTCTATGCCCCTGATTCTATTATATTCACCAGATTATTCTGTTCCTCAGGTTTTTAATTCACTTGATTTTTAGGTTCACTTGTTGATAGATATGTATTTGTTGTTCATAATTTTTATCTTTACTTTTTTCTTCTTCCTCTTCTTTAAGAATACCTTTCAGCATTTCATATAATACTGGTTTGGTGGTGATGAACTCCTTTAGCTTTTTCTTATCTGTGAAGCTCTTTATCTGCCCTTCAATTCTGAATGATAGTTTTGCTGGATAGAGTAATCTTGGCTGTAGGTTCTTGCTATTCATCACATTGAAAATTTCTTGCCACTCCCGCCTGGCCTGCATAGTTTCTGTTGAGAAATCAGCTGACAGTCGTATGGGTGCTCCCTTGTAGGTAATTAACTGTTTTTCTCTTGCTGCTTTTAATATTCTCTCTTTGTCTTTTGCTCTTGGCATTTTAATTATGATGTGTCTTGGTGTGGTCCTCTTTGGATTCCTTTTGTTTGGGGTTCTGTGGGCTTCCTGGACTTGTAAGTCTATTTCTTTCACCAGGTGGGGGAAGTTTTCAGTCATTATTTATTCAAATAGGTTTTCAGTATCTTGATCTCTCTCTTCTTCTGGCACCCCCATAATTCTGATGTTGGTATGCTTGAAGTTGTCCCAGAGTCTTCTTACACTATCTTCAACTTTTTGGATTTTTTTTTTGCTTTTTGCTTTTTTGGTTGAGTGTTTTTTGCTTCTTTGTATTTTAATTCTTTGACTTGATTCTTGTGTTCCTCTAGTCTGTTTTTGGGTCTCTGTATAATATTTTTTATTTCAATCAGTGTATGTTTAATTTCTAGTTGGTCCTTTTTCATATCTTTGAGGGTCTTGTTATATTTATCAGCCTTTTCTAGGATATTCTTGAAAAGCCTTATAACCCTGGTTTTGAATTCTATATCAAGTCATTTGTTTTCCTCCATTTCTTTCGTTTGTGATCTGTTTCTTTGACACCGCATTTTCACTGCTTCCCTGAGTTGGTAGGGTAGCTTTGTGTGCTAGGTTTCCTATATGGCCCAGTGGGTCGGCCTCCCCAGTTAACCTGAGGTGGACACTCTTGGTGCACCCCTTTGTGGACTGTGTGTACAGCCTTGCTGTAATTAAGTCTTGATTGTTGTTGGTATCACTGGGAGGAATTGACCTTCAGGCCAGTTGGCTGTAAGGATCAGCTGTGTCTATGCTGGGAGAAGTTCGGTGCTAGAGACAGCCTTATAGGATTAGACTTGCCAAATTGCAATAGCCTCTGTGCTCAGCTTGGATGGGGTGGAGTCTCAGGGCGGAGCAGACAGTCTTGGCTTCCCGTCAGCCTTGCCCTTGCGCGCGTGAGCGCCTGCAGACCTCTGCCTTCCCCGGCTCCCGAGTCTCCGCCCGAGAGTCCAGACTCCCCCGACAAGAGCGTGGGTCCCCAGGGGCTCTCCTGGAACTGGGGTTCAGTGCAGTCAGAACTGGGGCTCAGTGCAGTCAGGAGCCTCTGACTCCCTTCCACTAGGGAAAGCCTGTGGCAACCTCTGCAGCCTTTGTGCGCACTGGTACGCGCGCGCCTTCAGACCTCTGCCTTCCCCGGCTCCCGAGTCTGCTGCGCTGGAGAGTCCAGACTCCCCCCACAAGAGCGTGGGTCCCCAGGGGCTCGCCTGGAACCAGGGTTCAATGCAGTCAGAACTGGGGCCCAGTGCAGTCAGGAGCCTCCGACTCCCTTCCACTAGGGAAAGCCTGTGGCAACCTCCGCAGCCTTTGTGCACACTGGCACGCGCGCACCTTCAGACCTCTGCCTTCCCCATCTCCCGAGTCTCCGCCCGAGAGTCCAGACTCCCCCGTAAAAGTGTGGGTCCCCAGGGGCTCGCCCAGAACTGGGGTTCAGTGCAGTCAGAACTGGGGTTCAGTGTGGTTGGGGGCTTTCTTTCCCCCTTCCGCCAGAGAAAGTCAGCCAGGCTCTCAGCCACCCTTCCTCTCTGCACGCACAAAGACCCTTTGCCGTACCTCCAATTCTCTGTGAGCTTTTCTCTTTCCTTCTAGTTGTAGAATTTTCACTCAGCCAGCTTTCCTGTGGTTCTGGATGGTGTCCGTTCTGTCTTTTAGTTGTAGTTTTGAAATTGTTGTGCGAGGCAGCAGTTTAGGTGCTTACCTATGCCGCCATCTTGGTTTCTCCCTGAAGAGGAAACTTTTGACCACAGCCTGCAGAAGCCACTTTGAGACTGTTCTGTCAGCACCTGTACAACAACTTGCATGATGTGGTTGGAGGTGAGCCTCACAGTGAGCTACCCTGAGGGTGGATCCCACACATGAACAGGCCAATAGTGATCAAGATCCAATTACAAAAGAGGGCCCACATAATCCACACAAAGGACATTCCTATATCATATATTTCTGGAGATCAAGGAGACTGCGTCAGTGGGCCCCACAGGACACCTACTAATAAGACCACCCCACAAAGACTGGGAGTCATAGCAGACCTATCTTATACATAGAAACAAACACAAAGAGACAGCCAAAATGTAGAAACATAAAAACAGACCCCAAATGAAAGAACAGGGGGAATCTCCAGAAAAAGAGCTAAATGAAATGGAGGCAAGTAATTTATCAGATATAGAATTGAAGGTAACAGTTTTAAGGATACTCAAGGAACTTAATGAGAATTATAAGGAACTCAATGGGAACTACAACAACATGAACAAGGAAATAGAAACCATGAATTAAAAAAAAAACAGTCAGAAAGAACAATATGATATCTGACATCAAGAATACACTGGAAGGAATTAAAAGTAGGTTGGATAAAGTAGAAAATCAAATCTGTGATTTGGAAGACAAGGTAGAAACAATTACCCAATTAGAACAGCAAAAAGGAAAACTAATTTAAAAGAATGTGGATAGTTTAAGTAAAGTTTGCAAAAACATGAAATGTGACAACAGCTGCATCGTAAGGATTCCAGAAGGAGAAGGAAATGAGCAAGGAATAGAGAATCTGGTTGAAGAAATAATGACAGAAAAATTCCCTAACCTGATGAAGAGAAAAGTCACACAAGTTCATGAAGCACAGAGAGCCCCAATTAAGATGAACCTAAAGAGCCCCACACCAAGACACATCATAATTAAAATGGCAAACATTAAAGACAAAGAAAGAATCTTAAGGGCAGCAAGTGAGAGACAGAAAGTTACCTACAAGGGAGTTCCCATTAGGCTGTCCACTGATTTCTCAACAGAAACACTTCAGGCCAAAAGGGATTGGCATGAAGTGTTCAAAGTAATGAAAAGCAAGGACCTGTATCCAAGACTATTTTATCCAGCAAGGCTATCATTTAAAATTGAAGGTGAAATAAAGTGCTTCCCAGACAAAAAAAAAAAAAATAAAGCTGAAGTACATTACACCAAATCAGCATTGCACAAGTGTTAAAGGGACTGCTTTAAGAAGAAGAAGAGCCCTGACCGGTTTGGCTCAATGGATAGAGCATCGGCCTGCGGACTGAAGGGTCCCGGGTTCGATTCCGGTCAAGGGCATGTACCTGGGTTGCAGGCACATCCCCAGTGGGAGGTGTGCAGGAGGCAGCTGATCGATGTTTCTCTCTCATTGATGTTTCTAACTATCTATCCTCTCCCTTTCCTCTCTGTAAGAAATCAATAAAATATATTTAAAAAAAAAAAAAGAAGAAGAAGAAATTGAGAGAGAGAGGAACCTAGTTATAAAGAATAAAATGGCAATGAATTAACATCTATCAGTAATCACTTTAAATGCAAAGGGATTAAATAATCCAATCAAAAGGCACAGGATAGCTGAATGGATAACAAAACATATATATATATATATATATATATATATATATATTTTTTTTTTTTTTCTGTCTACAAAAGACGCAACACGAAAAAAAAGGAATCATACAGACTGAAAGTGAAGGAATGTAAAAAAATATTCCATGCAAATGGAAATGAACAAAGTAGGGTAGCAATACTCATATCTGATAAAATAGACTTCAAAACAAAGGCCATAAAAGAGACAAAGAAGGTCACTACATAATACTAAAGGGATCAATCCAACAAGAAAATATAACTCTTGTAAACATATATGCACCCAATATAGGAGGACCTAAATATATTTTTAAAAACTCTTTACAGGAAAGATTGACAGCAATATAGTCATAGTAGGGGACTTTAACATCCCACTGACATCACTGACTAGATCTTCCAGACAAAAAAGTCAACAAGGAAACAATGACCTTAAATGACACACTAGATCAGATGGATTTAATTGATATTTGCAGAATATTACATCCCAAAGCAGCACATGCAATATTATCAAACATAGACCACATGTTAGGACACAAACTAACAAATCAAAAAGATTGAAATCATATCAAGCATCTTCTTGGATCACAATGGCATGAAACTACAAAAAACCTACAATAAAAAACCTCAAAAACATTCTAACATGGAGAGGCTAAATAGCATGTTATTAAACAATGAATGAGTTACCAATGAGATCAAGGAAGAAATAGAAAATTACTTGGAAACAAATGAAAATGAAGACACAATAATTCCAAATCTATGAGACACAGTGAAAGTGGTCATGAGAGGGGAATTTCATAGCATTACAGGTTTACCTCAAGAAACAAAAAATTTTCAAATATACAATCTAACCCTACAATTAAAAGAACCAGGAAAAGAACAAAAAACAAAGCCCAGATTAAGTAGAAGAAGGAAATAATAAAGATCAGAGCAGACATAAGTGGCATAGAGACTAAAACACACACACACACACACACACACACACACACACACACACACACTCAAACAAAAGATCAGTGAAACCAATTCCTGGTTCTTTGAAAAGATAAACAAGATTGATGAACCATTAACCAGACTCATCAAGAAACAAAGAAAGAGAACCCAAATAAATAAAATCAGAAATGAAAGAATAGAAGTAACAACTGGTATTCCAGAAATACACAAGATAGTAATAAAATACTATGAACAGCTATATTAGGAAGGATCAGAAAGCCTGAAGAGACCAATAATAACTAATGAAATTAAGTGGTAGTCAAAAATTCCCAAAAAACAGAAGTCCTGGATGGATGGCTTCACAGGCAAGTTTTACCAAACATTCAAAGAAAACTAACACCTATCTTCTTCAAACTACTCCAAAAAAATTCAAGAGGAGGGAAGTCTTCCAAACACTTTTTATGAGACTAGCTATAGCCTAATTCTAAAACCAGATAAAGACTCTACAAAGAAAGAAAATTATAGGCTAATATCCCTAATGAACATAGGTGCAAAGGTACTCAACAAAATATTAGCAAATCAGATCCAGCAATAAATTAAAAAGATCATACACCATGATCAAGTGGGATTTATTCCAGGGATGCAAGGCTGGTACAATACTTGCAAATCAATACTTGTGATACATCACATAAACAAAATTAAATATAAAAATCACATGATCATATCAATAGATGCAGAAAAAGCATCCAATAAAATTCAGCACCCATTTTTGACAAAAACTCTCAGCAAAGTGGGAATAGAGGGGGTCATACCTCAACATATTAAAGGCCATTTATGACAAAACCTACAGCCAACACCATACTCAATGGGCAAAAACTAAAACCATTTCCTCCAAGATCAGGAACAAGGCAGGGATGTCCCCTTTCATCATTTCTAGCCACAGCAATCAGGCAAGAAGAAAAAAATAAAAGGTATCCAAATTAGAAAGGAGGAAGTACCAAGTAAATCTATGACATGTTATTGTACATAGAAAACACTCATGACTCCAGCTAAAAACTATTAGACCTAATAAAGGAATTTGGCAAAGTAGCAGGATACAAAATCAATACCCAGAAGTCGGCATTATTATACACCAATAATGAACTATCAAAAAGATACACTAGAAAACAATTCCATTTAGTATACACCATTGCAACAACAACAAAATAATGTACCTAGGAATAAACTTAATCATGAAGGTAATAGACCTGTACTCAGAAAATATAGGACATTGAAGAAGGAAATAGAGGATGATACAAACAAGTGGAGGCATATACTGTACTCATGGACTAGAAGAATTAACATCATAAAAATGTCCATACTATCAAGGCAATCTATAGATTCAATGAAACTCCTATAAAAATACCAATGGCAGCCGAAACCGGTTTGGCTCGGTGGATAGAGCGTCAGCCTGTGGACTGAAAGGTCCCAGGTTCGATTCCGGTCAAGGGCACGTACCTTGGTTGCAGGCACATCCCCAGTGGGAGGTGTGCAGGAGGCACCTGATCGATGTTTCTCTCTCATTGATGTTTCTAACTCTCTATCCCTCTCCCTTCCTCTCTGTAAAAAATCAATAAAATATATTTAAAATAAAATAAAATAAAATAAAATAAAATAAAATAAAAATACCAATGGCATATTACATTGATCTCAAACAAATATTCCAAAAATTTATGGTATGAAAAAAAAATCCCAACTAGCCTCAGAAATCTTGAGAAAGAAAAACAAAGTTGGATGGATCACAATACCAATGTCAAATTGTACTACAAAGCCATTATAATAAAAAAAGCTTGGTACTGGCACAAGAATAGGCATATAGATCAATGGAACAGAACAGAAAGCCCAGAAATCAACCCATGCATTTATGGACAATTAATATTTGACAAAGGAAGCAAGAGCATACAATGACTAAAAACAGTCTCTTTAATAAGTGGTGTTGGGAAAATTGAACAGATACATGCAAAAAAATGAAACTAGACCACCAATTTACACCATACACAAGAATAAACTCAAAATGGATAAAAGACTTAAATGTAAGTTTCAAAACCATAAAAATCCTAGAAGAAATCATCTACACTAATAAAAGAGAAACATGCAAATTGACCATCACTCTGTTACACCCACCAGCCAATCAGGAGTGAGTATGCAAATTAACCCAACAAAGATGGCAGCGGTCACGGAGCTGGAGTGAGCAGGAGGCTTGGGTTGCCCCTGGCAATGGAGGAAGCCAAGCTTCCTGCCCGCCATGGCCTCCGCTGAAGGAGGGGCTGGGAGCCTGGGTGGCTGGGGCGGGGGGTGACCAGCCTGAAAACGGCCCTCAGCCCCTTACCTAGGCTTGCCACGCCCCCATGGAGTAAGAGTCCCCCCTGGGGGCTTGGCCAGCCTGCAAACAGCCATCAGCCCTCACCCAGGCTGGCCAGGCACCCCAGCGGGAACCCCCACCCTGAAGGGGGTGTGGCCAGCTTGAAAACAGCCCTCACCCAGGCTGGCCACGCCCCCCAGCAGGGACCCTTACCCCATAGGAGCGTGGCCGGCCTGCAAACCACCACAAGCCCCTCTCCCAGGCCCCCCCAAGCCCCAAGGGAACCCCCACCCTGATCCGGTTCACCCTTCAGGGCAAACCAGCCGGCCCCCACCCGTGAACTAGGCCTCTATCTATACTAATAAAAGGGTAATATGCTAATTAGACTGGGAGACCTTCCAGAAGACCTTCTGGATGTTCTTCTGGACAAAGCCATGGTGGCGGGGCCGAGGTAGAGGCGTTTAGAGGCCAAGAGGGGAGGGCAGTTGTGGGTGATCAGGCCAGAATGGGACAGCAGTTGTGGATGATCAGGCAGGTCGGTGGGGGCCGGTGGGGGTGATCAGGCCGGCGGGGGGTGGCAGTTGGGGGTGAGCAGACCAGCAGGGGGGCCAGTTGGGGGCAAGCAGGCCATCAGTGAGGGTCAGTTGGGGGTGATCAGGACAGCAGGGGGGCAGTTGTGGGTGAGCAGGCCAGTGGGGAGGGCAGGTGGAAGCAAGCAGGCCAGCAGGGGGGGTATTTGGGGGCGAGCAGGCCGACAGCAGGGGGCAGTTGGGGGAGAGCAGGCCAGCAGGCAGAGTGGTTAGGGGCAATCACGCAGGCAGGCAGGTGAGCGGTTAGGAGCCAGCAGTCCCGGATTGCGAGAGGGATGTCCAACTGCCGGTTTAGGCCAGATCCCTGTAAACCAGCAGTAGGACATCCTTCGAGGGGTTCCAGATTGGAGAGGGTGCAGGCCGGGCTGAGGGACACCCCCCAACCCCATGCATGAATTTCGTGCACTGGGCCACTAGTAGGCAATAATATCTCAGACATCTAGCATAGCAATATACACTGAGTGGCCAGATTATTATGCGTTCAGAGATCATAATAATCTGGCCAGTCAGTGTGTATATGTATATTTAGAGAGAGAAAGAGAGACTTATATATGTGTGTGTATATATATATTCCTCAACTGTGGATATTTTTCCCATTAATTTTTAGAGAGTGGAAGGTAGGGAGGGAAGGAAGGAGGGCGAGAGAGAGAGGCAGAGACAGAGAGAAACATCGATTGCTTATCTCCGAACATGCCCCAATTGGGGCCGGGGATTGAACCTGAAACCCAGGTTATTGCTTTTGACGGGGAATCAAACCCGTGACACTTTGGTGCACAGGCCAATGCTCTAACCAGTAAGAAACACCAGCCAGGGCACATAGCAGTATTTTTAGCAATGTATATCTTAGGGAAACAAAGGAAAAAATAAACAGGACTACATCAAACTAACAAGCTTCTGTACAGCAAAAGAAACCATCAACAAGATGAAAAGGGAATTCACTGCATGGGAGAACGTATTTGCCAATGATATATCTGATAAAGGGTTAATTTCCAAAATATATAAAGAAGACATATGAAAAATGCTCAAGGTCACTAATCATCAGAGAGATGCAAATTAGACTACAGTGAGTTATCACCTCATACTTGCCAGAATGGCTGCCATCAATAAATCAACAAACAGCAAGTGCTGGCAAGGATGTGCAAAAAAGAACCCTAGTGCACTGTTGGTGAGCTGACAGACTGGTGCAGCCACTGTGGAAAACAATATGGAGTTTCCTCAAAAAATTAAAAATGGAACTGCCTTTTGACCCAGGGATCCCACCTCTGGGAATATATCCTAAGAATCTGAAAACACCAATCAGAAAGAATATATGCACCTTTATGTTCATAGCAGCATTATTTACCATAGCCAAGATCTGAAAACAGTCAAAGTAGATGAGTGGATAAAAAAGCTGTGGTACATTTACACAATGGAATAATATGTGGCTGTAAAAAAGAAGGGTCTCTTCTCTTTGCAACAGCATGGAGGACCTGGAGACTATTATGCTCAGCAAAATAAGCCAGTCAGAGAAAGCTAAGTATCACATGATCGCACTAATATATGGGAGCTAATGAACAAAAAAAACTGACAAACAAAATTGAACCAGAGGCATGGATACATGGAACAGTCTGACAGAGGTGGGAGGAGAGGGGGAAGGAGGACTAAATAAAAGAAGAGGAAAAGAGTAGCCAAAGAACAAATATGCATAATTCATGGGCACAAACAACAGAGTGGTGAAGGCCAGGAGAATGGTGGTGGGGACTGGATGAGGATTATAAAGGGGGATGGGGACCAGGGGTATCTGTAATAGTGTCAACAATAAAAAGGAAGGATATCAAATGAGACATATATGGATGTACTGCTCTGCAATTTGGAAGGTGAATTAATTCAGGCAAACATTTAGCAGCTTCCTTGAAAACCCAAAATTATGACTGAAGGAACGAAGCAGCAAAGGCCAGTGCAGGGAGCAGTAGGCTATCATTGTGTGTTTTAGGTTTTCCTCCCACATAGTCTGTAGCTTCTGGCTGAGCCCGAAACACAGAAAACCCAGGGACTTTCCTAATGAGGAGAGAGGCTTGGGGCCTCTTGGCTTCGATTTTGTTTCTCTTGATTTTGCTATCACATTTATTTTTTTATTGATATCTTTTATATACTATAAAGCTCAGCATTTAAAAGTGTAGAATTCAGCACTTTTTAGTCTATGCCCACAATATTCCATCCACCACCACTATAATCCATTTTAGAACATTTTTATTACCCTAAGAAGATACCCAGCACTCTTTGCCTAACCCCCAAACCTCCCCACACCTCTTAGCCTTAGGCAGCCATTAGTCTACTTTCTGTCTCTATTTTTGCCTATTTTGGACAATTCATATACATGACACATACGACATGTGGTCTTTTGTGTCTGGCCTCTTTGCGCTGACATATTTGATCAGCATCTGGTCCAGAACACCGTGCCTTTTTGCCAGGCAATACACTTGCAGAGGTGGATTTGGGTTTGATCCGCAGAAATTGAGAACCGATCACAAACTTCCCAGGATGCTCATAGCTGAAAGGGAAAATAGGGCTGTGTATGCCCAGGACACCCACAAATGTTTCATTTTTTACTGCATAGATTTTCTTTCGGGTTGCTTGTCTGTCCTTCTCTGCACTCTTGCGTCCCAAAAGGTAGGAGAAGGTAGAGGAGTGAGAGCTTAGAAACCAAAAGATTATCTGAAGCAGCTCCAAGTCCACTTCTGGAGGGCTGCAGAACTTGCAAAGTGCTCTGTGAAGTCTGTTCTGAACCTAGATTGGCCCCTGAGGCTAATTAGTCCAGCCACATGCCAGGTCATTCTGGGCATTGTTGCTCTGACCAGCTCAGAGCAGAGCTCTGGAAATGCCTAGGTGAACCTGGAGACCAGTTCCTCCAGGCCCTGGGTCTGTCAGGAACAGGGCAGCAGAACTTTATGCCCAACCAATGGACGTAATTGATCTGTGACTCTGGGTGGCTCCCCTTGTTTAGGCAGAAACCACCATGTGGTATCCACTAAAAATCTGTTGTTTAAGGGAAGTTTCTCTCCCTGTCATCAACAGCTGACTACGGGTGGTTCAGTGTGTTTTTCCTTAAACACATTTGCTGGGCTTCTGGCAGGACTATTGTAAACACTTCCCATCATTCCTTCATATTTTTAGCCCTAAGTGTTGTAGTGCTGGGAGAGACCCAGGTCCTTGCTCTGTCATTTGTAAAGAATCTGCCTGGCAGCAGGATAGAGCTGATTGCTCTGGAGTTAATGATTTTAAAACCTGCAGAACCAGATGTCACCTGACCTGTGAGGTGCCGTACAGAGGTATGAGAAGCCCAGGAGGGCAGTGTCTGGCACTCTGATTACTGAGTGTGAGAAGGAAGAAGGTGGGGTAAAGGGAAAAACAAAGTCAGGCAGGGGTGGGTCTGGCAAAGTTCTTGGGCCACCAAGGTGCACCGCATGATTCACTGATGGTGAGCAGTAGGTAGATGTGAGGGCATGCTTGGCTTCAAAGGGTGGCTCAGCCTCTGACTCACAGTGGAACCTTGAGCACGTCACCCAGTCTCAACTGATTGAAGTTCCTCTGTACCTGGTGGCTTCTTTTGTCACATGAGCCAGGAACATGCTACGGACTTAATAATGGTATCATCATCATACATTTCTGTTTCCCTCATTAGACCAATAAACCTCTGGAGAGCAGGAACCAGATAGCCTTATCTTTGTACCCCTAGGTACCTACCCCAATATGTACCCGAAACCTATTAAAATTTTTCATAAGCTGGAAAAATTGAATGCAATTTTAGGTAAGGGAGAGAGTGGGTGCAGATAATTTTGGGAATTCAGTTATCACTTTTCCTTAGAAAAACATTTTATTGTTCTGAGACACTTGGTAATGGGATAGCTTTTACAAAAAAGCAGCTTTTGTGAGTTAAGCGTAGATAATCCAACCCAGATGGATCAGGTTTCCTGGTAAGTGCTTGAACATGCTTTTAGAAATAGAGCAGAGATGGGGGATGGGAGAAAAGGGTGCTTGGTAGAAGGAATTTTAGTCTGAGGCTAAATTTAGTCTGTGGCTGGATTTTGTCATTGCTAATGAGAAGCAGGTATTGAAAATATGTTACAGACAGTTGAAAATCTTGCCATGAATCGTTTCCTGTTGACCTTTCCCCTCCTCCATGCCTAGTGACCCCAAATGCACTGAAAGATAAAGATGTTTACATTTAAGTTTAAATTAAGATAAAACAGGTTCTACCCTGTTGCTTTATCCAAAATGGATTTGAAAAGAAATGCTAGGGCCACTGAGGCTGCAAAGGCTCATCTCAGAGGCTGTTGGAAGGCCTCCTGTTCCCAACCAAGCTGTGCCTATTCTGTAAGCTCGCCCTTCCCGTTTCCCATGCATTCACTTCTGACCTTTCTACCAGCCTATCTCTAGCTCAGAGGCTGTTCCTAACTGCCTACCAGATTTTGGAGAAGGTAACAAATTCCTATAGAACGTTAGCCAGGACACAGGTGGAGTAAGAGAAAACTTTCATTTTCATTCCAAAGGAGGAAGTGGAGATCCAGCTAGATCTATTTTATTAACTAACTAGTGGCCTGGTGCATGAAATTCGTGCATGGGGGTGGTGTCCCTCAGCCCAGCCTGCACCCTCTCCAATCTGGGACCCCTTGAAGGATGTCCTACTGCTGGTTTACAGGGATCGGGCCTAAACCAGCAGTCGGACATCCCTCTCACAATCCGGGACTGCTGGCTCCTAACCGCTCACCTGCCTGCCTGCCTGATTGCCCCTGACCACTCTGCCTGCCAGCCTGCTCGCCCCCAAATGCCCCCCCACCAGCCTGATCACCCCCAACTGCCCCCCGTGCCAGTGTGCTCGTCCCCAACTGCCCCCCCTGCTGGCCTGCTCCCTCCCACCTACCCTCCCCACTGACCTGCTTGCCCCCAACTGCCCCCCTGCTGGCCTGCTCACTCCAAACTGCCCCCCTGCTGTCCTGATCACCCCCAACTGACCCTCACTGACGGCCTGTTCACCCCCAACTGGCCCCCCTGCTGGTCTGCTCACTCCCAACTGCCCCCCCCTTGCTGGCCTGCTCACCCCCACCTGCCCTCCCCACTGGCCTGCTTGCCCCCAACTATCCCCCTGCTGGCCTGCTCACCCCAAGCTGTACCCCCGCTGTCCTGATCACCACCAACTGACCCCCACTGATGGCCTGCTCACTCCCAACTGGCCTCCCTGCTGGTCTGCTCACCCCCAACTGTCCCCTGCACCAGCCTGATTACCCCCAACGGCCCCCCCACTGGCCTGATCCCCCACAACTGCCCTCCCCTCTTGGCCTCTAACTGCCTCTACCTTGGCCCCACCACCATGGCTTTGTCCAGAAGAACATCCGGAAGGTTTCCTGGAAGGTCTCCCAGTCTAATTAGCATATTACCCTTTTATTAGTATAGATAGAGGCCTGGTGCACGGGTGGAGGCCCTGAAGGGTGTCCCAGATCAGGGTGGGGGTTCCCTTGGGGCTTGAGGGGGCCTGGGAGAGGGGCCTGTGGTGGTTTGCAGGCCGGCCACACCCCCATGGGGTGAGGGTCCCTGCTGGGAGGGTGTGGTCAGCCTGGGTGAGGGGCTGATGGCTGTTTTCAGGCTGGCCATGCCCCCCAACAAGGACCCTCACCCCATGGGGCCATGGCCAGCCTGGGTGAGGGGCTGAGGGCTGTTTTCAGGCTGGCCACACCCCCCGGCAACCCAGGCTCCGAGTCCCTCCTTCAGCGGAGGCCAGAGCGGGCAGGAAGCTTGGCTTCCTCTGTCGCCAGGGGCAACCCAAGCCTCCTGCTCACTCCAGCTCCATTGCTGCCGCCATCTTTGTTGGGTTAATTTGCATACTCACTCCTGATTGCCTGGTGGGCATAGTGGAGTCACGGTCAATTTGCAGGTTTCTCTTTTATTAGTGTAGATAAAGATCTGAAGCTGTAAAACATTTTAAAAGTTTATTTGGGGGTCTTAAAGATTCAAATCTTGAAGACTCAGATTTCAGGCAGCAACCCAAACTATTCTTCAAAGAGAACAAGAAAAGGCAGGGATTATAAAGACGAAAACCACAAAGTAAAACTACAAGATGGACATGTGCCAGGATGGTGCTCGCTTCGGCAGCACATATACTAAAATTGGAACATGTGCCAGGATGTTTATGGATTTTGTTTTTTTTATTTATTTTTACTTTTTATTGATTTTGAGAGAGAGAATCCCTGGGAGGATGCTCTAATCAACTGAGCTACTGTCCAGGGCAGTTCCAGGATGCTTTGAACTGAGCTTAACAACTGGTTTAGCAATTTAGTAGCTCTGAAAATTAAAGCACAAGATGTGATAGGCCCCACTTCTCTAAGAGCCTCCTGACTATTTTAAAGAACTCTCTTAGCAGGGCTTATTCCATTTTTCCCCCCATTGTTGATTTATAGCCCGAAGGAGGCTGACCCCAGGGAATTGCAAGGTTCACACTTCTGAAAGAAGTACAGGGGGAGCCAGGAGCCTCTGTGTGCTGTAAGAGGAACTAGTACTCATTCAAGAGTCCGCACAAAAGAAAGTAAAATTGCAAAACCTTCTCCAAAAACAGTCTGCACAGAACAGAATGTGAAGCAATATGGGGGCCCGGGCCTCTTGCGAGGACCCAGCAGAGTCCACGTGTGAGATTGTCCCGAGAATGGTCTGCAAAGGCCTGTGCTGCCCTGAATCGCGACAAGCAGGGCACCATGGGCTAAGAAGAGCTTCCCTGCGATGCCACAAATACTCGCACAACTCTCCCTTGTACACAGGGGACTGAGCACCAAACACCAGCCCTCTGCTCCAAGATGTGGCACAGCTGAAGAGTTAGACCAGCTTCCCCATGGGCAGTGGCAGCGGTCTTCCTCACACTACCCTTCTCCCACACCAGGCTCCTGCACGCTTTTCCTGTTTTCTTTTTTATTTATTTCTATTTATTTATTTATTGTCTAAAGTTTTACATATGTCTCCTTTTTTCCTAGTTGACGTCCAACCCCCCCTCCCATTCCCACCTTGGGTAAGCTCCCATCGCCCCATTGTCTGTGTCCATTGGTTATGCTAAACATGTATGCATATAAGTCCTTTGGTTGCTCTCTAACAGCCCCTCCTCTATCAGTTGTCTCTGGATCTATTTTTATTCATCAAATTATGTTGATCATTATAGCCCACATATGAGTGAGATCATGTGATATTTATCTTTCTCCGACTGGCTTATTTCGCTTAGCATAATGCTCTCCATTTCCATCCATATTGTTGCAAATGGTAAAAGTTCCTTCTTTTTTACAGCAGCATAGTATTCCATTATGCAGATGTACCACAATTTTTTAATTCACTCATCTGCTGATGGGCACTTAGGCTGTTTCCAAGTCTTAGCTATTGTAAATTGTGCTGCTATGAATATAAGGGTGCATATAGCCTTTCTGATTGGTGTTTCTGTTTTCTTGGGATATAGTCCTAGAAGTGGGATTACTGGGTCAAATGGCAGTTCCATTTTTAACTTTTTGAGGAAACTCCATACTGTCTTCCACAATGGCTGCACTAGTCTGCATTCCCACCAGGAGTTCAGGAGGGTTCCCTTTTCTCCACATCCTCGCCAACACCTGTCATTTGTTGATTTGTTGATAATAGCCATTCTGTCAGGTGTGAGATGGTACCGCATTGTTGTTTTGATTTGCATATCTCAGATTATTAGTGACTTGGAGCATGTTTTCATATGTCTCTGGGTCTTCTGTATGTCCTCTTTTGATAAGTGTCCATTTAGATCATTTGTCCATTTTTGAATGTCTCATTTATCTACCTTTTGTTAAGTTGTATGAGTTCTCTGTAAATTTTGGAGATTAAACCCTTATCAGAAATATCATTGGCAAATATGTTCTCCCATACAGTGGGCTTTCTTGTTGTTTTATTGATGGTTTCTTTTGCTGTGCAGAAGCTTTTTATTTTGATGTAGTCCCATTTGTTTATTTTCTCCTTAGTATCCATTGCCCTAGGAGCTGTGTCTGTAAAGATATTGCTACAATAAATGTCTGAAATTTTGCTGCCTATGGAGTCTTGTAGGATTTTTATGGTTTCCCATCTTACATTCAAGTCCTTTAGCCATTTTGAGTTTGTTTTGGTGTATGGTGTAAGTTGGTGATCTAGTTTCATTTTTTTGCATGTATCTGACCAAATTTCCCAGCACCATTTATTAAAGAGACTCTTTTGACTCCATTGTATGCTCTTGCCTCCTTTGACAAATCTTAATTGAGCATAATAGCTTGGGTCAATTTCTGGGTTCTCTGTTCTGTTCCATTGGTCTATATGTCTGTTCTTGTGCCAGTACCAGGCAGTTTTGAGAATCATGGCTTGGTAATATAACTTGATATCTGGTAGTGTGATCCCTCCAACTTTGTTCTTCTTTCTCTGGATAGCTGTGGCTATTGTGGATCTATTTTTATTCCAGATGAATTTTTGTAGAGTTTGTTCTAGATCTTTGAAATATGCTCTTTGTATTTTAATAGGGATTGCATTGAATCTATAGATTGCTTTGGGTAGTATGGACATTTTAATGATGTTGATTCTACTAATCCATGAACATGGTATGTTCTTCCATTTGTTTATGCCTTCCTCTATCTCTTTTTTTCAATGTCCTGTAGTTTTCAGAGTACAGGTCTTTTACCTCCTTAGTTAAGTTTATTCCTAGGTATCTTAATTTTTTTGGTGCAGTGGTAAATGGGATTTTTTTTCTCATTTCTCTTTCTGTGAGTTCATTATTGGTGTATAAAAAGGCCATAGATTTCTGGGTGTTAATTTTGTAACCTGCTACATTGCCAAATTCATTTATTAGGTCTAGTAGTTTTTTGATGGAGTCTTTGGGGTTTTCTATGTATAATATTATGTCATCTGTGAATAAAGACAGTTTTACTTCTTCTTTTCCAATTTGGATGCCTTTTATTTCTTCCTCTTGTCTGATCACTATAGCTAGCACTTCCAGTACTATGTCAAACAGGAGTGGTGAAAGTGGGCATCCCTGTTTTGTTCCTGTTCTTAGGGGAAATGAGTTTAGTTTTTGCCCATTGAGTATGATGTTGGCTGTAGGTTTGTCATATATGGCTTTTATTATGTTGAGGTATGATCTATCTATTCCCACTTTGCTGAGAGTTTTTATCAAGAAAGGGTGTTGGATTTTGTCAAATGCTTTTTCTGCATCGATTGATATGATTAAGTGATTTTTGTCTCTCAGTTTGTTTATGTGATGTATCACATTTATTAATTTGTGAAATTGTACCATCCTTGCATCCCTGGAATAAATCCTACTTGATCATGGTGTACGATCTTTCTAATGTATTGCTGAATCCGATTAGCTAGAATTTTGTTGAGGATTTTAGCATCTATGTTCATCAAGGATATTGGCCTGTAGTTCTCTTTTTTTCTGGTGCCTTTATCTGGTTTTGGTATTAGGGTGATGCTGGTTTCATAGGAAGAGCTTGGAAGTGTGCTTTCCTCTTGAATTTTTTGGAATAGTCTGAGGAGAATAGGTTTTAGTTCTTCTTTGAATGCTTCGTAAAGCTCCCCTGTAAAGCCGCCAGACCAGGGCTTTGGTTTGCTGGAAGATTTTTGATGGCTGTTTCAATTTCTTTGGTAGTTATTGGCCTATTCAGGTTTTTTTTTATTCTTCTTGGTTGAGTTTTGGGAACTTGTATTTTTCTAAGAATATGTCCATTTCATCAAGGTTGTCCATTTTGTTGGAATAGAGTTGTTCATAGTATTTTTTCATAATCATTTGTATTTCTGTGAGATCTGATATTACTTCACCTCTTTCATTTCTGATTTTGTTTATTTCGGTCCTCTCTCTTTGCTTCTTGGTGGGCCTGGCTAGAAGTTCATCAATCTTATTTATTCTTTCAAAGAACCAGCTCTTGGTTATTTTTATGTTTTGTATTGTTATTTTTGTCTTTATTTCCTTTACCTTTGCCCTGATCTTTATTATTTTCTTCCTTCTGCTTATGCTGGGCTTTTCTTGTTGCTCTCTTTCTAACACTTTGACTTGTAGGGTTAGAGAATTAATTACCATTGTTTCTTGTTTTTTGAGGTAGGCCTGGAGAGCTATGAACTTCCCTCTCAAGACTGCTTTCACTGTGTCCCATAGATTTTGGGTTGTTGTGTTTTCATTGTCATTTGTTGCCATGATGATTTTTATTTCTTTTTTTATCTCTTTGGTAACCCAATCATTGTTTAATAGCATGCTATTTAGCCTCCAGGTGTTTGTTTTTTTGTTGTTTTTATTGTAGTTGATTTCTAGTTTTATGCCATTGTGATCTGAGAAGATGCTTGATATAATTTCTATCTTCTTGAATTTGAAGAGACTTTGCCTGTGTCCCAATATGTGGTCTATCTTTGAAAATGACCCATGTGCACTTGAGAAGAATGTATATTCTTTGGCTTTGGGGTGAAATGTTCTGAAGATGTCAATTAATTCCATCTGATCTAGAGTGTCATTTAGGATTGATGTTTCTTTGCTGATTTTTTGTTTAGAGGATTTGTCCAGTGGTGTTAGTGGGATATTAAAGTCCCCTACTCTGACTGTATTGTTGTCAATCTCTCCATTGATATCCTCCAGAAGTTTTTTTTAATGTATTTGGTTGCTCCTGTATTGTGTGCCTATATGATTACCAGAGTTATTTCTTCTTGTTGGATTGCTCCCTTTAGTATTATGAAGTGGCCTTCCTTATCTCTTGTTATGGCCTTCACTTGGAGTTCTAATTTGTCAGATATAAGTATTACTACCCAAGCCTTTTTTTTAAATTTCCATTCACCTGAAAAACCTTTTCCCATCCCTTCACCATCAGTCTGTGTGAGTCCTTTGTTCTGAGGTGGGTTTCCTGTAAACAGCAGATATATGGGTCATGTTTTCTTATCCACTCAGCTACCTTATGTCTTTTGATTGGGGCATTTAATCCATTTACATTTAAAGTTATTATTGATAGGTACTTGTTTGTCACCATTTTTATTCTTTATGCCTGTGTTCCTTCTTCCCTTTGTATTTCTTCTTTTTATAGCAGATCCTTTAGCATTTCTTGCATTGCTGGTTTGGTGGTGATAAACTCCCTTAGTTCTTTTTTATCTGTGAAGTTCCTGATTTCACCTTCCATTTTGACTGATTGCCTTGCTGGGTACAGTATTCTTGGATTGAGACCCTTGTTTTGCATGACTGCATATTTCATTCCATTCCCCTCTGGCCTGATGTGTTTCTGTTGAGAAATCAGTTCCTAGTCTGATGGGGGATCCTTTGTAGGTAACTTTCTGTCTCTCTCTGGTAGCCTTTAAGTTTCTTACTTTGTTGTTGCTGTTTGCCAATTTAATTATAATGTGTCTTGGTGTTGGTCTTTTGGGGTTCATTTTGTTTGGGACTCTGTGAGCTTCCTTGGATTTGTGTGAGCTTTTTCTTCAAACAGGTTTTCTATTCCTTGCTCAGTTTCCTCTTCTTCTGGCACCCCTATTATGTGGATGTTGTTTCGTTCCGTGCTGTCCCACAGTTCCCTTAGTGTCTCCTCCTGTTTTTTAACTTTATTTTTTATACATGCTGCTCTGCTTGGGTATTTTTTCCTAACTTGTGTTCTAGCTCACTGATGCAATCCTCAGCTTCTTCTAGTCTACTGTTGGTGCTTTATATTCAGTTCTTTATTGCAGTGATGTCATTTTTCATTTCTTCTTGGTTCTTCTTCATTTCCTTAATTTTGTTGAATTTGTCTTCCACCCTTTCGGTGGCCTTATGACCATTTCTCTGAATCCTTTCTCTGACATATTGTTTGGCTCCATTTTGTTTACTTTCTTTTCTAGTGGTACATCCTTTTCTTTCGTATGCCAGCTGTTTCTTTGTAGCCCCATGATCGCTCCTCTCTGGGTGTCTGGTTATGTAGCTCTTTCTCTCTTGTGTTGACTTAAAGGCATAAAATACAGCACAATAAGACACAACACACAAGGCACCAAACACAAATGTATTCACCATACTAATAAACCCCAAATAAAGGAGACCATCAGAGAAAAAAGAATTAGGGGATAAAAAAAGAGTGCAAAAATGATATTGAGAAAAGTAAAAAATGTAAGTGAGAAAAGAAAGAGAAGAAATAATAAGGGGGAAAATATATGTATATGGGGAGAAAACTCCAATAAAACTACAACTAATCCAAAAAATGCAAACAACAAACAGCCAAACAACCAACACCGAGATGAATCTGAGGAGGCAGAGATTATTTCCAGAAGGTAAGGTCAAGGAATTGAATGAATGGAGTAATAGCCACAATTCAGTATAGAAGAGGTAGAAAGAGAATTAGTGTATAAGAAGAAAAGTAAAAAACAAAATACAAAAAAAGAAAAAATATGTATTAAAATATATATCTATACTAATAAAAGCCTAGGTTTTCGTCATGCCCTTGCGTGATGACATCACAAGATGGCCACCACAAAGATGGCCACCACAAGATGTCCACAACAAGATGGCTGCCACAAGATGGCCCACACAAGATGGCCCACACGTGCACAGTAGGGGCGGGGCCCGGTGGCCACTCTGCATGGTGAGGCCTAGGGATCTTGCAGCTCTGTGCGGCATGGAGGAGGTGGGTCCCAGCGGAGAAGGCAGGTTGTGGCAGGGGAGGGCAGTTGGGAGTGATCAGGCCAGCAGGGGTCAGTTGTGGGTGATC
Source organism: Plecotus auritus (assembly GCF_963455305.1). NCBI lineage: Eukaryota > Metazoa > Chordata > Mammalia > Chiroptera > Vespertilionidae > Plecotus > Plecotus auritus. The sequence continues at coordinate 103,464,843 of NC_137771.1, forward strand.
GGGCCAGCAGGGGAGGGCAGTTGGGGGCAATCAGGCTGGCAGGTGAGCAATTAGGCGTCAATCAGGCCAGCAGGGGAATGGTTAGGGGGTGATCAGGCTGGCAGGCAGAAGTGGTTAGGAGCTATCAGGCAGGCAGGCAGGCGAGCAGGTAGGAGCCAGTGTTCCCAGATTGTGAGAGGGATGTCTGACTGCCGGGATCGGGCCTAAACCAGCAGTCAGACATTTCCTGAGGGGTCTCAGATTGGAGAGGGTGCAGGCCAGGCTGAGGGACATCCCCCTGTGCATGAATTTCATGCACCAGGCCACTAGTATAAAAGAAAATTTATATATATATATATATATATATATATATATATATATATATATAAATTTATATATAAATTTATATATATATAAATTTATATATATTTTTTTCTCCCTTCTTTAATCTATCTATGTATTCATTAATTATTGGAAAAGGAGAATAGAGAGTAGGTAGGCCTGAGTTGGTGATTAGAATTAGTTAAGCTATTAGTAGAAGAAGATAACTAGTGAGGAGAGGAAAAACAGAAGCAAAAAAAAGAAAAACAAAGAAACAAACCAAACTAATAAATAATCAAACAACAACAAAAGAAGACAGAGAGAAAGAAAAAGGCCCAACAAAACAAAAGGAAACAAGAAAAAGGAAGATAAGAAAATTGGATAGTGAAGAAAGAAGAGAGAAGTATGTATGAACTTGGAGCAAGAGAGCGGAAATTAGATATATAAGTAAGATCAATTTTTAACAGGGTAAAAAGAAAGGATAGGGAAAAACTAAATCAGGAACAGGGTAAGAGAAACAGGACAAAAAAAGAGGAAAAGTGAGGAAGAGAGTGTTGGCATAAAGTAAAAATTGAGATAGAGTAAAATAATGCTAAGGGAAAAATAAAGATAGAATGTAGAATACTAATCCCAAAATAAAATAAAATAAAATAAAATAAAGAAAAAATAAAATAAAACTTAAAAAATGGTAAAATAATAGTAGTAATAATAATAATTTAAAATAAAAATATAATAATAAAAAAGGTAAAATCAAGTGAGAAAAAAATTACTTAAGTAAAAGATAAAAAATAAAAATGTGCAGTAGTGAAGGTCGTTCACTTCCTGTACTGTTCTGTTTGGCACATCTGTTTCCTGTGAGGTAGTCAGGACAATATTGAAGTTCCCTGTGTTCCACTGCTCCTCTGTGTTGTAAGCCAGAACCCTGTTTTCAAGCAGGCGGGATCTCTTTGTTTCTCAGTCTGCCTTTAGTTGTATTTACACAAGAGTCAATTTGTGATTCAACCCCTGGGTGGCAGTGTTTCTGTATTAATATTCGTGGCTAAAAGGCCCCTCTACCCAGTGTTTAGATTGCTTTGCCTGCCGCACTTAATACTGGGTTGAGGGGAAGGACTGCCCTAGAGCTGGTTTTCTGTTCGTCTCTCCCCACTCTGATCCCCAGGTTCCACAAAAACAACTTTCCCCTGAAGTCTCTGTGAGTGTTTTTAATTGGAAGATCCTATGTACTGGGCTTAGTAATCAAAAGCAAGGATTTAAAAAGAAAAAAAAGCCAGAGTAAGCACGGGGACTTGTGACTTTTTCCCCTGGCACTGTGTGCATCTCTGCACATGTCTTTTTCCCCTGGCACTGCCCAGCCAGTATACTGGTAGAACTTCAGGCTGCCTTTCTGGGCCCAGCCCATCTGTGGGTTGATTTCTAGAGTCCCCTTCTGCCAGCAGCCCTGTGGACTCCCTTCCACATTCATGGGCTACACTGACCCCAACAGCTGCAGATTTTGTGGGGCGCAGTCTTCCTCTGAGACTCTAGATCAGGGGTGGGCAAACTTTTTGACTCGAGGGCCACAATGGGTTCTTAAACTGGACCGGAGGGCCGGAACAAAAGCATGGATGGAGTGTTTGTGTGAACTAATATAAATTCAAAGTAAAGGAGCGGAGGGGAGAGCAAGAGAACCCTCCGCTCTTTCGGCTCCGTGGGCCGGATAGAACAGCTGAACGGGCCGGATCCGGCCTGCAGGCCATAGTTTGCCCACGGTTGCTCTACATCATGTGTTTCTCCCTGTAGCCTGGATCCCAGACCACACCTTTCTCTAGGTCAGCCATGGGCAAACTACGGCCCGCGGGCTGGATCCGGCTGTTCTATCCAGTTCTCTTGCTCTCCCCTCCGTTCCTTTACTTTGAATTTGTATTAGTTCACACAAACACTCCATCCACGCTTTTGTTCCGGCCCTCCGGTCCAGTTTAAGAACCCATTGTGGCCCTCGAGTCAAAAAGTTTGCCCACCCCTGCTCTAGGTGATATCTGACCTTTCCATCCACAATTGCCTCACCAGCTGTGTTTAATCTGCCAATTCCACGTGGGTGTTGTTTGATTCAGCTGTTCCTTCTATCTGCTCTGTGAGAAGGCGCAGGGATCGTCTGCGTATTCAGCACCGCTTTGTCTCCCCATTGATAGACTATTTAGGCACCCATGGTTGGGGAGGCTGGAGTCCCGGTGTTCATGGGTTCACAGCTCATGGGTTCACAGCTGAGGCAGCTGGTCCCTGGGAGGTATCCGAGGTCTCCCCAGTTGAAGGTAAGGCTGGCCTTCCGATTACAGCCCGTCTCCCCTTCAAGATGGCACAATCTCTGCGGCAGAGCTGGCTGCTCCATGAGAGATTTCAGCAGCAGTAGAGGCTGCCCTGCCAGGGGAGCCCGGTCTGGCAGTCCACAATAGTCCCTTGGAATATAGCTGTCCCTCACTCACATATACAGACTCTCCCCGCACATCCATGCACTCTCCTTTCATTCTCTCACTCACACACTATCTTGCAGCCTGCCATCCCTCCCATTGACAGCCATCTTGGATCTGCTTTTCCTGTTTTCTGCATCATTTGTATTATCTATAAAAACAAATATTCTCCTGACCTAAGTGACTTGGGAAAAGAGTGACGTGTTTGGGTATGTCAGGCCAAAGGTGGAACAAGCAGTGCAGAGACTCTAGATAAGGTTGTTCCTCCCACCAGTAAGGATTGGCAATTCTAAAATTACCTTATATGCATGGCAGGGTTGAACAAATAAGGAAATGTAAAGAATGAGAGCCAGGTTTCTTGCTGTTGGAGAAAGAAGTTACAGATGGAGCTAGAATGAACTTGGGGTGTGCAGTTGACATCAAGGTGTTACTATCAACTCATGATGTTTTAAATATACATCTACAGTAAATAAAGAACAGAACTATTTCCTAGTTCTATTACTAATGAGGTCTAGAAACAGTAACATCCTCCTAGCACTGAGAACACCCAGCTCTCAGATACTATTCTCCAAGAAAAGAAACAGGGCTCCTTGGAAAAGGGATTGATTCCAGGGCTGGGGAAAGGAATAGACAAAATGAGCCTAAACATCTTGTACTGCCAAAAAGCAAGGAAGTGCTAAAAAAGAAAAATCAAATGGAGGCAGCCACATAGGGACAACTTGAAGGAACTCTGGATGGTCAGTGCTGGGACAATGCGAGCAACAATATAAATGATGATAATGCTGGATTATAACTATCCCCCCAAATAAAATAAGTATTCTTGAGTCCACACTGATATTATAAATAAGTCAGTAAGTAACTTCATTGAATGCATTGAGTGCTGGCAAGCGGACCAATACGTGTAAGTGCATGATAGCTGTACAAATAAAACACTTCTGAGTAAAAAGAAATCAAATGTAGGCTAGGGGGATGCATTTAAAGGATAAATACCCTTTGTAAAACATTTGTGGTTCTGTAAGCAACTTTTCCTTTATATAGGCATATTTAAGGTGTAAGCTCTTCCTGTTCAAACCAGCAAGTTTAGAATTAGAAATGCAAACAACTTTATATAGTTTATCTCCAAAGGTTTTCTTAAACCAGCAGTCACCAACCTTTCGGACCTCACGAACCACCAGTGGTCCACGGACCACCGGTTGGCGACCGCTGTTTTATCACATTGGTAATGGGTTGAAATTTAAGTGCTGAAACAAACTTGCTTAAGTAAGATTTGAGCCTGGTGCTCCACTTTCTCCTGTAACACAGGCAGTCTCCTCTCCACCTTACAGAGGTCTTGCCTTGCTTTAGCAAAAATCCAGGAGGTCCTCTCAAACCCTTCTCAAAAGTTGCCCCTAACACTGCCAATGGTCCCCAAGACAAGTGACTGAACAGATATGGTGAAACCATCTCAATGAAAAAGGTACTGCAGTGTGAAAACCAGAGGCTGGCAGATTAGGAAATTGCAAAGTTTACCAAATTAACCACAAATACCTTAAAATTACTTTCCCATAAAAATTCCCAGGAATATTTAAAAAAACAGATTCCCCTCATGGTGTAGCACCCCCTTTTGTCTCCCAAACTTGCTCTCTCCTCACATCTCCTCCTTCTCCCCACTCTCCAGCACGTGATGACTACAGACGTCATTCAACTATTCCTCCAGTCTTCCTCACCTATCACGCCCCCCTCTTTAGCCTTGGAACCATTTCCTCACATTTCATAACCCTAAGGTAACCCTTCCCACCAAGAGACAGCCATTTCAAAACAAGCCATAACCACAGCAACCCAACACCCCCCAGGTTGCTAAGCCCTCTGAGAACCTCATTGACATGTATGTCATTGCTAATCTCATGGGGCTGTTCTGCCCATACACAAGGTCCATGACAGCCGCCCATGGGGCGGGGATGATCCCTTGTTCAGCTTTCCACATATTCACCAAGCAGAGTTCCACAGAGACTGAAGGCTCAGGAAATAGTTTTTGCCTCAAGTTTAAAAAACATGATAGGTTTCTGAGAGTATGGGAAGTATGTCTCATATATTGCTTGTCACTATGTAACTTGTTACAATCTCTACGAAGACAATTTGGCAATAATTACCAATATACATACCCCAAGACCCATAATTCTACTCTTCAGTGATCATCCTACAGTTATGCTGGTATGAGTACAAAATTGTGTGTTTATAAGCATATCCACGGCAATATTGTTTGTCTTACATGTTCATCATTGGTGGCCTGGTTAAATAAATCCTGGGTGTGTCCCCACAATGTAACTATGTAAATAGGAAGAGTCAAGTCTACATGTATTGATATGGGAAATACTGCAAGATACAATGGTGAAGTGACAAAGCAACATGCAGAATGATGAGTATAGCATATTGCCATTTGTGTGAAAACTATAATACATATTCACAAATGTTCATAGGACACTCAAGAAGTCTACAGATGTTTGCCCTGAAGGTAATTATATGGAATGAAAAGCAAAGGAGAGAGGAAAATTTGCTTTTCTCTTTTATACATTTATCATTATGTTTATTCTAAAAAATAAAATGTTAAAAAATACGTATAGTTTTTTATCTCTAATGAACTTGGGGAAAGTGAAAGTGTTTTTTAATTTTAACCCATTGTGGGCCTGGCACTCTGTTTATTCCTTGGGAGACACAAAAGAAGAACATGAAAAAATCTCTACTCAAGTGAAAATGAGCAGACAACAGTTAGCAAACAATACAGGAAGGATACAGTGAAATAATCCAATGTAACCACCCCTCACCTCTATCCCCTGTAACAATACTGAGGGGTCAGGGAGAAATGGGGCCTGGGAGAGCAAGTGGAACGTGCCCAGTCATGGTGCAGAAGGCCACTGGGAGTGCTCTGGGCAATGTCAGTAGAAATCCAGCCAGACAGTGATTCTGCCCTGGAAAGCCAAGTCTTTACTGCTGAGTATACCAGCATTTTTGTGAGGATAGTCATTGAAGAATTCAAGGCAAACAGCCTAACAGGAACAAAAGAATTTACTTATTCTATGTTCTGGAAGTGATATTTGTTCTGTGTCAGGTCTTAGTGTGCCACTCTTAGCTCTTAGTCAGGCGGAGGGAGGGAGTTGCCAGAGAAGCAACATGAGTCATAGAAGCCTTCCCTGTGACTCAGGGTTCACGAGCCAGTGTTTGAATGCTCCTATTGCTTCCTGATTTTCTGGACCTTCAAGGTCTTCCATATCCTGGCCACACTCCCCCCAGCCTACCTCACTCCCATTGTGGCCCTTCAGGCTGACCCACCTCTCCTCTCCACAGGCACAGTTCTCTGGGTCAACTTGCTCCAGCTCATTTTACTTATGCCTATCCCCTCCCTCCTGGCCAAATCCTGTGCATCTCTCACTACCTAACTCAAGTCCTACCTTCTTCATAAAACCTTCTCCTTCCTTTGCTCTTCCACCACCCACTTATGGTTTTAATGAATAGTATTACACAGTTTTACCTTTAATTAATTCTAATATCATTATGCAGTTTTCTTTTCCTAACAAATTATAATCCCCTTGAGAGCTAGGACTAAATATTTTCTATTTTGGTGTCTTCTCCAGCACCTACTAGATTCTCACTAAGTACCTTTTGAATGATTGAATGATTTAATCTTCCCTTCCTAATCATCACATCCAAAAGTCAGGGTCAGCTATTGTCACTGAGATCACCTAGTGAGGACTTTTAGACATGTGAGTCCTGGGTAACCCTTAAAGGGATACTTAAAGAGAAAGAGTTGTTTGCTTCTTATTTAAGTAGGGAAAATAAAGAAAAGGGATAGTTTGTTTCTGGTCACAATCAGGGGCAAGTCTTTTTTTTATTTTTTTTAATTTCTTTATTAAGGTATTACATATGTGTTCTTATTCCCCCATTACCTCACACCTCCCATTCATGCCCCCACCCAACTTTTGTCTGTGTCCATTGATTAGGCTTACATGCATGCATATAAGTCCTTTGATTGATCTCTCCCCCTTACCCCCACCCTCCCCTACCTTCCCTGAGGTTTGATGTTCTGATTGACGTTTCTCTATCTCTGGATCTATTTTTGTTCATCAGTTTATGTTGTTCATTATATTCCACAAATGAGTGAGATCCTGTGATATTTATCTTTCTCTGCCTGGCTTATTTCACTTAGCATAATGCTCTCCATCTCCATCCATGTTGTTGCAAATGGTAAGAACTATTTTTTACCGCAGCATAGTATTCCATTGTGTAGATGTATCACAGTTTTTTTAATCCACTCATCTGCTGATGGGCACTTAGACTGTTTCCAAATCTTAGCTATGGTGAATTGTGCTGCTATGAACATAGGGGTGCATATATCCTTTCTGATTGGTGTTTCTAGTTTCTTGGGATATAGTCTTAGAAGTGGTATCACTGGGTCAAATGGGAGTTCCATTTTTAGTTTTTTGAGGAAACTCCATACTGTTCTCCACAGAGGCTGCACCAGTCTGCATTCCCACCAGCAGTGCATGAGGGTTCCTTTTTCTCAGCATCCTCTCCAGCACTTGTCATTTGTTGATTTCTTGATAATAGCCATTCTGACAGGTGTGAGATGGTACCGCATTGTTGTTTTGATTTGCATCTCTCTGATGATTAGTGACTTTGAGCAGGTTTTCATATGTCTCTTGGCCTTCCTTCTGTCTTCTTTCGAAAAGATTCTATTTAGATCAGTTGCCCATTTTTTGATTGGGTTGTTTATCTTCTTTTTGTTAAGCCGCATGAGTTCCCTGTAAATGTTGGAGATTAAACCCTTATCATTGATATCATTGGCAAATATGTTCTCCCATGCAGTGGGCTTTCTTGTTGTTTTATTGATGGTCTCCTTTGCTGTGCAAAAGCTTTTTATTTTGATGTAGTCCCATTTGTTTATTTTCTCTTTAGTTTCCATTGCCCTAGGAGCAGTATCAGTGAAGAAATTGCTTCGGCATATGTCAGAGATTTTTCTGCCTGTAGATTCCTCTAGTATTTTTATGGTTTCTCATCGTTTTATGTTTAAGTCCTTGATCCATTTTGAGTTTATTTTTGTGTATGGTGTAAGTTGGTGGTCTAGTTTCATTTTTTTGCATGTATCTGTCCAATTTTCCCAACACCATTTATTGAAGAGACTGTCTTGACTCTATTGTATGTTCATGCCTCCTTTGTCAAATATTAATTGAGCATAGTGATTTGGGTCGATTTCTGGGTTCTCTATTCTATTCCATTGATCTATATGTCTGTTCTTGTGCCAGTACCAGGCAGTTTTGAGAACAATGGCTTTGTAATACTGCTTGAAATCTGGTATTGAGATCCCACCTACTTTGTTCTTCTTTCTCAGGATTGCTGTGGCTATTCGGGGTCTTTTTTTATTCCAGATGAATTTTTGGAGAGTTCTTTCTAGGTCTGTGAAAAATGCCATTGGTATTTTAATGGGGAGTGCATTGAATCTATAGATTGCTTTGGGTAGTATGGACGTTTTAATGATGTTGATTCTACCAATTCATGAACATGGTATGTTCTTCCATCTATTCACGTCTTCCTCTATCTCTTTTTTCAGTGTCCTGTAGTTTTCCCTGTATAGGTCTTTTACCTCCTTAGTCAAGTTTATTCCTAGGTATCTTAATTTTTTTGGTGCGATGGTAAATGGGATTGCTTTTTTAGTCTCTCTTTCTGTAAGTTCGCTATTGGTGTATAGAAATGCCATAGGTTTCTTGGCATTAATTTTGTATCCTGCTACATTGCTGAATTCATTTATTAAGTCTATTAGTTTTTTTATGGAGTCTTTGGAGTTTTTTATGTACAATATCATGTCATCTGCAAATAAGGACAGTTTTACTTCTTCTTTTCCAGTTTGGATGCCTTTTATTTCTTCTTCTTGTCTAATTGCAATGGCTAACACTTCCAGTACTACGTCGAACAGGAGTGGTGAGAGTGGGCATCCCTGTCTTGTTCCTGTTCTTAGGGGAAATGGTTTTAGTTTTTGTCCATTGAGTATGATGTTAGCTGTGGGTTTATCATATATAGCTTTTATTATGTTGAGGTATGATCCTTCTATTCCCACCTTGTTGAGAGTTTTTATCAAGAAAGGGTGTTGGATTTTGTCAAATGCTTTTTTTGCATCAATTGATATGACTATGTGATTTTTATCTCTCAATTTGTTTATATGATGTATCACGTTTATTGATTTGCAGATATTGTACCATCCTTGCATTCCTGGGATAAATCCTACTTGGTCATGGTGTATGATCTTTCTGATGTACTGCTGGATCTGATTGGCTAGAATTTTGTTGAGGATTTTGGCATCTATGTTCATGGGGTATATTGGCCTGCAATTCTCTTTCATTGTGTTGTCTTTATCTGATTTTGGTATTAGGGTGATGCTGCCTTCATAGAAGGAGCTTGGAAGTATTCCTTCCTCTTGAATTTTTTGGAATAGTCTGAGGAGGATAGGTTTTAGTTCTTCCTTAAATGTTTGGTAAAACTCCCCTGTGAAGCATTCTGGCCCCGGGCTTTTGTTTGCTGGAAGCTTTTTGATGACTGCTTCAATTTCTTCCATAGTTATTGGCCTATTGTGATGTTTAGATTCTTCCTGATTGAGTTTTGGAAGGTTATATTTTTCTAGAATATGTCCATTTCCTCCAGGTTGTCCATTTTGTTGGAATAGAGTTGTTCATAGTATTTTTTAACAATCCTTTGTATTTCGGTGGTGTCGTTATTTCACCTCTTTCATTTCTGATTTGTTTATTTGGGTCCTCTCTCTTTGCTTCTTGGTGAGCCTGGCTAGAGGTTCATCAATCTTGTTTATCCTTTCAAAGAACCAGCTCTTGATCTTGTTGATCTTTTGTATTGTTTCTTTGGTCTCAATGTTGTTTATCTCCACTCTGATCTTTATTATTTCCTTCCTTCTGCTTACACTGGGCTTTTCTTGTTGCTCTCTTTCTAACTCTTTGAGTTGTAGGATTAGGTAATTTATTCCCATTGTTTCTTGTTTTTTGCAGTAGACTTGTAGAGCTATGAACTTACCTCTCAAGACTGCTTTCGCTGTGTCCCATAGATTTTGGATTGTTGTGTTTTCATTGTCATTTGTTGCCATGATGTTTTTTATTTCTTCTTTGATCTCTCTGGTAATCCAGTCATTCTTTAATAGCATCCTGTTTAGTCTCCATGTGTTTGATGGTTTTGGATTGTTTTTATTGTAGTTGATTTCTAGTTTTATGCCACTGTGATATGATTAGATGCTTGATATGATTTCTATCTTTTTGAATTTGAAGAGACTTTGCCTATGACCCAATATATGGTCTATCTTTGAAAATGACCCATGTGCACTTGAGAAGAATGTATATTCTGTGGCTTTGGGGTGAAATGTTCTGAAGATGTCAATTAATTCCATCTGGTCTAGTGAGTCATTTAGGATTGATGTTTCTTTGCTGATTTTTTGTTAGAGGATTTGTCCAATGGTGATAGTGGGGTATTAAAGTCTCCTCCTATGATTGTTTTGCTGTCAATTTCTCCCTCAATATCCTCCAGGAGTTTTTTTATGTATTTGGGTGCTCCTGTATTGGGTGTGTATAGGTTTACCAGAGTTATTTCTTCTTGTTGGATTGCTTTCTTTAGTATTATAAAGTGGCCTTTCTTATCTCTTGTTATGTCCTTCACTTTGATATCTAATTTGTCAGATATAAGTATTGCTACCAAAGCCTTTTTTTTTTTTCATTTCCATTCACCTGAAAAACCTTTTCCCATCCCTTCACCATCAGTCTGTGTGCGTCCTTTTTCCTGAGGTGGGTTTCTTGTAGACAGCAGATATATGGGTTGTGTTTTCTTATCCAGTCTGTTACCCTATGTCTTTTGATTGGGGCATTTAATCCATTTACATTTAAAGTTATTATTGATAGGTACTTATTTGTCGCCATTTTTATTCTTTACCCCTGTGTTCCTTCTTCGCTTCCTATTTCTGTTTTTTGGGGTTTTGTTTTTGTTGTTGTTTTTGTTTTGTTTTGTTTTTTTTACAGCAGACCCTTTAGCATTTCTTGCATTGCTGGTTTGGTGGTAATAAATTCCCTTAGGCCTTTTTTGTCTGTGAAGCTCCTGATTTCACCTTCAATTTTGATTGATAGCCTTGCTGGGTACAGTATTCTTGGATTCAGACCCTTCCTTTTCATGATTTTGTATATTTCATTCAATTCCCTTCTGGCCTGATGAATTTCTGTTGAGAAATCAGTTGCTAGTCTGATGGGGGATCCTTTGTAGGTAACTTTCTGTCTCTCTCTGGCCACTTTTAAGATTCTTACTTTGTCGTTGGTGTTTGCCAATTTAATTATAATGTGCCTTGGTGTTGGCCTTTTGGGGTTCATTTTGCTTGGAACTCTGTGAGCTTCTTGGATTTGTGTGGGTTTTTTCTTCCCTATATCAGGGAAGTTTTCTGTCATTGTTTCTTCAAACATGTTTTCTATTCCTTGCTCAGTTTCCTCTCCTTCTGGAACCCCTATTATTCGGATGTTGTTTTGTTTCGTGTTGTCCCAAAGTTCTATTAGGCTCTCCTCCTGCTTTTTAATTTTTTTTCTAGAAGCTGCTCTACTTGGGTATTTTTTCCTACCTTGTCTTCTAGCTCACTGATGCAGTCCTCTGCTTCTTCTAGTCTACTCTTGATGCTTTCTATTGAGTTCTTTACAGCAGCGATGTCATTTTTCATTTCTTCTTAGTTCTTCTTCATTTCCTCTTAGTTCTTACTCATATTGTCGAATTTGTCTTCCATTCTTTTCAGCCACCTTATGACCATTTCTCTGAATTCTTTCTCTGGCAGGTTGCTTACCTCCATTTCGTTTACTTCCTTTTCTGGTGATGCCTGCTTTTCTTTCATATGCAGGCTGTTTCTTTGTCTCCCCATGGTCTCTCCATTCTCCGGGTGTCTGCTTATGTAGTTCTCTCTCTCCTTTCCGTGGTGGAGTGTAAAGCTCCTCTGAATCTGCATCTTTGCACCAATTGGGGACTGGTGCCCTGGGGTTCGCAGCTGTTCGGTGGGTGCCGCAATTGTAGATTTTCAGGCTTCCGATAACATCCACTTTCCCCTTCAAAATGGCGCGGTCTCCGCATCTGAGCCGGTGGCTCCGGGCGGGAACCCAACAGCAGTGAGGGCTGCCCAGTCAGGGGAGCCCCGTCCAGCAGTTCCCCACCTTCTCCTGGAGTATAGCTGTCCCTTAACTCTCCAACAGACACTCCCCATGCGATCCTCAGCTGTTCTTTCTATCTGCTCTGGGACAAGGCTCAGGACATGTCTGTCTATTCCACCCCCATATTTTTTCTCCCCAGAGGCAAGTCTTACAAGGAAAACCAAATGGAATGGGTTCTCCCAGTGAGTGTGACGGACCTCACAGAGCAGCTGCATGATCAGCATCACTGCCAAGAGGAATCAGGAATTGCTGCTGTCCAGGCTGACCATGAAAATTCTTCTTGTACCATACAGGAAACAGGGGTCGTCCCCTGAGAGCTCTGTTTCTGTGACCATGGTTGTTCCTGTCCCAATGGTCCCTTTGTGGGTCCCTATCTGTCCCTACTCTGTGTCTGCAGTCAGCATGCACCAGTCCCAGCCTTTAAGAGTCTAAGAATTAGGGAGCAGAGCTCATCTCAGTCCCCTGTGGGGAGATCTCAGCAACCCACCACACACAATAAGTTCAGCCTCGTTGGTGAGTACAGGCTCATACTGCAACCAGGCCTTCCATCCCCTCTGCTTCTTCTTCCTGGAAAACCTGTGGTTCCACCCACCCCAAATCAAAGTGTAAACTCTCTCATCTTCTCTATCACCATCACATACAGCGCGCACACACACACATGCACGTACACACACATGCACGCACGTGTACACACACACGTATAGCACACACACCAGCTCTTTTGATTGATGAGGAAGTGAGATCATCTATAATAATAAAAGCATAATATGCCAAACAACCGAACAGCAGAACGACTGTCCAGACGACCTTCTGGACGACCATGCTATGGCATGTGCTGGCGCCAGGCCAGCCAAGGCAGATGCGATGCAATTGGTCAGGGGGCCCCTGCCATCGCCCCATGATTGCCCCGCAGAAGAAGGCCCAGGCCACCAGCTGGTGGGGTGATCAATTTGGCGGGGGGGCTCTGCTATCACCCCAAAGAGGGAGGCTCAGGCTACCCAGCTGGCAGCGCTGCAGCGGGTGGGCGGGGCTTCCCTCTACAGGGTGATCAATCTGGGGGCCCACATGATTGATCGCTCCACAGAGGGAGGCCCAGGCCACTGGCCAGCAACACTGTGGCATGTGTGTGGGGCCAGCCAGCAATCACCCCACAGAGGGAGGCCCAGGCCAGCCAAGCAATTGCACCCCATGCCTGTTGCCCACAGAAGGAGGTGACCAGTGGTGGGGGGGAATGGGGCAGCACCGCACAGATGGCAAGCAGTGGCAGTGGCAGGGGTGGGGCCAGCTGCTGGCAACGAGGGGAAGGAAAGCCCTGATAGGTCTTGATTGCTGACCAGGCCTAGGGACCCTACCCAAGGGGTTCCAGATTGCAAGAGGGTGCAAACCAGGCTGAGGGACACACGCCCCCGCCATGCACGAATTTTGTGCATCAGGCCTCTAGTTGTTGTATAAGGAAATGAAGCCATTTTTACCCAGGTCTTTCCATGTCAGTATCTACAGACCTAGCTCATTCTTTTTAATGGTCACATGGAATTCAATTTGAGAAAGAAATTGCAATCTATTTAATCATCCCCTGTTGGTGGATTTAGGTTTTTCATTTCTGGCTTTTTTATTGTTAAACCCAGTGCTGCAGTAAATACTTTTCTACAAATTTTAGGGTTAGAAGGGGAGAAGATGTTGGCCAAATAGGCAGACCTTTCTTGCACCTCTTCCCAGGGCCAGACTAGAAATACAAGTTGGAGAACATTCACCTGGAATTTCCAACTGAGGTCCAGCTGAGGAGTAGACGTATCCAGGAAGGACAGAAAACCCTGGAGACTGGTAGGAAGGGCCAAGTTGCAAGAGGAGCTGACCCAGCTTCCATGGGTGGCAGGCTGAGAGTGAGGAGGGAGCTCTCAGCTATGGGAGGGGCTGTTCCCTCAGAAGATAGAAGCTCAGACCCAGGCTGGGCTCCACAGCCCAGAGAACCAGAGCCAAAACCAGCAGTCCACATAACATCCAGCTGTGAAAGGTGTAGTGCTGCTGGCTACCAGGGATTCTGGAGCCAGTCATAAAGCAAAAGTTTGTGTGTTTTGTTTTTAAAGCCCAGAGCAAAGGATTTTCATTTATAGCTATTCACCTGAGACTTCAGTGGAGGGCAGGTGGTGCGGATTGAAGGAGCCTGAGGACAGACTGGGTTAGGAAGCATTGGGGGTAGATGTGGAAAAGAGGTGGCTGTGAGACCTGCATTTGGTCGCACCCCCCCGACTCCCAAACTGAAATGGCTATTTTTCCTGAGAGGTGCTGTCCCTCCTCTCCCCTCCCCCCCAAGAAGCCACAGCTCAGGAAAAGGAAAAAAAAATCTCTTGGTGATACCGCCCACCACAGCCTCTGGAGCGCTGACTGCCACTCCCTGCATCTCCACCTTTGCAGAGGAGACAGCTGCAGAGGCCACGCCTAGGGGTTTGAACAGTCTCAAGAAGCGTCAGTCACTGGTATCAGGGTGGGGCCAACTGCCCCACTATGCCAGGAACCTGACTGGTGCTCCCGCCTCATTTGGAGAGCTAATAGAAAATCCAGGTTTCCAGCAGATCCCACTGGACTGCATAGGAAGATCTCCGCCCAGCTGAGAGCAGGAAAATATTCTGGGTCTCTCTCAGAGGAATAGTAGCTCTGGGTCAGGAAACACACCCATCACTTTCCCTGAAATCTGAATGGCACAAAAGACCCAGAGGTCTCCCAATTCTGCCTAAATCCCTTTCAGAAACAGACTTTTGAATGTTTAAGATTGGTAACTGGCTGGCAGTTAAAAGCAGGTGGAGGCAGAGCCTGGGGAACCTGGGGAAGTTTGCTGACCCATAACTTGGGCTCTGTGCTACCAACAAACCAGCCTTAGAGTAAAGCTTGCCCCCTCTTGCTCTTAGCCAAGTCATGTGGAGGCAGACACAAACTGTGGATCACTTGAAGCTTCAAGTGGGATACTGAGAGCCAAGGAATGACAGTTTATGATAGTGACTAGCACCTAAATACCTCTTGGGAAGTCCAGAATTGGCAGACAAAATAGTCAGCCTCAGTCATTAGAAGGTCAGGATCCAAAGGAAGCTCCCAGGAGGCACTAAACTCTGCTGAGACAAATGCCACTTATTATTTTTCTTTATCTACCTTATCTTTCTTCTTTATTGATTTGTTTTTATTTTAGTCTCTCTTTTTCTTTCAAAGATCTAATTTTCCCTTCCCTTTTCTTAACATATTTTTTATTCTTTCTCTTGCTTTCTCTTTGTTTTTCTTTTTCTTATTTTTGTTTATCTGCTTTCTCCTCTATTTTCCTTTTTATAATTAGTTTCTTCCTCTCTTCTTTTGCACCATTTTCTCTCCTACTCTTTATTCTCATTTTATTTCTTTTATCTGCCCTTTCATATTTCTTTTTCCTCACCTTTTTTCTCCTCCAATTTTCCTGTATTTTCTTCTGTCATTGTCCTCTTTTCTCCTTCCTAATTCTCTCTTCATTTATGGTTGATCTGTTATTGTTTTAGGGGTCTGGTGTATGTTTTTGTTTTGTTTCTTGTTTCGTTTTGTTCTGCCAGCCTTGCCCAACTGCTTGCACAACATGGTTGGGAGTGAGCCTCATAGTCAGCCAGCCTGGGAAGAGATTCCTATCATGAATAGGACAACAACATTAAAGAGCCAACAGGAGAGCCCAAATAACTCACACAAGGGTCAATCCTAGAGCACCCAGCTCAGGAGATACAAGAGATTGCACCACTGGGTTCCACAAAACACTTACCACATAAGGCCACCCTACCAAGACTGAGAGGCATAGCAATTTGCTTTAATACATAAGAACAAATACAAAGGGACGGCAAACATGAGGAGACAAAGAAACAACCCACAAATGAAAGAAAAGGAGAAAACTCCAGAAAGAGAGCTAAAAGAAATGGAGGAAAATGAATTATCTGATATAGAGTTCAAAGTAATGATTATAAGGATGCTCAAGAAACTGTGAGAATTTCAATAAACTTACTGATAACTACAACAGCATAAAACAAGAAATAGAACCACAAATAAGAATCAATAGAGCGTTGGCCTGCAGACCGAAGGGTCCCAGGTTTGATTCTGGTCAAGGTCACGTACGTTGGTTGCGGGCACATCCCCAACCAATGGGTGTGTGCGGGAGGCAGCTCATCGATAGGGTGTGCAGGAGGCAGCATATCGATGTTTCTCTCTCATCAATGTTTCTAATTCTCTATTCCTCTCCCTTCCTCCCTGTAAAAAAATCAATAAAATATATATTTTTTAAAAAGAAACAAAGAGGACACAAATAGATAAAATAAGAAACAAAAGAGGTGAAGTAACTTCTGACACCATAGAAATACAAAGGATTGTAAAAAAATACTATGAACAACTATATGCCAACAAGCTGGACAAATTCCTAGAAAAATACAGTCTTCCAAAACTGAATTGGGAGGAATCAGAAATCCTAAATAGGTCAATAACCACTGATGAAATTGAAGCAGTAATAAAAAAAAAACTCTTATCAAACAAAAGTCCTGGTCCAAATGGCATCACAGGGAAGTTGAACCAAACATTCAAAGAAGAACTAACAGCCAACCTCCTCAAACTATTCCAAAAATTTCATGAAGAAGGAACATTTCCAAGCTCTTTTTTTATAAGGCCAGCATTAGCCTAACTCCAAAACCAGATAAAGACTCTACAAAGAGCCCAACCGGCATGGCTTAGTGGTTGATCATCCATTTATGATATAGGAAGTCACAGTTCGATTCCTGGTCAGGGCATGATCAGGACACATGTTTGGGTTGCGGGCTTGATCCCCAGTGTGGGGCGTGTAGGAGGCAGCCGATCAATGATTCTCTCTCATCATTGATGTTTCTATCTCTCTCTCTCTCCCTCTCTGAAATCAATATATATTTTTAAAAAGACACTACAAAGAAAGAGAATTACAGGCCAATATCCTTGATGAACATAGATGCTAAAATCTTCAACAAAATATTAGCAAAATCCAGCAATATATTAAAAAGATAATACAACATGACCAAGTGGGATTTATTCCAGGGATGCAAGGCTGGTACAATATTCAGAAATCAATATGTGTGATACATCACATAAACAAAATGAAAGATAAAAAAATCACATGATCACATCAATAGACACAGAAAAAGTATTCGACAAAATCCAACACCCAGTTTTTATAAAAATTCTCAACAAACTGGGAAAACAGGGATCATATCTCAACATAATAAAGGACATATATGATATACCTATATCCAACATCATACTCAATGGGCAGAAACTAAAAGCATTCCCCCTAAAAACAGGAACAAGATAGGAATGTCTGCTTTCACACTCTTACTGGAAGTCTTAGCCATAGTGATCAGATAAGAAAAATAAAAAGGCATCCAAATTGGAAAGGGGGAAGTAAAACTGTCATTATTTGCAGATGATGTGATATTGTACTTAGAAAACCCTAAGAATTCCACCAAAAAATTACTAGATTTAATAAATGAATTAAAAAATGTAGCAGGATACAATATTAACACACAGAAATCAATGGCATTTTTAGCCACCAATAATAACCTCTCAGAAAGAGAAACTAAAACTTTTTATTTTCTCTTTCTGAGATCATTTATCATTGCAACAGCAACAAAAAATATATATACTTAGGAATAAACTTAACCAAGAAAGTAAAAGACCTGTGCTCAAAAACTGCAGAACAATGAAAAAAGAGATAGAAAAGATATAAACAAGTGGAAGAATACATCACGCTCATGGATTGGTGGAAATAACATCATTAAAATGTCCATACTACACAAAGCAATCTATAGATTCAATGCAATTTCTATTAAAATACCAATGGCATATTTCACAGATCTAGAACAAACACTCCAAAAATTTGTATGAAACCAAAAAGACCCCAAATAACTGCAAGAATCTTGAGAAAGAAGAACAAAGTTTGAGGGATCACAATACCAGATATCAGGTTATACTACAAAACCACTGTAATCAAAACATCCTGGTACTGACACAAGAACAAGCAAACAGCTAAATGGAACAGAACAGAGAACGCAAAAATCGAACTAAATTGTTATGCTCAATTAATATTTGACATTGGAGGCAAGAGTATATGATGATGTAAAGACAGTCTCTTCAATAAGTAGTGTTGGGGAAATTGAACAGGTACATGCAAAGCAATGAAACTAGATCACCAACTTATATCATACACAAGAATATTCTCAAAATGGATAACAAACTTAAATTTAAGATATGAAACTATAAAAATCATAGAAGAAAATGTAGGCAGTAAAATATACATCTCATGTAGCAGAATTTTCACAGATACATCCCAATGGGTAAGAGAAACAAAGGAAAAAATAACAAATGGGACTACATCAAACTTAAAAGCATCTGCACAGCAAAGGAAACCAGCATCAAAATGAAAAGGGAAATCACTGTATGGGAGAACATATTTGCCAATGATACATCTGATAAGGGTTTAATTTCCAAGATATATAAAGTACTCGTACAACTCAAAAATGGAAGATAAACAATTCAATTAAAAGATGGGCAGAAGACCTGAACAGACACTTCTCCAACAAGGATATACAAATGGCCAAGACACAAATGAAAAAATGCTCAATGTCACTAATCATCAGAGAGATGCAAAATAAAATGACAATGAGGTACCACCTCACACCTGCCAGAATGGCTATCATCAATAAATCAACAAACAGCAAGTGCTGGTGAGGATGTGGGGAAAAAGGAATCCTTGTATACTGTTGGTAGGAATGCAGACTGGTACAACCACTGTGGAAAACAGTGTGGAGTTTCCTCAAAAAAATTAAAAATGGAACTGCCATTGACCCAGTGATCCCACTTCTAAGAATACTAGTAGAGCCTAAGAAATCGGAAACACCAATCAGAAAAAATATATACACCCGTATGTTCATAGCAGAGTTATTTGCAATAGCTAAGCTGGAAGCTTAAGTGCCCATCAGTAGATGAATGAATAAAACAACAGTGGTACATTTACACAATGCAGCTGTAAAAGAGAAGGATCTCTTACCCTTTGAGACAGCATGGAGGGACCTGGAGAGTATTATTCTAAGTGAAATAAGCTAGTCAGAAAAAGACAATTATCACATGATCTCACTTATATGTGGAATCTAATGAACAAAATAAACCGAGGAACAAAATAAACCCAGAGACATTGAAGCATGCAACAGACTAACATATTTCAGAGGGAAGAGGCGGGGGGAGAGGAGGGGAGAGATTAACCAAAGAATTTATAAGCATTTATGCATAACCCATGGATATGGACAATAGGGTGGTAAAAGCCTGGGGAGGGGGCAGGAGTGATGTGGAGGGGGTCAATGGGAGAAATAAGGGGACATTTGTAATCTGTAATACTTTCAACAATAAACATCAATTTTTAAAAATTAGGGTTAGTCTGTATGGTGAATCCTTACAGGGAAACTAGGTCAAAAGGTGTGTTTATTTTTAATGTTTGTAGATATTAACAAAATGCCCTCCAAAAAATGTTCCCATTTACTCTTTTCCAACAGTGTATGATAATACCTGTTTTCCCACACGTCCACCAGCACTGCAGGTTGTATGTTCATGCGTACATACAATAAAATATTATTCATTATCTAAAATTCAACTTATTGTTCTGTGTTAAAAATCTCTCAGGCCTACCTTCTTTGGGGGGTCTTATTTTTCCTGTGAAGGCTCCAATATGAACATAAACATATTAAATAAAATTTGTATGTTTTTTTCCTATTAATCTGTCTTATGTCATTTTAATTCTCAGGCCCAGTCACAGAACCCAAAGGTTAAATGAAAAGTTTTTTCTCCCTTACCGTCCCTAGACCTTTAGAAGTGGAATTGCAGGATCACAGTGTGTGTGCATATTCAACTATAATAATGTCAAAAGGTTTCCAAAGTGATTGTACCAATTTATATTGCCAACAACAAGGTTTGAAAATTCCACTTTTTCTATATATCATTACCAACATTGGGTATTGCCTTTTTTTTTTTTTTTTTTTTTTCATTTCAGCCATCCAAATGGATGTGTAGTCCTACTTTTCTTTTACATACAATTGTTTTGAAAGGTAATTATTTAAAACAGAAACATCGAGACTAAAATAGGAAAGGTTTGGAAAAAAGGTGAGATTCATGTAGCTAAAAAATTAGCATCAGAAAAGAGGTGATGCCTGGCTGGAGGGATTTAACTGAAGTCCCAGCAAAACGAGTTAGTAATTATAACAAGCACTGTTCTTCATGTTCTATGTGTATAAATATCTGTAATTTTATGACAACCTTAAGAGAAAAACTACTATTATCCTCACTTTACAAATAAGATAGAGAAGTTAAATAACCTTCCCTAGGTCACCTAACTTTAAATAGAACTACCCACAAGTCATACAACATTTTTCTCTCCTTGAAATCAAATTTAGTCTGGTTTCATCTGCTCAGAGAGGGGGAGAGGGATGGGGCAAATAAGAGTCCACAATTTGTCTCTTGTCCTGAGGTCAAACAAAAAGTGTGAAGGGCTGACTTCTATAATGGCTGGAAATCTCTTCACAGTGATTCTCAGACTTGAATTGTGAGCTTTATAAACTGTATAAAATACAGATTCGTGTTCCTAGACTCCAGTCCTCTCTTATCCAAGACTGTTTTAATAGGTCAGGAATGTGGTTGGGACTCATGAACACACCATTTTAACAAGGTTCCCTGGGAATATGCAAGCAGGGTTAGTCTGATTGATATGGTATTGGTTTATTAGATTTGGAAATTTCTACCCTAAAAAGTTTTGAAACCAAGTAACCAGAAGATTGCTTCACTCAGCTATAGGAGATGGCATTGATGTTGGGTGCCTTTAGGGTCACGCCTTCTCTCTCTTTTTTAAAATTTTATTTTATTGTTTAAAGTATTATAAATAGTAGTACATATGTCTCCTTTTTTCCCCATTGACCTTCCCCTGGCCTCCCCTACCCCCCCACCCCGGCACATGCCCTCAACCCCTGCCCAGTGTCTTACATCCATTGGTTATGCTTATATTCATGCATACAAGTCCTTCG
This sequence comes from Plecotus auritus, assembly GCF_963455305.1. Classification (NCBI taxonomy): domain Eukaryota; kingdom Metazoa; phylum Chordata; class Mammalia; order Chiroptera; family Vespertilionidae; genus Plecotus; species Plecotus auritus. The sequence continues at coordinate 103,485,855 of NC_137771.1, forward strand.
GTTGATCTCTTACTCCCCCCCACAACTCTCCCCAGCCTTCCCGCTGTAGTTTGACAGTCTGTTGGATGATTCTTTGTCTCTGTATCTATTTTTGTTCATCAGTTTATAATGTTCTTTATATTCCACAAATGAGTGAGATCATGTGGTATTTTTCTTTCACTGACTGGCTTATTTCACTTAGCATAATGCTCTCCAGTTCCATCCATGCTGTTGCAAATGGTAAGAATTTCTTCTTTTTTACAGCAGCATAGTATTCCATTGTGTAGATGTACCACAGTTTTCTAATCTACTCACCTGCTGATGGGCATTTAGGCAGTTTCCAAATCTTAACTATTGTGAATTGTGCTGTTATGAAAATAGGGGTGCATATATTCTTTCTGATTGGTGTTTCTGTTTTCTTGGGATATATTCCTAGAAGTGGTATTACTGGGTCAAATGGCAGTTCCATTTTTAATTTTTGGAAGAAACGCCACAGTGGCTGCACCAGTCTGCATTCCCACCAGCAGTGCATGAGGGTTCCTTTTTTTCCACATCCTCGCCAACACTTGTCATTTGTTGATTTGTTGATGATAGCCATTCTGACAGGTGTGAGATGGTACCTCATTGCTGTTTTGATTTGCATCTCTCGGATTATTAGTGACTTTGAGCATGTTTTCATATGTCTCTTTCGAAAAGTGTTTATTTAGGTCCTTTGCCCATTTTTTGATTGGATTGTTTATCTTCCTTTTGTTAAGATGTATGAGTTCCCTGTAAATGTTGGAGATTAAACCCTTATCAGAGATAACATTGGCAAATATGGGTCATGCCTTCTCATAGTGAAGTGGGTAGGTATAGAGTTTAAATTTCCTTTTTAAAATACCTACCTATGTATGCATGTGGGTGTTATATGTGTCCAACTTTAATAGATAATTCCATTTACATACATACATAGACACAGTTGATCATTATCACAGTTTCTGTATTTATGAATTCACCTTCTCTCTAAAACTTACTCCAAAATCAATACCTGCAGTGCTTTCATGCTAATTTATACACAAGTGTACCCAGAGTAGAGAAAATTTTGTGCCTCCTATCTCGCACATTCCCAGCTAAGTTCAAACAAGGGAGGCTCTCACACTGTAAACATGTCCTTTTCATGATCTAGTTTTCTGTTTTCTGCCTCTTGCAGGTGATTTTCCCTTTGAAAATGGCCCCCAAGCATAACACTGAAGTGCTAGCTGGTGTTCCTAAGGGCAGGAAGACTGTGATGTGCGGTAGGGAGAAAATGAGTTAGATGAGCTTTATTCAGGTCTGTGTTAGAATGCTGTTGGCAAGAGTTTAATGTGAATGAATCGACAATTTATTCTAAATAAGGTGTTTTTAAACAGAACATACATAAAACAAGGTTCTGTATTGATCAGTTGATGAAAATGCTGTGCTCACAGTGTTAGTGTAGGAAGTTAGCTAAATTTAAATAAAGAAGCTAGGAAAAATTGGGGACAACCCACCACTGCCAGCCTCAGCATCCCGAGCTACTTAATATCTCCCTCTTTTATGAGGATGGAAGTTTTCTCTCCCTGAAGACAATAGGCAATATAATCTCCATCCACAGTGCCTTGGGAAACCCTCTTTTAGGGTACATAGTTGCTAACTGGCAGAAATTTTACTCTGGATTCCTCAAGGAAAGGTTTTATACATAATTGCCTTTATGAAACCAAAGTCTGCCTTTGAAATGCAAATGCATGATCTCTAAGAATTCTCATCTGGACCATCTTTAAAAATGAAAATTTCTAGGAGGTAAATCTTATCAACAGAGAAAAACTTTAGCCATCTGAGCAAATCAATTTAACCTATTTTAAATGTTCAAACTTTCTAGACAAGTGAGGTTTGCTGTACAATTCCTGTCTCATGGAAGTTATGTCTCTTAAAAGTGTGTGTTTGCCAGCAAAGGAGCCTATGTTTTTAGAAGTTATAAAATGTGTTTGCCAATCTAAAGAATGCTAATTGCTGACCTTTTAGCTATCTAATGCAGAGCTGGAGATTGGTCCTTTTTTACTCTGTTAAAAGGACAACAATTTTCCTTTTGCTTTATATTTTTTCCCCTACCTTATCCCTCCAGAACTTGGCAATTCTTAATGAGTGAGTCATGGTAATACATTTGTTTGCATAAATTCAATAAAATAAATTTCCAATTGTGGTTTTATTAACTAAGATTTTGACTGGAATGTCATACCTGAGAGAGACATACCTGGACTCTGGATGTCACCAGAAAGTTTTAAGGAATTGAGATTGACTTTCAAAGCAAATAAAATCCCATTAAAGAAATGGCCTATTACCTTGCTTGGTCATGTGCTTCATGGCAGTCTTTCCAGGTAAGGAACAAAGGTTGCTTTCCTGGGAGGTGGCAAGGAAGAAACCTCAAGACATTTTGGGAAACTCACGAGCTTGAGGACTTTACCCAAACCTATAGGGATTGCAGGCAAAGCCTGATGCAACTATGTGGCTTTGCTTCTTCGCCCAAAGGGGCTGATGAAAGCTCAATCTGAAGATTCCTATAAGATTCCAGTGAAGTAGACTTAAGAAAGACTAAATGATCAATTTTTATTCTTGTTGTGTTTATGCAAATAATTGGGTGAAATTAAAACTGTACTTAATTTAATGCAGTCTCTTTGATAAAAATTGAAGGTAATTTTAGGGAGAAAAAGTATGGTTTTTTAAAAATATATTTTTATTCATATCAGAGAGGAAGGGAGAGAGAGAGAGAGAGAGAGAGAGAGAGAGAGAGAGAGAGAGAGAGAGAGAGAGAGAGAAACATCAATGATGAGAGAGAACCATTGATCGGCTACCTCCTGCACACCCCACGCTGGGGATTGAGTCTGCAATCCGGGCATATGCCCTTCACTGGAATTGAACCTGGGACCCTTCAGCCTGCTCTATCCACTGAGCCAAACCATCTAGGACAGAAAACATATGTTTTAATGGAAATCACAATACCCAATTATGAATATTGCACTTTAGTGCAGTTAATTGTTTTCAAAGTTTTGTTTTTCACTTGTGAACTGAACTGGTTCCTGAATTCTTCCAGTTTTCTTCAATCCTCCAAGCTAATATTTCATTTTTCTCCCATCTTTGAACTAGGAACTATTGGAAACTAAAACTTTTCTCTAAGGCTGTGTCTGTATATACCATACAGAATTTACCTCAGCACCTGCTGACATCATGAAAGATGTTCAAACTACAGACAAAGAGAATCTATCAGATTGTCACTGCTTGATTTCATTCCAGCGAAAACCTTAAATCTGGAAGTCTCCTTAACTGACAGTCTTACAGACTCAGAAACTGGTTTATTACTTGCTGTGTTCATTAACCTTTGTGTTTTGTTTCCTTCGTCCTGTTTTCATAGGATGTATGCCTATGAACTTATTCATCTGATTGCTTGTTTACATGGTATAGGCCTTACTTTAGGAGCCCATCTGCATTGCCAGCTCCTGAAATGAGACTCATTGGTTTGGCTGGCTTAACTTGTTGTCAGAACTAGATGGCTGAGTTGGTGAAATATGGAGTGGACCATCAGCATCACTTGAAACTGCTTTCCCTTTTCTGCCCAAATGATTCAGACATAAAGGACCTAAAAGTTCTTCAGGGGGAAACCTTATAATATTCCCCTCAGCCTAATTTGAGTTAAGGCTGGTAGACAAAAGAGCTTCAGACAGGTGTGACATACCTCCATCCAGGGAAGCCACTCCTTCAACTTAATCTGGGACACTGTAAAGTTAGTTCCTCCCTCTATCACTACGGTTTTACTTCTCACCAGATCTTTAGTTACAATAATTCTTCTCATTTTTGGATTATTCCTTTTAACCTTCTTGTCAAATTTATTACCTCTACAATTATAATGATGACAGCTTGTCCAGCAAGGCCATCCTTTAGACAGTGCCATCCTGTATAACACTGTGTATGATGCTTCCTAAGGATAGTGCCAAACTGACCTTGACTTTGCAAAATCCCCCTTCTCGTTATAAAGACCCCCTTCCCTTTTTCTTCTTTCTTCCTTTGGCAGATAGGAAGAACCTCTGGGCCTGGGAATAGGCAAGACTACACCCCTTGACAACAAGAAGCAGCTACAGAAGATGAGACCTTCATCTATTTATCTTTGTAAGATTACAAGGCATAAGGTCTTCAGTGGGGCAGTGCGGGGGGAGGGAAATGTTACCATGGGTAGTCAGCTACATATTAACAAAAAAGGAAGCAAAGGTAATTGGACATTATTGAGCCTAATTGCTTCATGGGGCTCATGCTTGCCAGCCCAACTTTATACACTCCCCAGGGAACCACTGATCTGTTTCCACAGATCACTGGAGAAAGGATAGAACAAAAGGGAAGGTGAGCACATGTGCAATAAAAGTCAAAATGGTGCAGGGGCAAGTATTTCTATGAGGCATGCAACTGTAGAGGTCTGTCAATCCAATCTGGAAAAGGAAAATAGATTGGTCAGGGGGTGGACCGACCAGGAATGCACAAAAGCTTGGGAAGTGGATTGGTTTTTTTGAAAGGGATCCTGGTCTTTTCCAAGCCCAAGATAACATAACCCCAGGGAAACAAAGAAGAACTCTTTCTCGTGCCCATGCAGGCTCCAAAGAACTAAGCTTTAATATGAAACAGAAATTCTGGAACTGGCCTTTATTTTCGCCTTGAAGAAGACAAGATTGGACTGAGGGAAATGGGACATTGAAAACCCAGGGGCAGCCTTCTATTTCCACCTGAATAAATCTTGCCACACCACAGTCTCCCACACATGGGTCCTTGGAATGCTTTTCTCGCAATCCCACAAGAGAATACAATTTCCACAGACAGCAACAGGACCTACCATTAGGAGCAATGACTCAGTATTTGATAATGCAGTGTTTACTGCGATGTTACAGAACAGAATTCCTGGGGAAAGCTGTGAGGCCGGGCAGAGGCAGCTCAACTGCCTGGTTCCTGGTCAAACTGTGTTCTCAGTGCGGGAAGCACTTTTCTGCCTTTGCAGAGCCTGTACCAGCACAAGTGTTGTTGAATGCTGTGATTTAGTCACTGACTGTGCCCCTACTATATGCCAAGTCCTACCTGAAGATCACCACTCTCGGTGAGTTGCCAGCCCCCTATACAGGCTGTGAGCATCCCCTAAGCCCAGAGACTTGATAGGAGTCCTCCTTCAGCCACAATCCACAGCCTCGATCCAGATTCCAGGATCCCACCAGCTTCCCTTTGTGGAAGCTAGGAAACAAGCAAAAGAAAGAAAAACATCCACAGGGTGTATGTGCATTCCGTGACAGAGGGAAATCTGCTTCATTATTTATGACTACTTGACTCATGGGCAACTTTTTCAGTGCATGTGTTTCAAGAAACTTACATTCATACAGTTTTCTAGATTTCAGATGGACAATAAATCTGAATGTTCTTCCTGGGCTAAGCTAAGCTAATACGGAAATGTGACCCATATTCAGAAGGCATTTCTGTCCTTGGTTACCAGCCCACTCTGGTTTAGGGCAGTCCAAGTGTGCGAGCACCAGCTCTGAGCAGGCAGGAGAAACTCAGTTGCACCCCAGGCCAGAGCTTTACCAGCCACAGCTAACTGAATTCGTCCCTGCCAGGAACAGAAAACAGCTTGTGGGATCTTGGAAATCCTCTCATTGTCCCCAGTTAACCTTCTGATGAAGTAGCTTCTTGGGTATAAATATTTAGATTCTCAATATTTATTACCCTTGTGGTTCTTTTAAAAATTACTGTTTGCGCCCTTCTCCCACCTGAGCCAGCTGAGGGCTAGTTTCCGCTTCCAGGTGGTAGTTCCTGGTGGTGTCTTCTGGTAGCTCAGTGGTTGCCATGGAGATTTTGGGTGAGTACATTGGTCTGGACTGGCAGCGGCAACAGCTGCGGGTATCCTGTGAGGTGCCCCACCACACTGACCCAGTGGTTCTCAACCTTTCTAATGCCGTGACCCTTTAATACAGTTTCTCATGTTGTGGTGACCCCCAACCACAAAATTATTTTCGTTGCTACTTCATAACTGTAATTTTGCTACTGTTATGAATTGTAATGTAAATATCTGTGTTTTCTGATGGTCTTAGGCGACCCTGCTAGCGGTTCGACCCACAGGTTGAGAACCGCTGCTGTAGAGCCTAAGACCATTGGAAAACACAGATATTTACATTATGATTCATTATTTACATTATTCGATATTTACATTATTTACATTATTCAATATTTACATTACAATTCATAACGTAGCAAAGTTACAGTTATGAAGCAGCAATGAAAATAATTTTATGGTTGGGGGTCACCACAACATGAGGAACTGTATTAAAGGGTCGCGGCATTAAGAAGGTTGATAACCACTGCTAGTACAGGGCCTATTGTCTAGGCCTGGCCCAGATGAGGGAGCTGGTGGCCAAGCTCTTGGACCCCCAAGTGTAGCGGGAAGCACAGGACAGAGCAGCGGCACCTCCAGACGAGGCCTTGGATGGTGATAATGAAGATGATGCAGAAGATGAAAACAACATTGATAACAGAACTAACTCAGATGGACCATCTGCAAAACAGCCAAAAACATCATCTTGACAATAGCTTGTATGAAATGTAAAAGACTGCTGCCATGCTTGCTTCTGCAGCCCACATACTAAAATTGGAACAATACAGAGAAGATTAGCATGACCCCTGCACAAGGATGACACACAAATTTGTGACGCGTTAAAAAAAAAAGACTACAACCATATCAACATCTGCTCTAATTTAGAAAAGCATTTGTTTTGTTCCCCTGGCACAGTTTTGTCAAAGAAAAAAACTTCTGTTTCCAGCAAAGAAAGATATAATAAATGTTTAGAAATGAAAAAAATAACTTTTCAGCTGAGATAAAAGATCTTACCTATTTGTAAGTGATATAGGTTAAAAAAATAACTTAGTCTTGCCATAAGAATTGTTTGGTTCTGTACATTCTGCGTGACAGGAGAGGGAGGAAATGTTGCTAAGCCACACCACACATCCATCCCCAAAACTCCACTATCACCTAGCAACAGGCTGCCTGATATGACCCTAAGGGTACTGTGAAGTAGAACCTCCATAGATATGTTGCCTGACAGGCCTATTTGCCTTTTCTCTTCTGGACAGTCATTCAGTCTTGCAACAGATGGGTTTATTGAGTGCTTATAAGTCCTTGCCATGTACTAGGCATACACAGATCAAAAGATGAGGCCTTCAGGGAGAGTTCAGCCTGGTTTTGAAGAGAACAGAAACAGATGATTATGCTATAGTGTAGTAGTTGCTAGTATAAAGAAATAAAAAACAGTTTTATCTAAACAGCCTAAAGTTCTCTCTAGAAGTCTGGCTTTATTTGGGAAAACAACTTGATAAACTTCTGGGTCAGGATTTGGCACATGAGAGACAGTTGTTGCTGGAAAGAAGAGTCAAGAGTCAAGGGTGGGAATTTCTGAAAAAGGTGGGGGGGCGGGAGGGAGCACTGATTGCCCAGCTATAAGAAATCCTAGCTGGAGCACAAGTTTAAAGAGTAGTGTGGCCCTACCTGGTTTGGCTCAGTAGATAGAGGGTTGGCCTACAGACTAAAAGGTCCCAGGTTCAATTCTAGTCAAGGGCACATGCTTGGGTTGCAGGCTCAATCCCCAGTAGGGGATGTGCAGTAGGCAGCCAGTCAATGATTCTCTCATCATTGATGTTTCTATCTCCCTATCCCTCTCCCTTCCTCTCTGAAATCAATAGAAATATATTTTAAAAAATAAGAGTAATGTGGATTATAAGTTCTTTGCTTTTAAAAGCACTCTCTATGAACCATAAACCTTCAATAAATATTCTTCTGCTCAGAACAGAATTCAGATCACTTTTATCGTGAAGGGAGAGATACAAAGAGAAAGCACCAGAGATAAAAAGCCACAATATTTAGAGAAATGATCAGTTTGGCTAAGGCTGAAAATTGGCAGGATTGTAACCTTTAGTACATAATCACCACACATACACACACACACACACACACACACACACACACACACACACACGCACATACACACAACTTCAGAGAAATATTGGGATGGTCACTGATTTCCAGTCTGAGAAGCTGGGTAATAAGACCTGAGTTAATCCTATCCAGATCTTAAGAAGTCGTGAGACCTGGGCCAACACCAGGCTTTCCTGTAGCACAGGTGAGGGGAAGAGAGTCAGAGAAAGGTGCCCAGTGGATGTGGCTCCCATGAGAACTTCCGGGAAGGAGAAGGGAGCATGAGCAAAAGCAAAGGAAGCAAACCTCAGAAAATGGAGAATTTGTCATAATGTGATGGGGCCACATTTAGTAAGAAGTAGAGCAGAGGTATAAACCTCGGAGCTAACATTTCAGCTTCTAAAAATACAACTATATTTTTCTCTCAAATTCAGTTCTCAGGAGTATGGCTCTATCTACCTTCAAGAGTGTCACTATGTCCAGAGGTAGGTAAATGACTAGATAGATAGATAGATAGATAGATAGATAGATAGATAGATAGATAATAGAAAGATGATAGATAACAAGGAAGGACAGAAAATACCTAGAGAATGTTAGGAAGGGTGAGGTCATGAGAGGAACTGACCCAGCTCCCCACGGCGGGAGGCCATCGGGCCGAGAAGGAGGAGGGACCTCCCGCCTATGGGAGAATCTATTCCCTCAGAAGATAGAGGCCCAGAGCCCAGGCTGGGCTCCACAAACCAGCGCACCAGATCTGAGACCCACAGCACCCATATCATCAGCAGTGAAAGGCGGCAGAGCTGCTGGCTGCAACAGAGCCTGGAGCTCGTAGACCACAGCTGGTTGGAGAGAAAGTAGTTTTGTTTGTTTGTTTGTTTGTTTGTTTGTTTTTCTTTTTCTTCTCTAAACCAAGAGCCCAGGAGTTTTCATTTGTAACTACTAACCTGAGGCTTCAGTGCAGGGAGGGAGACATGTACTCCAAGTGCCTGGGGAGTGGCTGAGGTGGGAAGCATTGCAGAGAGACTTGGTGGAACAGCAGCCAGGAGCATTTGGTCATAGGTTCCCAAACCAAAACAGCCATTTTTCCTGAGAGGAGCTAGCCACTTCCAGCAGCCAGAGGGCAGGTAAAGGAAAAAAAACCCACCCTATGTGTTACAGCTTGCTCCACCCACAGGTGCCCTGCCTGCCATACTCTGCATTTTGAGCTTTTCAGAAGAAACAAAAGCAGAGGCCAAGCTTGTGGGTTTGAAGTCTCAAGGTGCCATCAGTGACTGGATTGGGGGAGGGACCATCTGCCCCAATATCATGGGAACCAGACTGATGTTTTCTCCACATGGGAGAACTGATAAAAACTCCAGGTTTCCAGCCAACCCCATTGGTCTCAATACCAGGATCTCTGTCCTACACTTGTGGGGAGGACTAGCTCTGGGACAGAAAAAAACACCCACCATATTCCCTGAAAGCTAAACAGCACCTCCTCTGCCTAAGGCCCTTTCAAAAAAAGACCATTGAGTAATTAAGATTGACAGCTGGCTAGCAGGCAAAGGTGGAAAGAGGAAGAGCCAGGGGAACCAAGGGAAGTTTGCTGACCCAGCCCCGGGTCCTGTGCGGCTAACAAACCTACTTTAGGGGGCAGATTTGCCCCTCCTACTTGCAACCAAGGCATGTGGAGATGGACACAAGCAGTGGACTGGTGGATCCCTTGGAGCTTAAGCAGGTTGCCAAAAGCCAAAAAACAGTGCATGACAGTGGTTAGCAACTAAGATCCTAACAGGAAGCCCAGAAATGGCAGACAGAAAATAAAAGTGGAATCCAAAGTGAGCTCCCATGGGGCATTAAACGCGACTAAAACAAACACCACTTCATTTTTTTTCTCCTTTTTTTTCTTTTGTCTTTTTCCTCCTTTTTTCTTCTCTTTTCTTTTTTGAGTTTTTCTCTTTCCTTCCTTTTTTCCCTTTTAATATTTGTCTTCTTTATCTGTTTTATTGATTTGTTATTATTCTAGTCTCTGTTGTTTTGTTCACATATCTAATTTCCCTCTTCTCTTTGCCTACTCAATGTTTTTCTTTTTTCTTATTTTTACTACTCAATTTTTTTGCTCTATTTTCTTTCTCTTTGCTTTTCTCCTGCTTACTCATGTTTTATTTTTCTTAATTTAGGGCTACCTACTTTCTCCTCTATTTTCCTTTTCAAATTTTTTCTTATCTATTCATTTCGTTTATTCCTCCTTTATTTTAAACCATTTTCCTTCCCCTATTCTTCTAATTGTTTATTCTTACTTTCTTTATTTCAGCCCTGCATCTACATATTCTGCCCACCTTGGGGTTGTGTGTGTGTGTGTGTGTGTGTGTGTGTGTGTGTGCTTTTTTTTTGTTTGTGCTTTTATTTGTTGATTTGTTTTGTTTTCTCCTAGTATTTTTTTTCTTTCCTTTTTTCTATCATTCTTGTTCTCTTTTCTCTTTACTAACTCTCTACTGGGTGGTTTCTTTTGTTGGTGCTGTAGGGGTCTTATGTACATTTTTGTTTTGTATTTTTTTATTGTGTTTTGTTCTGTTCAATCAGCACCTCCACAACAGCTAGCATGACATAATCAGGGTGAGCCATATAGTCAGCCATCCTGAGAGGAGATTCCATCCATGTCAGGATAATAACATTCAAAACAGAACTACAACAGGAGAACCCAAATAACTCAAGTAATGGGCTCTCCTAGAGCACCTAGCTCAGGAGATCTAAAATACTACACCACTGGGTCCCACAAAACACCAACTACATAAGACCACCCCACAAAATCTGGAAGGCATTAGCAGTTCCCTCTATCTATCTATCTATCTATCTATCTATCTATCTATCAACTACTCATAGGCATAATACATAGACACAAAAACAAAGGAACAGCAAAAATGGGGAGACAAAGAAACAACCCCCAAATTAAAGAAAAGGAGGAAACACCAGAAAATGAACTAAATGAAATGGAGGTAAACAATTTGTCAGGTAAAGAATTCAGAGTAATGGTAATAAGGGTGCTCAAATGATTCAGTGAGAATTACAAGCAACTTAATGAGAATTATAAGATTCTCAATGAGAGCTACACCAACATGAAAAGAGATCTTGAAACAATAAATAAAAATCAATTGGATTTGAAATGACATAGCCAAAATAAAGAACACCCTTGAAGGTTTCAACAGTAGACTAGAAGAAGCTGAGGAATGAATTAGTGAATTAGATGACAAGGTAGAAAAAAACACCCATTCAGAGCAGCAAATGGGGGAAAAAGATTAAAAAGCAGGAGGAGAGTTTAAGGGAGCTTTGGGACAACATAAAACATAACAACATTCTCATCATAGAGGTACCAGAAGGAGAAGAACCCAAGCAAGGAACAGAGAATTTGTTTGGAGAAATAATGGTGGAAATTTTCCTAACCTGGTAAAAGAAAAAGTCACTCAAGTCCAGGAAACATAAAGAGTAGCCAAAATGGCCAAAACCGGTTTGGCTCAGTGGATAGAGCGTCAGCTTGCGGACTGAAAGGTCCCAGGTTCGATTCCGGTCAAGGGCATGTAACTTGGTTGCGGGCACATCCCCAGTAGGAGGTGTGCAAGAGGCAGCTGATCGATGTTTCTCTCTCATCGATGTTTCTGACCATCTATCACTCTTCCTTCCTCTCTGTAAAAAATCAATAAAAATATATATATATATTAAAAAAAAAAAAACGTATAAAAAAAAAAAAAGAGTAGCCAAAATGAACCTCAAAAGACCCACACCTAGGAACACATTAATTTAAATGGCAAACATTAACGACAAAGACAGAATCTTAAAGGCAGCAAAAGAGAGATAGAAAGTTACCTACAAGGGAGCTCCCATTAGAATGTCAGCTGACTTCTCAATAGAAACACTTCAGGCCAGAAGGGAATGAAAGTATACAAGGTAAAGAAAACAAGGGGACTGAACCCAAGACTACTCTATCCAGTAAGGCTATCATTCAAAATCAAAGGTGAGAGCAGTCTTGAAGCCTGCTGCAGGGAGAAGATGGCGGTCGCAGTAAGAACTTTGCAGGAGCAGCTAGAAAAGGCCAAAGAGAGCCTAAAGAACGTGGATGAGAATATTCGCAAGCTCACTGGGCAGGATCCGAATGACGTGAGGCCCATCCACACCAGATTGCTGGCCCTTTCTGGTCCTGGTGGAGGTAGAGGACATGGTAGTTTATTGCTGAGGCGTGGATTCTCAGATAGTGGAGGAGGACCCCCAGCCAAACAGAGAGACCTTGAAGGGGCAGTCAGTAGGCTGGGCGGGGAGCATCAGACAAGGAGAGAATCACGCCAAGAAAGCAACCCAGAGGATGATGATGTTAAAAAGCCAGCTTTGCAGTCTTCAGTTGTAGCTACCTCCAAAGAGCGTACATGGAGAGACCTTATCCAGGATCAAAATATGGATGAAAAAGGAAAGCAAAGGAATCGGCAAATATTTGGCTTGTTGATGGGCACCCTTCAGAAATTTAAACAAGAGTCTACTGTCGCTACTGAAAGGCAAAAGAGACGCCAGGAAATTGAACAAAAACTTGAAGTGCAGGCAGAAGAGGAGAGAAAACAGGTTGAAAATGAGAGGAGAGAACTACTTGAAGAGAGGTGTGCAAAACAGACAGAACTGCAGCTTTTGGAGCAGAAGGTTGAGCTTGCGCAGCTGCAAGAAGAATGGAATGAGCATAATGACAAGATAATTAAATATATAAGAACTAAGACAAAGCCCCATTTGTTCTATATTCCTGGAAGAATGTGTCCAGCTACCCAAAAACTAATAGAAGAGTCACAGAGAAAAATGAATGCTTTATTTGAAGGTAGACGCATCGAATTTGCAGAACAAATAAATAAAATGGAGGCTAGGCCTAGAAGACAATCAATGAAGGAAAAAGAGCATCAGGTGGTGCGTAATGAAGAACAGAAGGCGGAACAAGAAGAGGGTAAGGTGGCTCAGCGAGAGGAAGAGTTGGAGGAGACAGGTAATCAGCACAATGATGTAGAAATAGAGGAAGAAGAAAAGGAAATAAGTATAGTTCATAGTGATGCAGAGAAAGAACAGGAGGAGGAGGAACAAAAACAGGAAATGGAGGTTAAGACGGAAGAGGAAACTGAGGTAAGGGAAAGTGAGAAGCAGCCAGATAGTCAACCTGAGGAAGTTATGGATGTGCTAGAAATGGTGGAGAGTGTCAAAAATGTAATTGCTGAGCAGGAGGTAATGGAAACCAATCAAGTTGAAAGTTTAGAACCTTCAGAAAATGAAACTAACAAGGAATTGGAGCCAAAAATGGAATTTGAAGTTGAGCCAGAGAAAGAATGTAAGTCTCTTTCTCCTTCGAAAGAGAATGCTAATGCTCTAGAAATGGGAAATGAGCCTGAGGACAAAGAAGAGAAAGAATCTGAGCCCCAACCTGAGCCTATGGCTCAGCCTCAGCCCCAGCCCCAGCCCCTGGCTCAGCCTCAGCCTCAGCTTCAATCTCAGTCCCAACCAGTACTCCAGCCCCAGCCTCTCTCTCAGCCTGAGACTTTGCCATTAGCCCTTGTACAGTCATCACCTCAGGTTATTCAGGAGCAAGGGCATTTACTACCTGAAAGGAAGGAGTTTCCTATAGGATTGGTAAAACTCACTGAGGTGACAGTAGAGCCAGTGTTGACAGTACATCCGGAGAGCAAATCCAAAACCAAAACTAGGAGCAGAAGTAGAGGTCGAGCTAGAAATAAAATAAGCAAGAGTAGAAGTCGGAGCAGTAGCAGTAGTAGTTTTAGTCAGTTCAACCAGTAGCAGCAGTGGAAGCAGTTCCAGCAGTGGCAGTAGTAGTAGTCGAAGTAGTTCCAATAGCAGCTCCAGTACAAGTAGTAGTAGTGAGAGTAGAAGTCAGAGTAGGGGCCGGGGACATAATAGAGATAGAAAGCACAGAAGGAGCGTGGGGCGGAAGCGAAGGGATACATCAGGAGTAGAAAGGAGTCACAAATCTTCAAACGGAGGCACAAATCTTCAAAAAGAGGCAGTAGTAGAGATACAAAAGGATCAAAGGATAAGAATTCCCGGTCCGACAGAAAGAGGTCTATATCAGAGAGTAGTCGATCAGGCAAAAGATCTTCAAGAAGTGAAAGAGACCGAAAATCAGACAGGAAAGACAAGAGGCGTTAATGGAAGAAGCCAGGCTTTCTTAGCCTATTCTTTGCAGCAGCAGATTTCTTGATGAGTAAAAGGATTACCTTTCCTTGTAAGGAGGATGCTGCCTTAAGAATTGCATGTTGTAAAAATATCTTTTTGGGAAATACAGACTGTTTGTTTACCAGACATTCTTGTACTTTTTGCATAATTTTGTAAGAGTTATTTATCAAAATTATGTGAGGTTCCAAAATATGTAATAATAATAATAATGATAATAATAATAATGATAATAATAATAAAAGATTAACATCCCTGGTCATCTTTGTTAAATATCCTATTCTCTTCATTAAGAATCTGTATATTTTAATAGGTAAATCTTTAAGTCTGTTCCCTTCTAATTCTATATCATACTTTGCTTTTGTAGAAATAAATGCTCATTTCTTTCATTACTTTTGGGATGTTCTTGACACTTGTATAATAAATATCCACTTGATGTTATTTTCAGCTTTTATCATTAGATACTGAACATGATTAGAATGTCTTTGAAGGTTTCCAATTTTACTTGCCTTAGACAATTATTTTGTGTTGTCAAAGTCAGATCTTTGCAGCTTTGGGGGGCCATAGTTCTTAGGATGTTTTACTATTTTTTCTAATTTCCCTTGTTATTTTTATCCCCATCTCATATTTACACCATAAATTTGGTATATAAATTAAAACAGTATGATTTGGTTGGCATTTTCTTCACAGTTATGGAACATTTTTTGTCTTCATTGTTTCTTTTGTGATGCAGCATATACATCTGTTAAAATAATCACTTCTTTCCAGGGGAGGGAGGTAGAAAAGTATATTCTAAACCTGATTTTTTAGTTTGTGGTCTTGTCTTAACTTTTGTGTTGGCTCTAACTGAAACATGCCAATAAGTGTTTTCAAGAATTTTTGTTGAAGTATTGTATGAAAGTTTACAAAATAAAGAAGGTTCATCTACACTTGAATCTGTAAACAAGATAACACAAGTGTACCAAGTGATTATTAACTTTGTTGTTTTATAAATTTGTATGAGTTTGGAGTATCTGTTGCCCATTACATGTGCAAATAAGTGTGGCTTAGATTTGTGAAAAAAAAAAAAAATCAAAGGTGAAATAAAGAGCTTCCTAGACAAAAACAGGATAAAAGACTATAGTAGACCAAACTAACACTGCAAAAAATGCTAAAGGGACTGGTGTAAGAGGAAGAAATGAAGAGAAAGAGAACAAAACAGGCATAAAGTATAAAATGGCAATAAATAAGTACCTATCAATAATAACCTTAAAGGTAAAAAGCTTAAATGCTCTGATTAAAAAAAAAAAAACATAGGGTAGCTGAATGGATAAGAAAACATGACCCATATATGGGCTGTCTACAAGAGACCCACCTCACAATAAAGAACTCACACAGAATGAAAGTAAAGGGATGGAAAAAAAATTTCCAGGCAAATGGAAATGGAAAATAAGCTGGGGTAGCAATACTCACATATGACAAAATAGACTTCAAACTGAAGGCCATAACAAGAGAGAATGAAGGCCAATTCATAATACTAAAGGAGTCCATCCAACAAGAGGATATAACCCTGGTAAACATATATGCACCAAATACAGGAGCATCCAAATATATAAAAAACTTCTGAAGGATTTTAAGGGAAAGAGTGACAGCAATACAATCATAATAGGGGACTTTAACACCCCACTGACATCACTTGATAGATCCTCTAGACAAAAAATCAACAAGGAAACAGCAATCCTAAACAACACACTGGATCAGATGGAATTAATTGACATTTTCAGTGCATTTCACCCAAAATCTATAGAATGCACATTCTTCCCAAGTGCACATGGGACATTTTCAAAGATAGACCACTTGTTATGACACAAACTAAGTTTCCACAAGTTCAGGAAGATTGAAATTATATCAAGCATCTTCCCAAATCACAATTGCATGAAATTAGAAATCAACTACTCATAAACAAACACCTGGAAGCTAAATAGCATACTTTTAAACAATGAGATCAAAGAAGAAATTAAAAACATTTTGGAAACAAATGAAAATGAACACACAACTGAAAATCTATGGACACAGTGAAAGCAGGTCTGAGAGGGAAGTTCATAGCAGACCTACCTCAAAAAAAACAAGAAAAAATTTTCATAAGTTGTATAACCCTACAACTTAAAGAATTAGAAAAAGAACAACAACCAAAAAAGCCCAGAGGGAGTAGAAGGAAGGAAATAATCAAGATCAGCAAGGAAGTAAATGACATAGAGACAAAAAATATATATATATAATACAAAACACCAATAAAAGCAAGAGCTGGTTCTTTGAAAAGATAAACAGGATTGATAAACCTCTAGTCAGAGTTATCAAGAAACAAAGAGAGAGGACCTAAATAAACAAAATCAGAAATGAAAAAGGCAAAGTAACAACTGACCCCACAGAAATACAAAGATTTATAAAAAAAAAAAAAAATACTGTGAACAACTATATTCCAACAAACTGTACAACCTGGATGAAATGGATATATTCTTGGAAAAATACAATCTTCCAAAATTCAGTCAGGAAGAATCAAAAATCCTGATTAGGCCAATAACTACTGATGAAATTGAAGCAATAATTAAAAAAACTTCCAGCAAACAAAAGATGGCTTCACAGGGGAGTTTTACCAAACATTCAAAGAATAACCTATCCTCCTCAAATTATTTTTAAAAAATTAAAGAAGGAAAACTTCCAAGCTCTTGTTACAAAACCAGCATTAGCCTAATTCCAAAACCAGATAAAGGTACTGCAAAGAACGAGATTTATAGGCCAATATCCCTGATGAATATAGATGCTAAAATTCTCAACAAAATATCAGCAAATTGGCCCAGCCAGTATGGCTCAGAGGTTGAATGCTGACCTAAGAACAGGAGAACCCTGGTTCGATTCATAGTCAGGGCATATGCCCAGGTGCTGGACTCAATTGCCAGTGTGGGCCATGCAAGATGCAGCCAATCAGTGATTCTCTCTAGTCATTGATGTTTCTATCTCTCTCTCTCTCTCTCCCTTCTTCTCTGAAACAATAAAAATGCATTATATATATATATATATATATATATATATATATATATATATATATATATATATATATATTATCACAGCAAAGTCAGATCCAGCAATACATTAAGATCATATACCATGACCAAGTGGGATTTATTCCACTTGGTCATGGTATATGACTAAGGCTGGTACAATATTCCCAAATCAATAAATGTGATACATCACATAAACAGATTGTAAGACAAAATTCACATGATCATATCAGTTGATGCATAAAAAGCAATAAACAAAATCCAATGCCATTTTTTGATAAAAACTCTCAGTAAAGTGGGAATAGAGGAATCATAACTCAACAAAACAAAAGGCTATGTATTACAAACCTTGAGCCAACATCAGAGTCAATGGGCAAACATTAAAACCATTTCCTCTGAGAACAGGAACAAGACAGGGATGCCCACTTTTGCCACTATTGTTCACCATAGTACTGGAAGTCTTAGCCATAGTGATCAGACAAGAAGGAAAAATAAAAGGCATCCAAATTGGAAAGGAGGAAGTAAAACTGTCATTATTTGCAGATAACATGCTATTGTCCATAGAAAAGCCTAAAGACTCCATCAAAAAACTACTAGATTTAATAAATGAATTAGAAAACATAGCATACAAAATTAACACCCAGAAATCTATGGCATTTTTATACATCAACTAGAGGCCCAGTGCATGAATTAGTGCCCTGGTGGGATCCCTCAGCCTGGCCTATGGGGATTGGGCCAAAACTGGCTCTCCAACATCTGCCGAGGGGTCCCGGATTGCGAGATGGCAGTTCTCGGGTGACGCACCCTGCAACCGGGCTCATTACCTGAGAACTGCAGCTGCAAAGTCACCGCAACTCGGCAGATCCTTCATTGAGCATCTGCCCGCTGGTGGTCAGTGCGTGTCATAGCTACCGGTCACCTGGTCGAACAGTCTGACAGTTGGCCAGTCAGTTAGGCTTTTATATCCTATATAATAAAAGCACAGTGACTGAACAGCGAAACAACCAGAATGACCAGTCGACCAGTTGCTATGACATGCACTGACCACCAGGGGGCAGACGCTCAACATAGTAGCTGCCCCCCGGTGGTCAGTGCACTCCCACAGTGGGAGCACTGCTCAGCTGACCAGGATGAGCAGTGCTCCCATAGCAGGAGCAGCTGCTCAGAGGGTGGGTCCACAACCGCTCAGCTGACTGAATGATCCCCAATCCCCAAAGGCCATGCCCCCCACCAGTGCACAAATCCCATGCATTGGGCCTCTAGTATATAGATAATGAACTCTCAGAAAGAGAAACTAAGCAAACAACCCCATTACCATTGCAACAACAACAAAAAAAATTAAGATACTTAGGAACAAACTTAACCATGGAGGTAAAAGACCTGTACTCAGAAAAATACAGGATGTTGAAAAAAGCGATAGAGGAAGACATAAACAAATGGAATACTATACTGTGTTCATGGATTGATAAAGTCAACATCATTAAAATGTCCATACTATCCAGAGCAATCTATGGATTCAATGGACTCCCTATTAAAATACCAATGGCATATTTCACAGATCTAGAAAAAACACTCCAAAAATTTATATGGAACCCCAAAAGACACTGAATAGCTGTAGAATCTTGAGAAAGAAGAACAAGGTTGGAGAAATTACAATACAAGATATCAAGTTATACTACAAAGCCACTGTAATCCAAACAGCCTGGCACTGGCACAAGAACAGGCATGTAGATGAATGGAACAGAACAGAGAATCCAGAAATCAACCCAGGCCATTATGCTCAATACATATTTGAAAAAGGAGGCAAGAGCATACAGTAGAGTAACAACACTCTTTTCAATAAATGATGTTGGGAAAACTGGATTGGCACATGAAAAAATAGGAAACTAGACCACCAACTTACACTATACACAAGAATAAACTCAAAATGGATAAAAGACTTACATATAAGATGTGAAACCATAAAAATTTTAGAAGAAACCATAAGCAGCAAAATCTCAGACATCTCTTATAGTAATACTAATGGCCCGGTGCATGAAATTTATGCACAGGGGGAGGGGGTTTCCTCAGCCCAGCCTGTACCCTCTCCAGTAGGGGACCCCTTGGGGGATGTCCGACCACTGATTTAGGGATCGGGCCTAAACTGGCAGTCGGACATCCTTCTCGCAATCTGGGACCGCTGGCTCCTAACCACTTACCTGCCTGCCTACATGATCTCCCCTAACTACCTCTGCCTGCCTGCCTGATTGCCCCTAAATGCCTTCCCCTGCTGGCCTGATCTCGCCCCCAAGTGCCCCTGCCTGCCTGATCACCCCTAACTGCCTTCCCCTGCCTACCTGATCACCCCTAACTGCCTTCTCCTGCCGGCCTGATCTCGCCCCCAACTGCCCTCTCTGCCTCAGCCCCCACCACCATGGCTTTGTCTGGAAGGAAGTTGGATGTCCGGAAGACGGCCAGTCAACCTGGTCTAATTAGCATATTACCCTTTTATTAGTATAGATAGATTATATAGGATAGGATTGCTTAAATGGGGGAGAAAAGCCTTTTTCAGCAGGAGGAGATGCTCTTGGCAGACAAAAATACATAATCCCTATATCTGGACTGATAGCCAGCCATATGCATTATGCTGCCAAACCGGTCATTAAAAAATTGAATCACGCCCTAGCTGGTTTGGCTCAGTGGATAGAGTGTCGGCCTGAGGACTGAAGGGTCCCAGGTTCAATTCCGGTCAAGGGCATGTACCTTGGTTGCGGGCACATCCCCAGTGGGGAGTGTGCAGGAGGCAGCTGATCGATGTTTCTCTCTCATCGATGTTTCTAACTCTCTATCCCTTTCCCTTCCTCTCTGTAAAAAATCAATAAAATATATTTTTTTTTAAATTTAAAAAAAAAATTGAATCACTTTCTTACACCTTACACCAAACAGCTGTTGCCCTTAAAACTCCTCCTCAGCCCCACCTTAGGTTCTGCCCTTCTCAGTTCACCCAGATTAGGTTCTGATTGGTTGGTTTCTATGCCAGTCAGGGTCAAAAGCTCTGCCTCCTAGGCAGCCATTGGCTCCTCACACTTCACCCAGATTTGATTCTGATTAGTCAGTTTCTATGATAGTCAGCATCTCCAGGCCTATCTCTGGGCCTGATCAGAGAGGCAAAGCTGATAAGCAGCCCCCGCAGAGGCCCGGAGAGAAAGAGAGGTGCAGTTGCTGGCCAGGCCCAGAGAAAAAAAGAGAGGCAAGAGCTGATCAACAGCTGCCATGAAGGCTATGGATCAGACCCTGCTTCTCTGTCCAGGCCTCTCTCTGGACCTAATCCGCAGCACCCTCGGCAGTCAGTGCTGGGTCACCACACCGGCAGTGGCAGACTGACTGCAGGACTGACTTCCGGTTGGTTGAGCCTTTGGTCATTACGGACCCTGGGTTTTTATATATTAAGAAGTTTACTGATACATCTCTGAGGGCAAAGGAAACTAAGGAGAAAATAAACAAAAGGGACTACATCAAAATGAAAGCTTCTGCACAGCAAAGGAAACTATTTAAAAAATGACAAGAGAGTGCACTACATGGGAGAACATATTCGCCAATGATACATCTGATAAGGGGTTAATTTCCAAAATATACAGGGGCTTCATACAACTTAACAAAAGGAAGACAAATAATCCAATTTAAAAAGGGGCCAGGCACCTAAATAGATACTTCTCCAAAGTGGACATGCAGAATGCCAAGAGACATAAGAAAAAATACTCAGTCACTACCCATCTGAATGATGCAAATCAAAACGACAATGAGGTATTTCCTCACACCTACCAGAATGGCTACCATCAACAAATCAACAAATGACAAGTGTTAGCAAAGATGTAGAGAAAAGGGAACCCTAGTACATTGCTGGTGGAATGCAGACTGGTGTAGCCACTGTGGAAAACAGTATGAAATTTCCTCAAAATATTAACAACAGAACTGCCATTTGACCCAGTGGTCCCACTTCTAGGAATATATCCTAAGAAACCTGAAACATCAATCAGAAAGAATATATGCACACATTTGTACATAGCAGCACAATTTACAATAGCTGAGATTTGGAAACAGCCCAAGTGCCCATTAACAGATGAGTAACTAAAAAAGCTGTGGTACATTTACACAATGGAATACTACACAGCTGTAAAAGAGAAAGAATTCTTACCATGTGCAACAGCATGAATCTATTTGGAGAGTATTATGCTAAGGGAAATAGCCAGTGAGAGAAAGATACATATCCTATGATCTCACTAATATGTTGAACCTAATGAATAAAATAAATGGATGAACAAAATAGATCCAGAGACATAGAAGCAAGGAAGAGACTGTTGAACCTCAGAGGGAAGGCAGGGGAAGAGATAAGCCAAAGAACTTGAATACATATATGCATAACCCATAGTCACTGATAGGGTGGTGAAGGCCTGGGGTTGGGGGGTGGGAGTGGGCTAGAAGAGGTCAATAGGGGATAAAGGGGGACATATGTCATATTTTCAACAATAACGATTTTTTTAAAAGGAAAAAAGAAAGATGATAGAGAAACAGACACCAAAGAAAACCCACTACTGTCTCTCTAAGTGTCTATCACAGATCCCCCCTGAGATCAGCCTCTGCTTGTGGGCATGCCCAGTACTCACAGAATTCAACCACTATGCAAAATGAAGCCACAGTGCTATCTTGCCTTCTTAAATCAGAGTTTGCAAAGTCTTGAGTTGTTAACATCTTGCCCGTCTCCTTATTTGGGGGAGAAAAAAAATGCTTCATTTTCTTTCCATGGAAAGGCTCGGGGCCCTCCTTTAGCTGGAATTTCCTAAGCCTGTCATGTCATGTCAGCTCTGTGGCGTTTGCTCTGATGAAGGTAATTTCAGTGCTTAGAGAAAATTGGCACTTGCTACCTGGCAGTGCTGAATATTGGGCTTGGCAATATTGCACAACCTGCACTTTGGGCAATGGGTGGGTTCAATGTGTCTGCACATGCCCATCTGTGGGACTGCTGGTTTTCTTTAAGAAGGACAATTAAATTGAACTCAGCAAATTTACTTAGTTAGTGGTGAGGAAGGGTGGGAGAGAGCATGTCCAGTGTGGTGGTAAAGAACAATGCTGGGAAAGGCTGCCCTTTAGCGGGTGATGGTGATGCTAAGGAAAAACCTGACTCCTGTTTTCATCCATGCCTCCCAGAGCTGTATGGGTGGGAATAAGAAAGCAGATTGCAAGGCAGTGCCTCACAGTGGAGACAAGAGTCAGGAAGGGTGACAGTGCTATCAGGCTCTGGTCCTTCCCGCTTATTGGAAAAGACTTCTCTTAAGCACTCACACACAAAGCAAGGCTGTAGTAGGTATTACACTGAAAGAACTTTCCTGCATGTATGCATTTGTTGAAGGAATACTTGCACGGATGGCTTGGATAAATAAATTCCATGTTCCTCATTGGCTGTTGTGATCTCTCTGTTTCACACATATAACAAACAGTTCATGCTACAGTGAAACCTTAACGGCTCTCTTGAGTCCTTGCAGATCCCAGGGTTTGAAAGCAAGTCTGATCTAAGCCCATCAATTCACCTCGTGTCACTTTGCTATACAGCTTTCAAACAGATCATACCCTAGAAGAGTGGCAAGGAGAGCAAGCAGGGAGGCCCCGGGTTAACACTGAGCCACTAGGCTACCATGGCTCCTTTCCTGACTCAGGGTCTGACTTCTGCTTATTGATTCCAGGAACCTGGGAACTTGGTGATATCAGTGCACCACGGAGGGGATGGCCATTGGAAATGAGTTCACACTCCTTGGACTTGCACAGCAAAATGCTGTAGGAGGTATATGCATGATCCTGTCTATGCGTCCTGCCCAGCCACTTTACATTTTGCCAAATTGTGCTTTGAGTTTGAATGTAACAGACATTCTTTAGTATCTGATGAAATCTGCACCTAAGGACCCTTGAAATTGTACTTGAAAATGAAGTCTAGCCAACCAAGAGATGAATCAAAATTTTAAATGGAGAGAGGGAGAAGCTATAGTAAAAAGAATGGTAGAGAGGGATGACTCTACAAAAACAGAGTGAAGATTGTACTACAGTAGGTGTAGTTTCAGGACAAAATGAAAATCTTGACAGGAGGTTGGGAAAGAAGGGAAGAGGAAATGTAAGAATATTAATGTCTTATTCATAACAAGGAATTTGTAGATACTACCTAAAGTTAGAACATATTGAAAATTAACTGCTACCTATTAATGCTTTTCATAAAAATTTTAGAAACTAGTATTTTTTTTAAGGTGAGGAAACATTTATCTGAAATTCAGCAATTCCTTCAATTATACTTCAGATTTTTTTCTGTTAAATTCAAGTAAAATTACACTCAGTATTTATTGTTTAAAATAGATGTATGTACTAACTGTCAAATAGATTGACACAGTGAAATGCTGTCAAGACAGCATTGAGTGAGTGAAAGGTATTTCATTCTTTCACAGGGCCTGAGAAGGCATTTGCAACATATTCCTAACAAAGTAATGAGAAAAAGGCAGACAATCCAGTAGAAAAACTGGACAAAAGATTTGAACAAGCACTTCACAAAACAGAAACCCCAAATAGTTAATAAATACATTGAAAGGTGCTCAACTTAATTTATCTTCAGAGAAATACAAATTAATACCACAATGAGCTACTACATTACTCCCAGAATAGCTAAAATACTAGAAAAGGGGGGGAGAAAACCTGTCAATGTCAAATATAGATAAGGTTGGGGATCCCTGGAATTCTCATACACTGTAATGGTAAATTGATACTACTACCTTGGAAAACTCTCTGGAGTTTTCTGAATAGAGTTGAGCATATTCATGCTCCATGACCCAACAATTCTACTCCTGGGTAATATCTAACAGAAATGTGTATGCATGTGTGCCAGAACATTAAAAGGAATTTCTATAGCAGCATCTATATATATAAAAGCCTAAGTGACTGAATGACCAACTGGTTGACTGATTGCTATGACATGCACTGACCACCAGGGGGCAGACGCTTAATGCAGGAGCTGCCCCCTGGTGGTCAGTGCGCTCCCACAGCGAACCTCCCACAGATGGCCAACCTCCCCCAGCCGGCCGGCCAACCTTCCATGGTCCCTCCCCCCAGCCAGCCAACCTCCCTTGGTCCCTCCCCCAGCTGCCTGGCCCCCCTGATCGTCCCTGATCGCGAGCCAGGCCAAGGGATCCCACCCGTGCATGAATTCGTGCACCGGGCCTCTAGTTATTTATAATAGCTCTAAACTGAAGTAAACCAAATGCCCATGGACAGTTGAATGCATAAATAAATTGTGGAATGCAATGGTATACTATACAATGAAAAATTAAGTATAGATATATGCAATGGCATCTAAGAATCTCATACTTTTGACTCAAAGAAGCCAGGTGCAAAATAATAACTAATATGTGATTTATTTTATAAAAGGTCACAAAGAAAAGGCAAAACTAATTTATGGTATTAGAAGTCAAGATAATAGTACTTGGATGAAGGAGAGAATAGTCATTAGACGGACTCTTTTTTATTTTCCTTTCAACTGACAACATTTCATTTTTTATGGTTGAGTAACATTCATTGCTTCTGTATCTTGGCTATGTAAATAATGCTGCAATAAACATAGGGGTACATATGTCTTTTTGAGTTAGTGTTTTTGTTTTCTTCAGATAAATACCCACAGGTGGGATTGCTAGGTCATATGGTAGTTCTAGTTTTAATTTTTTGAGGCACTGCCATACTTTTTTCTATAGTGGCTGTACTAATTTACATTCCTACTGACAGTGCACAAGGGTTCCCTTTTCTCCACATCCTCAATTACACTTGTTGTTCATTGATTTATTGATGATAGCCATTCTGACAGGTTATTTTATTGTGGCTTTCACACTGCTAGACAAAACTTTTTTTGCACTCAGAACCTGCTGCAGAAGCTGTGTGCCACCCATCCTGCCAGCCTGAGTCTGTCCTATCCACAGCTCCTCCACTGTCTAGCTGCAAGCACATGGCCATACTCACCAGCATCCTGGAGTAAATCACAGAATATGTCCCATTGGAAGACAACATTCTGCTTGATATTCACCAACATTTACTTTAAAATGTAACCAAGGTCAATAGGGTTCTGTTATTTGAGCTTATTGATTTTATCTATTTCTTTCTTGGGATGTTACTGATGTCATTTGTCAATCTTTGAATAGTGTTAATAAGGTCCTTTCACTATGATTCCACCTTGTTCTAAAAGGATCTTATCACTAGATATCATGCTGATCTGTTTAAAATAAGGAGTGGTATTGTTCTGATCTATGTTTGTTAGAACGGAAATAATTATATTCAGGAAAAAATGGAAAATTATACCATGAACTCTGATTTGAGGTCATTTCAAAGCTATAAACTCAATATAGGATCTTCACATCAAACAACCAATGACAAATTCAGTAATTAATGCCTTGGAAACTTTCAGTCAACTCAGATGGCCTTTTGAAAATGGACTCTTCTCCTCACCCCCTTACTATATATACCACTCAATAGTTAACCACAATCTAACATGAACTTATAACTGACTTAAATATTTATTTCAAGTTGGATTTACTGTGAATACTTCTATTCTTTTTTTTATTTGGGAATATAGAGAACATGATTTGGAGTGTCCCAGTTTTACCTAACAAACAACTGTTTGGCATGTTGAAATGTAGGGATGTCTGCATGTCCCAACAGAGCTTCATCCAACCCTCTAGCAGTTAAGTAATATCTAGGTTTGGGCCATTTATGAAAGCAGGGGATCCAGAGGTTATTTCTAATTTACCTGAAATGACTTCATCTTTCAAACCATCTCATAGATTTTCTAGGCCCTATTATTGAAATAATTGGTCACAAAATCATCCTTATCCTATAGTTAATTTTTCCCAATTGTCTTTTTTTTTTTCTCTCCATTGAGGATCTTGAGTTTTCCTGTGAATCTTTCTACTTTTCTACATTATTTCTATTATCTTAATAGAATCATAGTAGACCATGTTTTATCTCTGACCATTCCCTTGAGGCCTCATTCTTTATTCACTAAAGTTTTAGCTGAAGAAAACTCAGAATAGTCACATAACATTAATGCTAAAAGAAAAAATTTTTATTTTGTAATTGCTAATTATCATGAGATATATTTCAGAAAAAATTATATATAATAAGCACCCTAACAAATGAAGCGGGGCTGCATTTGAAATTTTATTTTTAAGAAAAGAAGTTGAAAATGAAAAGAAAGAATGTGTTCTAAGGGATGGTAAATGCTTCACTCGTTCAACAAAGCTTTATTCTGTACCTCCTCCCTGAGAGGCTCTCTGCCATCCCTGCAGGGGATAAAGGGCAATTGGACACGCCCCTAACTGACGG
Organism: Plecotus auritus; assembly: GCF_963455305.1. Lineage (NCBI taxonomy): Eukaryota > Metazoa > Chordata > Mammalia > Chiroptera > Vespertilionidae > Plecotus > Plecotus auritus. The sequence goes on from NC_137771.1 coordinate 103,512,414, forward strand.
CAAGGTGCTCATGGCATGGTAGCAGAGATGAGGCAGGTATATAAATTAGTGGTATAGAAGGCAGAATAGGATCAATCTACTGAGGCAGAGAAGGAAAGTGATCCCGAGAGATTCAGGAAGGACTTGTGGAAATGTTACTTGAAGTAGATTTTGAAAAATGAATTTTCGAATAGAAATTGATAGGTCTGGAAGGGCATTCCAAATGAAATTATTCTTTCTTTTATAGTTGATGAAACTAAAGTGCAAGGAGGGTAAGCCACCCACAGCCATGCTAGTAAGTAGTAGGCCCAGAATTTTAACCCTGCTATCTGAAAACAACAAGTTGGTGTTTTCCCGAAAGCCTTGTTTTTTTTGCACAAATTACCTCATTTAATACAACAATGTATTAAAGATGTTATTCCCGGAAACCAAGATGGCGGCATAGGTAAACACCTAAACTGCTGCCTCGCACAACAATTTCAAAACTACAACTAAAAGACAAAACGGACATCATCCAGAACCACAGGAAAGCTGGCTGAGTGGAAATTCTACAACTAGAAGGAAAGAGAAAAGCACACAAACACTCAGAGGAGCTGCAAAAGGCTGAGGTACAGAGACGCGCGTGCATAGAAGACTGGCGGCTGAGTGTGTGGCTGGCTTTCTCAAGCGGGAGGGAGACAGAAGCTCCCGACTGCGCTGAACTCCAGTGCCGGGCTAGACTCTGGGGACCCAGACTCATTCAGGCAGAAACTGGACTGTCTGGCAGCGGGCGAAACTCAAGGGCGGCTTTCTCTCAGAGGTGGTTGCAGCAATTACTGAGGGACACTGAGACCCAGAGGCCTCATAGGGCAGGGCTGACAGGAAGCCAAGGCTGTCTGCTCTGCCCTGAGACTCCGCCCCATCCAAACTGAGCACAAAGACTTTTGTAATTTTGCAAGTCTTGTCTCATAAGGTTGTCTCCAGCACAGAAGTTCTCCCAGCGTAGACACAGCTGATCCTCACAGCCCATTGGCCTGGAGGTCAATTCCTCCCAGTGATACCAACAACAATCAAGACTTAACTACAACAAGGCTGTGCACACAGTCCACAAAGGGGTGCACCAAGAGTGTCCACCTCAGGTAACTGGGGAGGCTGAGCCACTGGGCCCTATAGGACACCTAGCACACAAAGCTACTCTACCAACTCAGGGAAGCAGCAAAAATGCGAAGACAAAGAAACAAATCACAAATGACAGAATGGAGGAAAGCAAACGACTGGATATAGAGCTCAAAACCACGGTTATAAGGTTTTTCAAGAATTTTCTAGAAAAGGCCTATAAATTTAGCGAGACCCTCGAGGATATGAAAAAGGACGAACTAGAAATTAAACATACACTGACTGAAATAAAAAATATTATACAGAGGCCTAACAGCAGACTAGAGGACCGCAAGAATCAAGTCAAAGATTTGAAATACAAAGAAGCAAAAAACACTCAACCGGAAAAGAAAAAAGAATCCAAAAATATGAAGATAGTGTAAGGAGCCTCTGGGACAACCTCAAGCATACCAACATTCGAATTATGGGGGTGCCAGAAGAAGAGAGAGATCAAGATACTGAAAACCTATTTGAATAAATAATGACAGAAAACTTCCCCCACCTGGTGAAAGAAATAGACTTACAAGTCCAGGAAGCACACAGAACCCCAAACAAAAGGAATCCAAAGAGGACCACACCAAGACACATCATAATTAAAATGCTAAGAGCAAAAGACAAAGAGAGAATATTAAAATCACCAAGAGAAAAACAGTTAATTACCTACAAGGGAGCACTCATACGATTGTCAGCTGATTTCTCAACAGAAACTGTGCAGGCCAGATGGGAGTGGCAAGAAATATTCAAAGTGATGAATAGCAAGAACCTACAACCAAGATAACTCTACCCAGCAAAGCTATCATTCAGAATTGAAGGTCAGATAAAGAGCTTCACAGATAAGAAAAAGCTAAAGGAGTTCATCACCACCAAACCAGTATTATATGAAATGCTGAAAGGTATTCTTTAAGAAGAGGAAGAAGAAGAAAAAAGTAAAGATAAAAACTATGAACAACAAATACAGGTCTATCAACAAGTGAATCTAAAAATCAAGTGAATAAAATATCTGATGAACAGAATAAACTGGTGAATATAATAGAATCAGGGGCATAGAAAGGGAGTGGACTGACAATTCTCAGGGGGAAAGGGGTGTGGGGGGTGCAGGAAGAGACTGGACAAAAATCATACACCTATGGATGAGGACAGTGCGGGGGAGGTAAGGGCAGAGGGTGGGGTGGGAACCAGGTGGAGCGGAGCTATGGGGGAAAAAAGAGGAACAATTATAATAATATGAACAATAAATTTTATTAAATTTAAAAAAAGATGTTATTTCTCCCCTGCCCCCGCCCCCCGCCCCCCTCAAGCCAGGATCTTTTGGTTTTACGGAAGATAGATCATGTAAAACATTCAGGTGAAAGGAAGGGTTTTATTTTGCTGGTTTTGCTTTTGGTTGTTTGTTTCTGTTTTAAAATAAAGATATAGGGGCCGCTCAGGGAACCCAAATGGGGGACCAGGGCAGAAACTTGTGCATACTGGATGGAGGTAGGGTCTGACACCTGATGAAGACCCTTAGTCTCCTCACAGTCTCTGTTTCCCTCCCCACCCCACTCCATTTGCTCTTCTCCTCTCCATTTTTATCTTCCTATGACTGAGTTATCTCTGCTTCTTCATGAGCTTATTCATGTCCCCCAAACTTTTCCAAACCTGAGGAGCTTCCAGGCCTTATCTTCTTTAATTCTTAAATGAGACATTTGATTGGAGCTGTTCTCCTACTCTTCAATGCCATCATTTATAAGCTGCTGGTCTGATGACCTCCAAGCTCCAAAAATTGTGGCTGGAAGCAGTGGGAATAGAGATATATAGTTCATGGCCACTTGGCAAAGTGTGGTAGGACTGGGAAATAATATCACCTCAACTTTACAAATGACAACATTCCTGGAGAGATCATGCAGCATTCCAAAGATCACACAGTAAGTCATTGAGTGCAAACTCTATAGCCATTTGTTTGGTCTCAGATGCATATCCTACCTTGATTGGTTTCTGGCTGATCCCAGAAGTGATCCCAGGAATTCTGAGACTCAAGAATTCTGAGATTGCTTACATATTTAAGCTTGAAAGCAGCCATAAGTTCTGTGCCAATTTTATGAAACTGCATGACTTAAATTATCATCTGTGCTGACTTGAGGTGAAGGGCCTCTTGAAAGCAAAATTTTGGAGCATGAAGTAGCTATTGCACTTGATATGGTAGTAATGATGGTAATGGTAGTAATTATGGTAGTACTGATTATGATAGTAATAATGAAGAAGGATGGGGGCAAGAGGGAAGCACTAATCTCAGGGCTTTAAACTCTTAGTTCAAGTCAAGGCATAGTCACAGAAACTGAGAACTTCCATAGTTGCCTTAACATAATGTCTCATTTTTTACATCACAGTCTGAGGACTAGAACCAAAGTATAGTTTGCAGGCTTCCAAATTACAAGTCCAACCTTAGTCCTTGTCATATCACTTATGCTAATGTTAGAAAACTATTAGTATGACTCATGGGGCCTTGAGATTGAGATGAGGACATTTGGATGGGTTTGTAAGAATCTGAGAACTTTGCACCCCAAATCCACCAAGACTTCCTTACCAGCAGAAACATCTGTTTCCATGCCACTTGAGGCCACTAACTTGAGATCATTGTCTTTCAAGGAAATCCCTAGTTTCCTGAAGACTTACTATCATCTCGGCTCATTCCTTTGTCAAGCAAAGGTCATTGGCACCAATTCAACAGGAATCCCCAATTTGGGATGTGTTGAAGAAGGAAACTTTATTCAGTGTATATAGTTCAAGGCCCAGTTCAATTGTGATATAGCATGGCTGTGAGACAGTCCCTCTTCAGCAAGGCAGTGGTCTGGTGAGATGTCCCAAGTCTTCCATGGAAAGGGAAAGTGCACTCTGAGAGCTAGAGGGAAGTTGGCTTATATGGACAGAAGTTCTTGGCCCTGGTCTCTGATTGGTCTGTCCTCATGCAAATGAGAACTCCAAATTCTTGAATTTTGATTGGTCCAAATGGCACTGTCCTGATTGGACAGAATAGAGTCACTCTGGTTGGTCAGAGCTGCATATCTCCAATTGGATGGGGAAAGCCTCAGTCCTATTGGTTGACATAGGATTCCAGAACTCTTTTATAAGGGCTGGCTCAGGTGGCAGGAGCACAGCACAGCAGGCAGTTCAGTGCAGGGCAGGCAGTTCAGTGCAGGCTTCTCGCTGCAGTGCAGTTTGTGTAACAGGCTCCTGTGTAGAAATGACTGCTAGGCTCTGGTTTTTAAAATTTTAGCCCAGTTAGCCACCAGAAGGTAGTAGGTGTCTTAGTAGGTGTCTTCTTTCTCAGGGTTCATTGTTAGAGTAGAAAAGCCTGTTTCTGGAGGAGAAACAGCTTATATGCCAAAACAACTGCAAGATTTTGCTAAATTTATATACACAAGAACCTGAGATACAATAAAATATTGAACTATGTTTATTGATATGGGAACTATTATCCAAGATTCTGGACTTCTTGTGCTAGCTTGAAGACTAGGCACAGCTCTAACAATTTGGATGTTTGATTGACTGAAACTTGGGCCCAATAGTGGTTTACATTTAACAAAGTAGAGAGACCAGAACTTCCCTTGATGATATCAGGGAAGGAATCCAAAGATTTAGGAATATGAGGAAGGAAATTATTTTGTGTAACTTAACCTGCTCATAACCTGACTGTTTCCCAGTAGTACCCAGAAACTCCCCTCTATTAAGGTTTTGAGAAATGCTTTGGTGAGCAAGGACCAGCAGCCTTGAAAAGCCCTGGGAGAATGACACTGGGAGACTCCCCATTGAAATGAGCTTTCTGATTCAGTGGGAATAAATGGGGGCCTGGAGCAATCCATGCAGTTGAGAATGCTTAACCAGCAGACAAGGTGAGTACAATCACTGTAGTGTGCAAAAGGGGTAAAGACTGTCTTCAGTTTGAACTATAGGGTCACAGTCACCTTTGAAAGGAAACAAATGGGCACCCTCCCAAAGCTTTAATTTATGTAATCAAAAAAATTCTCAGTCAGCAGAAACATGAGGAGTAACAAAAAGGAAGGTATTTCTCTTTCAATTCCAAGACCTTTGCCAGCTTACAGGAGCCCCAGCCTCTTGATGGAAAGAAAGACAGGTCTCCTTAGGAAGGAAACTTTAGCACTGTCAGAAACATAACCTGTAAGTCTTCCTCCAAGCACCCCTCAAAAGGACCTGAGGTCATTTCCCAGGGTGCATCTGAGAAAGGGAAACCAAGAGACTTTTGAGCACTTACTAAGCACTAAATACATATTGACATTTATCTCTGGAAAGCTAAAATATCCCTGTGTTCTATAATTCAGACCAAATATTCTGTAGTATACCTTATTTTATAGATAACTATAGCTTATGCTTTTGAGAAAAAGCTCTGATCTCCTAATGGGCTCTGGTAGAGACTGAAAGGTTGACATGGGACAACAGATCAGTAGGCAAGTCAAGTTGCCATCATGAACTGGGTGCTATCTGACCCACCAAACCATGTAGTTGTGCATTCATGGCAGGAATCCATCATCAAGTGAAAAATGCCTTACTTTCTTTGGTGTGTAAAGATTCTTTGGTCAGAATAAGATTTTGCAGGATGCTGTGACAATAAACAAAACATTCTCTGAATCCATGGAGTGTGGGGCTAGCAGAAGCATTGCAGGCAGGGAAGGCAAGCTCACACCAGAACAGCAGACTATTATAGTGAGAACAACTGGCCTCACCCTCCGTGATGGAAAGGGGTATAATGTAGTTAACCTACCACCTGTAGCCGGCCTCTGACCACCCCACTCTCAGAAATGGTGCCCTATTGGGAAAGAAGTGTTGGCTCCCACCATCAGCATTGGGCACTCAGCAGCGGCAGCAGCCAGAACAGCCTCAGTGAGGGTGGTCCACGCTGTTGAATCTATCCACAGCCACCATCCTTGGTGCTGTGGCCACTTTGTAAGAAAAGTGGGCCATTGAGCAAACTGATGGGAAAAGCTAATATCCACATATGAACATCATCATGTACACTGACTTTCGAAAGTCTCCCCTACAGTGGATGCCATTGGGAAGCAATCATATGGGACACAAATATCATCATGCTCTGTCCATTTTGAGAGGTCAGACTTCTTCCCTAGACTTTCTTGCCATAGTCTTCCAATTTGTTCTAAGTTCTCAACCAACCAGCCAAACTGTTAGCCACTATCTGTGAATCAGGGCAGATCCTCACCTCTGGATCTCTCCAGTGCTCAGTTTGCATACTGGGAAGATTCCCCTCACCACTGCTCTTCAGAGCCACCCTGGAAAGGGACTACATGCAACAGCAGTCCAGTCCTTGCTGGTACCAGCATGTTGTGTGAATGTATCTATTAACCAGACCCAAGTTCGTATGTCACTCTCATGTGATCTTGAGCTTCCTTAAGGCCTTGAGATTGGGGTGAGGGAGAGAGATTGGGGTGCAGTAGTAGAAGGTGTCCCAGCACTCTATAATTCTGGACCTTCTTGAGCCCAATCTTAGATATATTCAGTGATAGAACCAGCAGGGAAATGAGGTTGGAGTGCTGCGAGTCAGGGAGCAAATTTGGTGCCTCTTCTTCCATAGCAGAAATTCACAGGTTCTAGGATCAGGGGGTGGAAATGGTAGTGAACCCTCTCCCCATTACCGGATAACCCATTTCCATCCTTGAAAACTTGTTGCAGTCTTCGTCATCAGGGGAGAATGCTTCACCAGGGAATGCAACAATTCCCATTGACTTGCATGCTGAGACCTGACTATTTGAGGCCTCCCTATACCGCTGAACTAACAGGCAGATGGAGAAGGGGGTTTACTGAGCTGACAGGGTAATACACCCTGATTTCCAAGGGGACACTGGGTTGGCATTATGCAATGGGAACAAGAGAGGACCAGGTTTGGCACCCAGGGGATTTAGTGGACTCTTCCTAATACTTCCATGTCCAAAATAAACTCTAATGGAAAACTACAGCTGCCCATTAAAGGCTGGACTACTGAGGAGTAGAACCACTAAGAAACAAAGGTTTGTGTCATCCAATCACATGATAGAGACGAGAACTTAGAATAAGTGATAAGAAAAAAAGTGATGGTATCAATCTCATGACAGTTACAGAAATGAAAACTGTAGTAGATTTAAATAGTAAAATATAATGAAAAAATATAATACATAAATATGTTTTAAAACTATATACACACATGTACCTATATGTTCACTTTACCTGTTGCCTATTATTTGGTATGAGGAGAGTTGGCAATAATTAACCAGGGTAGTTCATAGGCACCTGAAGCCACATCTGGATCTGAAAGAAGGTATTGTGTATCACCAGAAACCTGGGCTTTGAGATGGATCCAGAGATTGGAGAAAGATGGTATATTAAGAAGAACTAACCCTGGTAGTTGGACCTATGATATTACTGAGTGGGAGTTAAATGTGAATAGATATATAAGAATAGATACTGAGCCATAAAAAGAGTGGTTGTGCCAGTTATTTGCCTTTTGCTTTCAGACACCTTCCCAGCACTGCCCTTATTCTGCTCCATCAGACTACATTTCCCAGAATTCCTTGCCAGCTCCCAGTTAGGATTGGCCAATGGGAGGTACTGGCAAAAGATTGGTAGAAAGGAAAAGGAGAGAAAGGGTACTCCCTCCCCATTCTCCCTGCTCTTGCTGTTTGTCTAGGCTGTGTCTCCTCTATGCTTCAGCTCTGGCTGGGTGGCTACACCCCCTTGGCCCCAGCTCTAGCCACGCAGCCTCTGTGGCTCACAGCCTCCTCTGTGGCTCCAGCTCACACAGGGCATCCTGGCTTTGGACACCTGGCTTCACCTCCCCTCTTTGTCCTTTCTGCTCTAGGGAGGTAGTGGCTTTCTGCATTTACTAATATCTGGCATACTGTGCCCTCCACTGTGCTCTGTCAGCTTCTAACACACTGTTCCTAATTTCCCAGGTTGAATTACCACTATTGATCATTGTGGCTCAGGCTCTGTTTCCTGAGCCTGGCCACTACTGTGTGTGCTGTCACATCACTAGAATGCATTGGGATGAGCCTTATGAATTTCCATCGTCTCCCTGACCTTTGTTTCCCACAAAATGTAAATGAGCACAAATGTTTGTGAATCAGTTGAAAAACCAAAGTTACACACAGTGCCCTGCAATAAACATTTGGAAAGGAGGTTATTACGGGAACCATTAGGATCATTGCAGCCTTGCCCTAGAGCAGCTCACCACTGTTTTGCAACAAATGGTTGCATTCTAAGTTTGTCATTTCATCACATCTACTATGACACACTGCAAAGGAAGGGCTCGTGGCCTCCAGTGGACTGTCACTGTGGTTGTGCTCCCAGGTCTCTGCCTAAGTAATCACTCCTTCTCTTCAGCACACAAGGGAGGAGTGTTTCTTAAAGGAAAGTTGTGTTCTGGAAATCAGCTGTTAAGAAAATGGAATATGAAAAACTAGGAATTTTAAAATAAATGACAAATTAATCAAATGCTTTACCAAAAACATTTATTTTAGTAAAGTGTAACATTCAGAATACCTTTAACTATTAAATCCCTGTAATACATTAATGCCCCATTTTTAGGAACATGTCTCAGATCAGAAAGGTTCAGATGTCAGCATGCAGGACATCAGGCACTGAGACAAATTATTCTTGCTTTCTAAGCACTTTCTCTCTTTTGCTGCTCCCAACTTGTAAGAAGCTTGTTTCCTTCTTTTTTTTTTTTCTTTCCTTTCCTTTCCTTTCCTTTCCTTTCCTTTTCTTTTCTTTTCTTTTCTTTTTGTTTGTTTCTTTCTTTTCTTTCTTTCTTCTTATTTTCTTTCATTCTTTTTTTAATGCTTACGTAGTTGGATGTTTATTTTTTAGTTCTCAACAAGAGCTGTAAAATGTTGATTTGTAGTGAACACTGTGTCTTACCTTGTTCATGGGTGAGGGCAGTAGTTAATAAGCACTGTATTGAAGCAGCAAAAGCTGATTTAGCTTTAAATGGGGTAGAAATGGGTCGCAGGACCAACGTTACCTGGCCTGGTTACTTTATGCCTGGTTTGTGAACCAGTGTCACCTGCGCGATGGTTAGGAACACAGTCTCTAACTCCACCCCAGACCTGCTGGATCAGAATCCACATTTCAGCACAATTCCCAGCTAACTCACATTCATGGCCAAGTTTGATAAGCACTGCTCTCTGATATAGAGGTTTTCACTAAATCAATAGAAAGTTAAAATGGTGGTAAGGGCACAGATGACCAAGGCCTGAATCTGAGGTCCAGTCCTGACCTCAGACAAGTCCCGGCTCTGAAGGAAGGGCAGAGGGAGGCTCTGATCCCTGAGGGTCCCAAGCACACCTGAGGTAGTGACTGGGGACAGTGAGGGCACAGGGTCTATTTCCAGTCGGGGTGTCTCCTCTTCTCCCCTACGATGCAAGCATGTTATTCCCTCCTGCTGCATTCTCCACAAGGCCCTGAGTAGGTGTCCTGTCCCCAGCTTTGGGAAGACCCTGGTCAGCCTATGGTCAGCTCCTTCCTTCAAGAGTGAGGGGCTCCTTCCCAGGCCCTCCAGCAGACTTCCTCATACACCTCACCAGCTGGCCTTTGTCTAAAGACCTTGGCAAAACAATGGGTCCCAGTGACGGGCTAAGACTGACCAATATTTCTACACTGTGCAAAGGTCACCTTCCCAAATGGTGGATTCCTGAGCGTAACTGGGAAGAAGAAGCTATGTGCATAGAAAGGCATCCAGGCACCTGGTGCAGAGAAAGGCCCTCAGATGTCTGAGTGCCCAGGCTGCACTTCTGAGCCAGCAGGCGGGTGCAGAGGAGAGGCAAGGGCATGGGAGGGAAAATGGAGACTGGTATTTCCCTAGCCATGCCCACGTGGGCCCACTGCCCCATCTGCTGTGCTCTGGGAGGTGGGAGCCTGCTGCCTCAGAGGTGGAACATTTCCTGCTGGACCCACACGCGAAGGAAGCAGTTTTTGTCATTATGTTGAATGAATGGTATTCCCCAAGTCCACGGGACCAGGAACCAACTAATCATCTCTCCTGGAGCCTACCAGGGTTGGGGAGGGGGAATGTTTCTGGTTCCTCTTCTCTGGATCTTCTCCCCATGACCATGGGCCAGTTGTCTGTTGTGGGCAATCTCAGGCACACAGGTCCAGAAAGCCCGGGCTGTGGAACCCCATGTTTGCTCCCTCTGCACACTGGAAAAGTGCTTTCACTCTGTGAAAAATGGACTGAAACTTAAAGGGGCTTCCTCAGATGGTTGAACATGGGGCCCTTCAATTTAAGCAGCCAGCCAGCCTCAGGCCCTGAGCAGCCTGACATCCAGGCCTGGTTGATTCAGTAGTTGAGATCAGAAGCCTGCACTCTGGGTCCTTCTTTCACAATTCACAAAAGATGACTATTAGGCATGTGTGGGGGCTCCCTTCCCCCACTAGGACCCACTGACCCAGTTCTGGCTGAGACAAGGGGGGAAGATGGTGTGGGCTGGGGTCTTTGGGAAAGATTCCCTCACTCTTAAAAGGAAGCTCCAGAGAGAAACTGGGTCTTCTTCCACAGCATATTTCAGCGTCTGGCTGTGATGGGGGCCCAAATTTTGCAGCCCTGAAGGGGTTAGTGTGAGCTTAGCATTCTGAGGATAGCAGAGCACAGAGATGGAAAGAACCTGGGTCCTTGATAACATCGTGGAGTGGCCATCTCATCTCTGGAATGTCATTTAATAAGAGATAAATATATATTTTTTAGACAATTCATTTGAGATATTTTGAAACTTGAAACTGAAGGCCTCCTAATGTCTCTAATCTCTACGTTCCTTTACTGTTTATTAACACACAACTACTACTTATCCACTAGTGTGTTTGGGATTGGCTGCAGGGAGGGAAGCACTCCTCCATCGTTAGCCATGGAGAGGGTGTTCTGGTCAGCATGGCAGCCACCCTATAGTAGTGGGGTCACAAGTTTTCAACAGACTTGCCTTTGGAGCACACTCACCCTGCCCCCCAGAAATGGTGAGAGCCTGACTCAGGCATGTATTTGCATGGTGACATGTAGTTACTGCCAGTGACGTGTGATACCACTTAGAACAGAAGCGCACCTAGCCTTTCCACCAGACTGGCCACCTGATTCACTCCAGAGGAGAGCAAGAGGGCAGGAGGGTGAGGTTGGAGGTCTTTGCAATCTGGGCCAGAGGAGCTCGGTCTGGCTGTCTCATGATCTGTGAGCTCTTGGGCCTGACTAGATACCTCTCGAGGTATCTATCTCCAAACGGCTGCCTCACCTTTCTACTTAGGTATCTTGCTCACATCCCAAACTTACTCCATCCCAAAATGTAACCCCCCAATTTCCCCCTGAAACTTGCTCCTCCATTGGGTCTTCATCTCAATAACACCACCAAGTTGTTCAAGCCAGAAACTGGGAATCATTTGGTTTTTAGCAGCATACTCCATGATTCAAACCAGATGCAACTAAACGACATTGTAAAAAAGCTGGACAGTGGTTCCCTTTGAGGAGGAGGGTGTGGCAGGGGCTGCAAGGGGCATGGGGCTCTAGGAGCCAGTAGTGTCTTCTTTCTTGGTCTGGGCAGTGGTTACACAGTGTGATCACTCACTGAGCAGAAGGAGCTCACCCTCCACTCTCATGACAGAAAAGCAGACAAGCCCGAGGATATCACCTTGCCTATTTTTAAATATATTAGTACTAATATTACTTTATATTTATATGTTTTGGCTGTCTCATTAGAATGTCATGTTAAATGACTCAGAACCTAACTCTTCAAACTAGACAGAAACTGATGCAGTGCGCTGGCTTTTTTCACAGGCTGCCCGAGTTTGAACCCTGGTTCTGCCACTTAAGTTTTAAATAACTCTTTGTCTCAGCTTTCCTATCTGTAAAATGGGCTGCTGATGATAAATATAATTGTGTCTTTATTTCCTTGCTTTCTGTGCAAGTTACTTCTATATCTCTATGCCCCCCTGTTCCAGGGGCCAATGCCTCCTAATTTCCTTCGGTCTCCTTGCTTTATTTTCTCAGGTGCTCTATTTATAATGAAGTATGAATGACTAATGACACTAAAACTAGAAAATTTGTATTTCACTATTCATTCATTTGATTCATTCCTTTCATTAAAGAGAAAGGGTAGCCTTGAGGTTGGAGGGCTGATTTGTGCCCCAGCTCTGCACTGACGGCCACTTAGAGCTGTTTGTTGTTGGAGAAAAATGGTCGGTCATGTAAGTGCTGCTCACAGCACAGGTGCTTCACAGGTGCAGAACAATTATCACATGAGCATTAGCTGTGACAACTCATTCTAAGAACAAATATTCATTTGTGAAGAATGCATTTGTAACTTCTATTTCCTAGACTGCTCTAGGGTTCATGATATCACAGGACAATACTGTCTTACCCAAAGCATTTGTTTGTTTATATTAAGTACCTGACATCGTTGCCCCCCGTACTAGGTACTGGGGATAGAAGGGTAAGCAAACAGCCGCAGACCCCTACCCTCAAGGAGTTTACATTCTAGCAGAGAAGACAGATACCAAAGCAAGAATTCTTACAAATATTTGATTACATGATTTTGAGAGGATTCACTTTAGTCTGAGGAAGTGGTAAAATGAAACATAAAGGTTAACCAATCAGGCTTTTTGCATTTGCTCAAAATAGCCATTCCTGGTACTGCCATTATACCTGCTAATTGGCACGTTCCTATTATCTTCTACCTGACATTATCTGTCATTGACAATGACAGCCCTACAAATTGTAGCCATGTTATTAGGCCTCCACTATCCTATTGGACTCAGCAAATTTGCCTCAATGATTTTTTTATTCTAAATAATAGAATCTATTACACCAGCTTAAAGGATAAAAGGGCTTGTTTATAAAGACATGCATGTAGATCATGGATCCCAAGGCAGCCTCTTGAGGAAATACCCAGGACTTACAAAGTTGTTTCCAAGTCCCACTCCTGGGCCACATGACCACTTGTCTCCATTTCTGTCTGAACCGCACTCATGTTCTGTCTTTGCAGACTATTATGTGAGCAGCCACAGCTGTCTCCTTGCTTCATTCCAGCAACAGCACACAGATAAGCTTTTCTGGCCCCAGTTCTCTAAAGGGATCTACTCTGTTTGTCGCAGTCTGGGTCAAGTGATCAGTCAGATGTGCTCAGGAGGGTCACACTGAATAGGTCACACTGTTACCTGCCGATGTTAGGTATGAGTGGCTGGGGTCCGGAGCAGGGATCGGACCAACATTGCCTTAAGACCATCTCTCTATGGGTGGCCCAGCAGATCCCCAGCAGGCAGGTTTGGAGCCAGAGGGTTCTTGGTGAAAGCTCAGAAAAAAATGACATGAGCTCAATGCCAAAGTGATCTTACTAGGGCCCTGGACTAATTATAATAAAATTTGCATTTTTGTTTTGACCCCACCCCGCATGGGTTTTTCTATATGTATTATGGGTAAGGGCATGACCAGAAGAAATATAGTTTTTATCAATCATCCCTGAATGCAAATGAAAGGCTCCACCCAGAGAATCCCTCTTTTAAACCCAGGAGTTGGGAGCCATGTGCTCTTGCCATTTTGGCTCTCTCACAAGCTCTACCTCCAAATGCCATTCCTTTTCCTCTTCCCTTCTCCCACAGGCACGTATCCCCCAAACTTGAAGGGACCCCATGAAACTGGCAGCCAGGGGAGAAACGGGCAGCTACAGCTTGTCCTGGGCTAACCCTTTTCCCTGACTTCCCAGTGAGCTAAAGCAGCCAGACCATTTCCTCTCTCTCTCTCTCTTTCTCTCTCTCAACTGTCCCACTCCTCATTTGGAATGTATCTTCAATAAACCCCATTTTGCTTTACTTTTACTGTCATCAACCTTAAAATCTTTTCTGTGTTGATGAAAAGAGACAAGGTCCCAGCCAGTAACTCCAGTAACCCCAATCTGTAACACAGATACTGCTCTTGCAGGCTAAGGAGCAATCTATATATATAAAAGGCTAAGCGACCAGCTGACTGGTCAGTAGCTATGACATGAACTGATCACCAAGGGGCAGACACTCAATGCAGGAGCTGCTGAGTGACAGCAACTTTGCAGAGTGCCCTCTCGCACTCCAGGACCCCTCAGGGGATGTCAGACTGCCAGTTTTGTCTCCATCAGGCCAGACCAAGGGACCCCACCTGTCAGAGGGAACCTGCTCACTCCACAGACACCCTTCAAGCCAGGTGCTGCCCCAGGTACGGGTGGACAGGGAGGGACCACGGAGGTTGCCTCCAGGGCATGTCTGGCCCATCTTGCCCAGTCCCACCAGACATGCCACCTTCTAATTAATTTCCTTTCAAGTGCACCAACCTGTGCACTAGGCCTCTAGTGTTTAAATAAGAGTCATTTGCTGGGCGATGCCTCCCAAAGTGTGCACACACATGCAGATCATTAGGCCGGAGGGCAGGCCCAGTTGTGCAGCCATATTGGAACCCAAGGCAAAGAAGAAAAAGGGCATTTCTCCTACGGATTTTAATGGCTTTTTTTCCCCAGAACATTAAAAATACTGAAAATTTTAAATGCAGTGAAGTGAAGGGAGAACTTTCCTCTACCCTTCTAGGTTGTTTTGTCTGCTCTAATAATTAAATTGACATGAAACAGATTAACACAAGAAAATAATCACATTTAATTACATATGTACATATAGCAACCCCACATACATGGGAGTCAGAGACAGAAACGTAAAATGGTGTATGTATGGCATTTGGAGCTGAGGATCAGGTAAAGCACCTTAGGGCTACACAGGGGAAGAAGGTCATTTGAAGGACAATAAGAGCAGATGTTCAGTAATTAGAAATTTTCTAGGCCCTAAAGATAGGTAATAATCTCTTATCATGGTCAAAGCCCCTAATTTAAATTCTTTAAAGGAGAGTTAAAAGTGTCTCATGAGCCTTCAGGGTTTACATTGCCTTCAAAATAATTCACAGGCCAGGGTGACAGATCTGGGGAGGCCTGCTCTGAATCCTTCAATAGACTCATTGAAACTCACAGTGTTATTTTAAGTTTAAATATTTTACTTATACGAAAACCAGAATTTATTATCATTTTACTTTTCAGGCTTTGATGGAAGTAATCACTTTAATAATATTTTATCAAAATCATCAGCCATTTAAAAAGACATAAAAACATGAATATAGGGAGCACATTGTTCCTTTGGCCACAGGCTCCAATATGGCTCAGCATAGTGCTGCCAGAACCTGACTTCATTTAAAATTTCAATTTTATTATGGATTTTTTTCCATTCGCTTGATTTTTTAAAATAGTGCATCAAAATATTATTTATCTGGATGATCAAGTTTTCTGACATTCCTCCTCCCCCTGAAATGTTGCACCTGAGGTGTCTCAGTTGCCTCACCCAGTTCCCTGAGTGAAGTATGGGGTCAATCAACTGGAGGGAGACCGGAAATATGGCCAAGTAACAGAAAGGTGCCTGAGGAGGAAAGTCAGTGGTCGAGAAATAGGAAGCAGTCTGGATGGGAGGCCATCCAAGGAGAGTACCTACAGGGCTGGTGTCAGGCTTCAAATTTACTTTGATGTTAGTTCCCTTTGGTTCTACCTTGTAACTTAGTTAACTTCTTAAGACTATTGCAGCCTTTCTTGGCTGTGCTAAGAGAAAGAAGGTTTAGTCCATACTTGGAGCAGAATGCTTACCATGGGAAGAATGTGACTCTGGGAGCCAGCACAGGGTGACAGCCATCACCAAATAGGTACTAACATACCGCACTTACTATGTGCACACACAGCTCTAGGGGGCTTACCTATGGCAACGAATTCAAACTTCCAACTAGCTTTGTAAGTTACACACTGTTAGCATCCTTGGACTAATGAGGTGAGGAACTGACGCAGAGGGAGGTTGATTTGCTCCACATTGGTCCCCCACCGTACTTGATTCTTCAGCTCCAGACAGTCTGACTTCAGACTCCAGGCACAGAGCACTAGGCTCTCCCATCCCTCAGGACCTTACCACCCCATCCTCACCCTTTAGATATAAACTTGGGAGGACCTGGAGTTATTTTAATAAGGCAATTAGCTTTAAATGAGACCAAAATCTCAGCTGAAAGCGTATATTTCAAGTCAGAGGGGGCTGGGTGCCCATTGCCAATTCACAGACTACTTGTCACTCTAGAGAAAGTAGTTGAAATTACTATCTAAACTGGTAAGGATTTGCCATGTGAGTCCCAGCCTACCTCCTTCCTGCAAGCTGTCTTCAATTGTACCACCAACCCTGCTCTGCTGACAGCCAAGGTTCAAAGGCAGCAGCAAGCACCGAAGTTCTCTGGGACATAAAGGTGTACATTCAAAATATAATATAGTGGAAGAATTTTCCCAACAGATTGAAAAGTAATCTTGCAGCTGCCTTTCTGCTGACTTTTAGGATCGCACTGGCTTATGAATCGTGTCATTGTCATTTAGGGCCACACAGTGAGGGAAGCAAACAAAAACTCCTTAGAGTTATCACTGCCTGCCTTCTATCTTGGGAGAGGGGTCAGCAGGAACAAGCCAACTAGGAAAAAAGTCCCTAAAAGTAGACAGTTTAATCAGACCCATTTGTGTTGACTTCCTCCTTCGTTTGTTTTAAGTGACAGGCCTTGAGGCTTGCCAATGGATGGTGTCCTGTGATCTGGAAATCAAATATTGACAAGCAGCCAGGGAACCAGGGCAGGACACAAGGTCCAAGTTATGATGACAGCTCCACTTCTTTGGGAAGTGGAGTGCTGGCTGCAAGCTTAAATTCCAGTACAAGGCTGCATTCCAGCAGCGTTGCTGCAACCCCCAGCAACAGGATTCTAGGAGCCTTGGGAGCGAAGAGACAATAGGAGCCAATTCACAGCTCCTGCAGGTTGAATTTGGTTACTTCAAAAGACTGAATTCTGTTTTTTTGACTTGGAGAAATTTTGCAGATGATTTCTTAGTACTCATCCTAGATTCTGGAAAATTCTTACTCTAACACACACTACTTTTCTTTAATTACATTCTCCCCTTATGACCTTAATTTGACCTGATACTTTTAACTCTTATTAGGCTGATGACACCTAAATGTATATTGTCAGCTCCAACATCTTGCTGGAGCCCCAGAGCTGGACCTCCAACTGAATTTCTCACTACCATGTCAAATTTAGTGTGGCTAAAACTGAACTGAGTTCTGCTTACCTCTCCCACTTTTCTGTCTCCTTCAGTTTTTTGGTAAGTTCATGACCATTCTCCCAGTCACTTAAGGCCAAAAATCTTAGAATCATAATTGATTTCTTCTAGAACCACTAAAAAAACAGTTCTATATGCCCCCAAAATATATCCCAGATTCATTCAACTTCCACCATCTCACAGATAGAATCAGAGTATAAGACCTCTTTTTCTCTCACCTATATATATTCTAAAAGCTTCCCTCCACAAAACATTTTACTTATTTATTTATTCATTTTTGTTAATCCTCGCCCAAGGGTATTTTTTTCCATTGCTTTTCAGAGATATTGGAGTGGGGAGAAGAGGGGAGAGAGAGAGGCATTGATTGGCTGCCTCCTACATGTGCCATGACTGGGGCTGGACATCAAACCTGTAACCCAGATACATGCCCTTTGACCAGGAATTGAACCCAAGACCCTTCAGTGTGCAGGCCAATGCTCTAACCACTGAGCAACATTTATTATGGAAAGTTTCAAATGTATAAAAAGTAGAGAGATTATATAATAAACCATCATATACCTATCACCCAGCTTCAAACATTATCAGCATTTTGCTCCTATTCTTTTTATTTTTTTATCCCACAAACACTGGTATTTTGTTTCAGAATATTTTAAAGCAAATCTCTCTTATCATGTCATTTTTAATCTATAAATACTGCAGTATGCATCTGTAACTGATAAGGAATTTTTAAGAAACATAATCATCATACTATTATCATATCCAACAAAATTACAATAATCTTTTTATATTGTACATATGATCTTAAAACCCTATTTTCACAATTGCTTTGGTAGAATCAGAATCAAAACAAATTCCACATATTGCATTTGGTTAATTTGTCCTGTAAGCCTTTTTTATAACCATTCTTTCCCTCCTTTTTTGTGCCCTTAACTTGGGGTGGGGGGGGGCCTGGTCCCTTGTTCAGTGGAGTTTTCCACATTCTGGATTGATTGGTGACATCCTCATGGTGTTATTTAGATTGTTTCACTGTCCCCTGCTGTTTCCTATAAGATGGTATCTAGTTCTACAGGCTTGATTAAATTAAAGCTCCATTTTTTTAAAAAATTGCAAGAATACTACATAGGTAGTGTTGAAAACTACCTATTGCATCATATCAGGAGGTATAATGTCTGTAGTCCCATTTTTAGTGAAGCTATGGCTGATCTATGGGTTTAAGAGCTTTCCTTATTTATTTTTTTCCTTATTTATTTTTAAAAATATATTTTTTTATTGATTTCAGAGAGGAAAGGAGAGGGAGAGAGATAGAAACATCAATGATGAGAGAGAATAATTGATTGGCTTCCTCCTGCATGCCCCATACTGTGGATCAAGCCCGCAAACTGGGCATGTGCCCTGACCAGGACTTGAACCATGATCTCCTGGTTCATAGGTCAACGTTCAACCACTGAGCCACGCCAGCCAGGAGAGCCTTACTTATTTTTAAATAGCCTACAATTCAGAATTCTTTAAGCCAATATTAAATAAATGGCGCTATAATTTTAAAGATCCTGTGAGAATTCTACTTGGTAATTCAAGCCCAGAGCCTACATGGTAGGTTGAAGAATGGAGCAAAATGATTAGTTGGGACTGATTCAAGACAAGGGATAAGAATAGAGACATGAAGATGAGGTATCTGGTCACCTGTCTCACTGCTGGGGCCAGATACTGAGTGGGTGTCATACGGAGATGGGCTCTTGACCTTGACTTGCATCCCTTTCTCACTTCTTCCACCCCAACCTCACCTCCACCCTACCAGCCCTTTGTTCTGTGCTGAACTCCTGGACCAGATTGCTCTTCCAGAAAGGGGCTTTGCCAGATGTTGTATTGACTTTTACCTTCTGCATTAAAGAGAAAATGACAGCTACTTCATACAAGGACTGAAAACTTAGTCTCATTAAGAGTGGGCCAGTCATCTCTTAAACATTTTAGGAGAATAATGAAGCAAGATCTTTTGTGTGCTAACAGTTTAAGAAATAATTTTTAAAAGATTTTGGTCAGCAAGAAGTTGAAGATGGGGGGAGCTGATGGTCCTACATTTAGTAGGTAGATACTGACAGATAATGAGATAAGTCTTTTTAGTTTTAGTGTCTTCTTAACCATCAGCACCCATCCATTTACTGCAGGCACACTCCAAAAAATATATAGGCTAATGAAACTCTCCGCATGACCCCCATTATTATACAGACGTCCCGAAAATTGTATATATACACTTTGAATAATTACAAAGGCAGTGTTTATTAAAATACATTTTATTTTCATTTAACAGCTTTCAATTGTTAAAGTGTTTGTATATATATTTTTGGGACACCCTATATATCCTGTGTGTATCAAGAGGAGAGGAGAGTTTTTTGAAAGGGAATAGACTGGACTTTGATACTATTATCTTCCAATAGCATATAAAGGCTCATGTGTAATTGCTATAAGATCAAACAAGAGGAATACCTAAATGTATAATGCAAATGTTAACAGACCTAAAGAAAGAAATAGACAGAAATACAATAATAATAGAGGACTTTAATACCCTATTTACATAAATGGATAGTTCGTCCTGACACAAAATCAATGAGTAAACATTGGCCTTAAATGGCAGATGAACCTAACAGATATATACAGAACATTCCATCCAAAATCAGCAAAATATACATTTTTCTTAAGTGCACATGGAACATTCTCTAGGATAGACCATATATTATACCACAAAAGAGGTCTTAATAAATTTTAAAACATTGAAATCATATCAAGCATATTTTCCAACCACAATATTATGATATTAGAAATCAATTACAGAAAACTGAAAAAAAATCACAAATATGTGAAGATTAAATAACATGCTACAGAACAACCAAGGGTAAATGATAAAATCAAAAGAGAAATTTAAAAAATACATTGAGACAAACAAATTTGGAAATACAATATACCAAAATCTATGGTATGAAGAAACAAAAGCAGTTTTAGGAGAGTCCACAGCGATAAATGCCTACCTCAAGAAATAATAAATATCCCAAAGAAACCACCTGATTTTACTCCTCGTGGAGCTAGAAAGAACAAATGAAACACCAAAGTTGATAGAAAGAAGAAAATACAAAGAACAGAGCAGAAATAAAGGAAATAGAGACTAAAAACACAATAGAAAAGATCAATGAAACTAAGAAATGGTTCTTTTAAAAGAAAACAAAATTGACAAAGCTTTAGCAAGAGAAAAAGAAAGAGAGTTTAAATCATAAATGAAAGACATATTGCAATTGATACTACAGGAATACAAAGGATCATAAGAACTACTGTGAACAATTATACAACAACAAATTCAGCAACCTAGAAGAAATAAGTAAATTCCTAGAAACATCTGATCTTCCAAAACTGAACTGTGAAGAAATAGGAAATTTGAATAGACCAATTACTAGTAAGGAGATTGGATTAGTAATCAAAAACCTCCCCCCAAAAAAACAAAAGGCCAGGACTAGGTAGCTTCACTGGTGAATTCTACCAAACATTTAAAGAATAACTAATACCAATTCTCTCAAACTCTTCAAAAAAAAAAAAAAAAGGAAGAGGAGGGAACACTTCCAAACTCATTTTATGAGAACAGTACTACCCTAATAGCAAAACCAGACTAGAACACAATGAGAAAAGACAGTTACAGGTCAATATCTGATGAAAATAGATGCAAAACTCAACAAAATTATAGCAGAGCAGATCCAACAACACATTAAAATAATCATACACTATGATCAAGTGAAATTTATTCCAGGGATATAAAAATGGTTCAACATTTGCAAATAAATAAATGTGATACACTGTGTTAAAAAATTCAAGATTAAAAATTATGTCATCATATGCAGAAAAAGTATTTGACAAAATTAAACACCCATTTATGATAAAAAAAACTCTCAACAATGTGAATATAGAGAAAACATAGCTCAACATAATAAAGGACATGTATGACAAGCCCACAGCTGATATCATACTCAACAGTGAAAACCTGAAAGCTTTTCTTCTAAGGTCAGGACCAATACAAGAAAGCCTACCCTCACCAGTTTTATTCAACATGGTATTGGAAGTCCCCACTAAAGCAATTGGCAAGAAATATATATTTTAAAAAGGGCATTCAAATTGGAACTGAAGAAGTGAAACTGTCACTATTTACAAATGATATTACTTCACCAAGAAAACTGTTAGAAAAAATAAATGAATTCAGTAAAGTTGCAGAATACAAAATCAATACAGCCCAACAGGCGTTGAGCGTCCACCTATGAACCAGGAAGTCACAGTTCAATTTCCAGTCAGGGCACATGCCCCGATTGCAGGCTCGATCCCCAGTGTGAGGCTTGTGTGAGAGGCAGCCGATTAATAATTCTCTCTCATCATTGATCTCTCTCTTTCTCTCTCTCTCTCTCTCTCTCTCTCTCTCTCTCTCTCTCTCTCCCACCCTCTTCCTCTCTGAAATCAATAAAAATATTTTTTAAAAATCTACTGTATTTCTATACACTAATAACAAACTATCAGAAAGAGAAATTAAGAAAACAATCTCATTTACAATGACATTAAAAAGAACAAATACCTAAGAATAAATTTAACCAAGGAGCTAAAAGACCTGTACAGTGAAAACTTATGACATTAATGAAATGAATTAAAGAAGACACAATTAAATAAAAAGATATTCAGTCCTCATGGATTAGAAGAACTAATGTTGCTAAAATGTCTTTACACATTGCAATCTGCAGAATCAATGCAACCTCTATAAAATTCCAATGGCATTTTTCACAAAAACAAAACAAAAAAAAATTCTAAAATTTGTATGTAACCAGAAAAGATCTTGAAGCCAAGCAATCTTAAGAAAGGAGAAAAAAGCTGGAGACATCACATTTCCTGCTTTCAAACTATATTACAAATTGATAGCAGTCAAAACAGCATGGTATTGGCATAAAAACAGACACTCATATCAATGAAACAAAATAGAGTCCAGAAATAAACCTATGCTTATATAATCAATTTATGACAAAGGAGTCAAAAATATAAAATGGGGAAAGGAAAGCCACTTCAATAAATGATGTTGGAAAAATTGGACAACATCCAAAAGAATGAAACTAGACTACTATCTTACACCATACACAAAAATTAACTCAAAGCATATTAAAATTTAAATGTAAGAACTGAAACCAAAAACTCCTAGAAGAAAGCATAGGAAGTAAGCTCCTTGACATCAGTCTTGGCTATAATTTTCAGGATTGGACTCCAAGAGCAAAGGCAACAAAGGCAAAAATAAATGAGACTATATCAAATTAAGAAGCTTCTGTACAGCTAAGGTCATCAACAAAATGAAAAGACAACCTGCTGAATTAGAAAAAAATATTTGCAAATTATATATCTGATAAGGGGTTAATACGCAAACTATATAAAGAATTCATGCAACTCAATAGCAAAAAAAGCATACAGTGTGATTTAAAAATGAACAGAGAATCTGAATAGAAAATTTTCCAAAGAAGATATACAAATGACCAACAGGTACATAAAAAATGCTCAGCATCACTAATCATCAGGAAACAGCAAATCAAAACCATAGTAAGATATTACCTCAAACCTGTTAGAATGGCTATAATCAAAAAGGCAAGAAATATGAAGTGTTGGTGATGATGTGGACAAAAGGGAACCCTTGTGCACTGTTGGTGGGAATATAATTGGTGTAGCCACTATGGAAAACAGTATGGAGAGTTCTCACAAAATTAAAAAGAGAACTACTAGATGAATCAGCAATTCTACTTCTGGGTGTTTATCTGAAGAAATCCAAAACATGAATTCAAAATGATATATGCATCCTGATGTTCATTGCAGCATTATTTATAACTAGAGGCCTGGTGCGTGAAATTCATGCATTGGGGGAGGGGGTGTCCCTCAGCCCAGCCTGCACTCTCTCCAATCTGGGACCCCTCAAGGGCAGTCGGACATCCCTCTCACAATCCAAGACTGCTGGCTCCCAACTGCTCATCTGTCTGCCTGCCTGATTGCCCCTAACCGCTTCTGCCTGCCAGCCTGATCACCACCTAACCACTCCCCTGACAGCCTGATCGATGCCTAACTGCTACCCTGCTGGCCCGATTGCACCTAACTGCCCTCCCCTGCCGGCCTGGTTGACCCCAACTGCCCTCCTCTGCTGGCCTGGTTGCCCCTAACTTCCCTCCCTTGCCAGCAGTGTCTCCCCTAACTGCCCTTCCCTTCCAGCATGGTCACCCGCAACTGCCCTTCCCTGCAGGTCTGGTCCCCCCCAACTGCCCTCCCCTACAGGCCTTGTCCCTCCCACCTGCCATCCCCTGCAGGCCTGGTCCCCCACACCTGCCTTCCCTGCATGCCTGGTCCTCCCCAACTGCCCTCCCCTGCATGCTTGGTCCTCCTCACTTGCCCTCCCCTGCATGCCTGATCCTCACCAACTGCCCTCCCCTGCAGTCCTGGTCCTCCCCAACTGCCCTCCCCTGCATGCCTGGTCCTCCTCACTTGCCCTCCCCTGCATGCCTGATCCTCACCAACTGCCCTCCCCTGCAGGCCTGGTCCCCCCCAACTTCCCTCCCCTACAGGCCTGGGTCCCCCCCAACTGTCCTCCCCTGCAGGCCATGTCACTTCCACTGCCCTCCTCTGCCAGCCTGTTTACCCCTAACTGCCCTCCCCTGCAGTCCTGATTGCCCCTAACTGCCCTCCCTTGCTGGCCCAGTCACCCCTTACTGCCCTCCCCTGCAGGCCTGGTCGCCCCCAACTGCTTTCCCCTGCAAGCCTGGTCATTCCCAACTGCCCTCCTCTGCTGGCCTGGTCCCTCCCAACTGCCCTCCCCTGCCGGCCTGATTACCCACAACTGCCCTCCCCTGCCGGCCATCTTGTGGCGGCCATCTTATGTCCACATGGGGGTGGCCATCTTGTGTGTTGGAGTGATGGTCAATTTGCATATTACCTCTTTATTATATAGGATAGCCCAAATATGTAAGCAACCTAGGTGTCCATCAATAAATGAATGGGTAAAGAAGATGTGATGCACACACTCATGCTGGAATATTAATAGGCAATAAAAAGAATGAAATATTACCATTTGTGACAACATGGATGGATCTATAGGATATTTTGGTAAGTTAAATAAGTCAGACACAGATGACAAATACCATAGGATTTCACTTCTCTATATGAAATTTAAAAAATCAAAACAGGAGAGAAACCAAGATGGCAGCATAGGTAAACACCTGAAATTGCTTCCTTGCACAACCACTTCAAAACTACAACTGAAAGACAAAATGGACATCATCCAGAAATACAGGAAGGTTGACTGAGTGGAAATTCTACAACTAGAAGGAAAGAGAAAAGCATATTGAGACTCAGAGGAGGTGCAAAAGTAAAGTGCAGAGGTATGGAGGTGTGCACGTGGAAAGGGCTGGCAACTGAGGACATGGCTATCTTTTTCATTCAGGAGGGAGACACAAGCCCCCGACTGCTCTGAACACCAGTCCCGGGAGAGACTCTGGGGACCCAGACTCATATGGGGAGAAACTGGACTGTCTGGCTTCGGGCGGAACTCGAAGGCGGCTTTCTCTTAGAGGTGCTTGCAGTGATTACCAAGGGACACTGAGACCGGGGGGGCCTCTTAGGGCAGGGCTGAGGATCAGCCATAGCTGCTTGCTCTGCCCAATCAATACCCTGAGACCCCACCCAAGCTGTGAGCAGAGGCTTTTGCATATGAATGGCCTGGTCCTTTGAAATCTAAAATTACCTAACAAACTGCAGCTGGGTCAGAAAGCCCCAGAGCCACCAAAAAAGGCCCAAGGCCCCACAGCAATTTGCATTGCTTCACAGCTGGGCCTCATTTGGGCACCTCCAAACCCCAAACAAAGAAGAGGAATCTGCAGATCTCTCCAAAGCTCCTGCTGGGTGGCCTCAGGCAGAGGCTAAATTAGCACCTCCTTGGAGATCCACGAGCCAGTGTAACCAGTGGTCAGAGAGGGACCATCCAGATTACAACTCCTCAGATCCATAAGGGACACACTCAGGGGGCAGACTCAGTGAGCACCAAAGCCCCACTGAAGCAAGTCTTGCCTCATAAGGGTGTCCCCAGCACAGTTCTCCCATCATAGACACAGCTGATCCTCACAGCCAATTGGCCTGGAGGTCAATTCCTCCCAGTGATACCAACAACAATCAAGACTTAACTACAACAAGACTGTGCACACAGTCCACAAAGGGGTGCACCAAGAGTGTCCACCTCAGGTAACTGGGGAGGTTGAGCCACTGGGCCCTATAGGACACCTAGCACACAAAGCCACTCTATCAACACAGGGAAGCAGCCAAAATGCAGAGACAAAGAAACAGGTCACAAATGAAAGAAATGGAGGAAAGCAAACAACTGGATATATAGTTCAAAACCACAGTTATAAGGTTTTTCAAGAATTTTTTAGAAACCGCCAATAAATTCAGTGAGACTCTGGAGGATATGAAAAAGGACCAACATACACTGACTGAAATAAAGAATAATATACAGAGATCCAACAGCAAACTAGAGGATTGCAAGAATCAAGTCAAAGATTTGAAATACAAAGAAGCAAAACACACCCAACCGAAAAAGCAAAAAGAAAAAAGAATCCAAAAACATGAAGATAGTGTAAGGAGCCTCTGGGACAATTTCAAGTGTACCAACATCCGAATTATGGGGGTGCCAGAAGAAGAGAGAGAGCAAGATACTGAAAACCTATTTGAAGAAATAATGACAGAAAACTTCCCCTACCTGGTGAAAGAAATAGACTTACAAGTCCAGGAAGCGCACAGAACCCCAAACAAAAGGAATCCAAAGAGCACCACACCAAGACACATCATAATTAAAATGCCAAGAGCAAAAGACAAAGAGAGAATATTAAAAGCAGCAAGAGAAAAACAGTTAGTTACCTACAAGGTAGTACCCATACAATTGTCAGCTGATTTCTCAACAGAAACTATGCAAGCCAGAAGGAAATGGCAAGAAATATTCAAAGTGATGAATAGCAAGAACCTACAACCAAGATTACTCTACCCAGCAAAGCTATCATTCAGAATTGAAGGTCAGATAAAGAGCTTCACAGATAAGAAAAAGCTAAAGTTGTTCATCACCGCCAAACCAGTATTATATGAAATGCTGAAAGGTATTCTTTAAGAAGAGGAAGAAGAAGAAAAAGGTAAAGATAAAAATTATGAACAACAAATACATATCTATCAACAAGTGAATCTAAAAATCAAGTGAATAAAAAATCTGATGAACAGAATAAACTGGTGAATATAATAGAATCAGGGCCATAGAAAGGGAGTGGACTGACAATTCTTGGGGGAAAAGGGGTGTGGGGGTGCGGGAAGAGACTGGACAAAAATCATACACCTATGGATGAGGACAGTGGGGGAGGGGAGTAAGGGCAGAGGGTGGGGTGGGAACCTGGTGGAGGGGAGCTATGGGGGGAAAAAAGAGAAAAAACTGTAATAATCTGAACAATAAAGATTTATTTTTAAAAATGTTTAAAAAATCAAAACAAATGAGCAAACAAAACAAAAACAGACTCATAGAAACAAAAAACAAACTGATGGTTGTCAGAGGGGAGGGAACAGAAGGAATAGGTGAAAGGGTGAAAGGAAATATAGTAATAGTAGTGTGATAAGTTTTCACCAACACAGATGCTTACTAGACCCAGTATGGTGATTACATTTTAAGATATATTGCACCTGAAACTTGTGTGCCAACTACACTTTAATAAAAACATGAAAAGAGCCCTGGCCAGTAGCTCAGTTGGTTAGAGCATTGTCCTGATACGCCAAGGTCGCAGGTTCAATCCCGTCAGGGCACATACAAGTATCAACCAATGAATGCATAAATAAATAGAACAACAAATCGACATTTCTCTCTCTCTCTAAAAATCAATAAATAAAAAATAAAAATACATTTAAAAAATGAAAAGAAAAGATATATGCAAAATGAAATATTGTTCAGCCATAAAAAGAAGAAAATCTCACCCTAACCTGTGTTGTTCAGTAGTTAGAGCATTGGCCCATGCACCAAAGGGTTGTAGGTTCAATTCCCACTCAAGGGAACATACCTGGGTTGCAGGTTTGATCCCCACCCCTGGTTGGGGTGAGTGTGGAAGGCAACCAATCAATGTGTTCCTCTTACATGGATCTCTCTCTCTCTCTCTCTCTCTCTCTCTCTCTCTCTCTCTCTCTCTTTTCCTTCCTCCCTTCCACTCTCTCTTTAAAAAAAAATAAATGGAAAGAATATCCTTGGGTCAGGATTAACAAAAAGAAGAAGGAGGAAGAGGAGGAGGAAATCTTACATTCACTACAACATTGATGGGCTTTAAGGGCTTTATGCTAAGTAAAATAAGTCAGAGGAAGACCATATGATCTCACTTACATGTGAAATCTGAAAAACAAACAAAAAGAGGATGGAAGATGGTGGTGGAGTAGGTAGAATTTGCACTTACCTCCTCCCAGGACCAAAATGGAACTGCAACTAAAATGTAGAACAATCAACCTGAATAACCAACTGAAGACAACCTGAACAGACGTCCTATAACCAAGGATTTATAGAAGAAGGCACATCAAGACAGGTAGGAAGGGTGGAGACACAAAGGGGACTGGCCCCGCTCTCACAGGCAGCTGAGATTCTGGACAGATATGTCAGCTGCAAAGGTTCTCTCTGAGAAGCAAGGGATCTCAACCCCACTCTGGGCTCCCCATCCCAGAGCACCAGACCCAAGAAGGGATGCCCACATAACATTTTAGCTGTGAAAATCAGCAGGGATTCTGTCTCCCAGGGAGAGATGGGAGTCTGCTGTATGCACAAGCACTCTCTTAAAGGGCCAATTAATCTCATTTACAGCAACTCACAGAAGGAGGATGGAGTAGACTAGAGTTGTGTGAAGAGAGACAGGGGTTTGTGGCTCTGGGAAAGAGCTGAAGGGTCAGCTGCCAGGATCCCTGTGCTGAGTCCCTCTCACACACTGCAGATCCCATTTATCTCGAGTGGAGCACTCCCCTTCTCATGGCATCAATCTTGTGAAATGCAATAGCCCCATCCTCTGGTCTCCCTGTCATCCATATCCCATTGTATATTTTTCACTCCTTTTTCAAATATTAACTGACAATAATGTTGTTGGTTTATTTCTGGGATCTCTATTCTGTTCCATTGATCTACAGGTCTGTTTTTATGCCAGTAACATGCTGTTTTGATTTCTATGTCCCAGGAGTATAGTTTGATATCAGTTAGTGTAATTCCTCCAACTTTGTTCTTCTTTCTCAAAACTGCTATGGCTATTTAGTGTTTTTTGTAGTTCTATATACATTTTTGGAATATTTGGTTTAGTTCTGTAAAATATGCCATTGGTGTTTTGATAGGAATTGTTGAAACTATAGATTGCTTTGAGTAATATAGACATTTTAATGATGTTAATTCTTCCTATCCCTGAACATGGTATATGCTTCCACTTATTTGTATCTTGTTCAGTTTCTTTATTCAGTATCCTATAATTTTCCAAATACAGATCTTTTACCTGCTTGGATAAATTTATTCCTAGGTAACTTATTTTGTTTTGTAGTTGCAATTGTGAGATTGTTTTCTTAGTTTCTCTTTCTGATAGTTATTTATTAGTGTATAAAAATTTAACTATTTCTGAATATTAACTTTTTATTAATTTTGTAATTACTGAATTCATTTATCAGGTCTAGTATTTTTGTATGTGGAGTCTTTAGGGTTCTCTATATTAGTATTATATAATCTACAAATAATGACATTTTTACTTCACCTTTTCAACTTGGATGCCTTTTACTTCTTCTTCTGGTCTAATTGCTGAGGCTCAGACTTCCAGTACTAAGTTAAATAACAGTGGTGAAATTTTTCTTAAAATATAATATGCATCATGTTGCTGTCCTATTGAAAAAACTCACCAGAGTATGGATAAACTTCTCAGCCTGCCATTCAAAACTTTCTAAGAGATGACCCCTACCTGCTTTCATGTTTATCTCCTGCCAACCCTCCCTGGAGCACCCCTAGAATGGAGGTTACCTCAAAACAGTTTTGTATGATAGGCTGGACCATGGCATTTATTTTTGTCTTAGCCTCAGACCATGTTCCCATGGCCTCCTTTGAGCACATTTGGACCAAGCAACTATCATGTGCAGAGCACTGTTGTAGACTATGTCAAGGCTGCCTCCCCCCTGTCTTCATGGAGCCGGAAGGCCAACAGGGCATGCCTAGCCCTGCAGTGCACAGAAGAGCAACCATCATATTTTTGTAGAATTAAATTGGCACAAGGATGACACCCAGAAGAAAGTTGTGCAGCCCCTCCCTTTGCAGGACCCTCAAGAGCTTCCCTTTTTTGTCCAGACCCATATCAGGCTGTCCTTGTGTCTTCTCCTCTCCTCACTCCACCACAAACTTACTAATCTTGCTTATGTAGTTACTAGAGGCCCAGTACACAAATCTGTGCACAGGTGGGGTCCAGCCGGCCCAGCCCCGATCGGTGTGGATCAGGGCTGGGCCTGTGGGGAGGAGAAGATGGTGGGAAGTTGGCCTGCTGGCCTGCCCCAATGGGGGCCAATCAGGGTTGGGCTGGCTGGGGGGAAGGGCCAAGGGTGATTGGCTGGTGGGCCCTGCCCCCAATTGGGGTGGAGGGCCAATTGGGGGTGGAGCCAGCCATGGTGAGGGGCAGTGGGTGGTGGGCTGGCTGCCCCTGCCCCTTAATGGGGTATGGAGGCCCATCAGGGGCCTGCGGCCCCGGGGGAGGGGGGGTGGTCCATGGGTGGTTTGCCAGCTGGCCCTGCCCCTGATAGGAGTGCAGGGGTCAATCAGGGGCAGAGCTGACTGGGGTAGGGGCTGATCGGGGTGGTGAGGGCTGCAGGAGGTTGGCTGGCCGGTACCACCCCCTATTTGGAGTAGGGGGCCAATCAGGGGTGGGGCTGACCAGGGAGAGGGGCTGCAGGCCAATTGGAGTGGGGCGGGTTGATTGGGGGTGGGGCCAGCCAGGGGGAGGGGCTCGGGTGGGTTGGCTGGCTGCCCCGCCCTCAATCTGGCTGGTTCGTTGGCCACAGTGGGCATCATAGCGACCAGTTGTTATGGTTGTTACAGCATTCCAGTCGATGGCTTTTTATATATATAGATTTTGGGAGATTGATTTTGGTTTCAAAGGTGTTATTTCTAGTGGTTGATTACTTCACCTGGAAGGAACTTTCCCAAAGTGTGCATATAGGAGGGTACCTTAATCCCGGAACACTTAGGCTTCTGAGGTAAGACATTGGGAAAGGTAATCAGGGTGGAATAGCTTTTAAACAAGTAACATAACCCTACACAGATACCAGATGCACCTGCCAGAAGCTATGCACCTGGGCCACTTGAGGTTTTGAGAAAAAGAAGCTCCAGATGTATCCTGTCTTAGAGATCAAAGGACTGTGGTGAGAGGTGCGGCTGGTGAGAAGAGCTGTTATCCCCTAGACCCATGGTTGGCAAACTGTGGCTCGTGAGCCACATGCGGCTCTGTGGCCCCTTGAGTGTGGCTCTTCCACAAAATACCACGGCCTGGGCGAGTCTATTTTGAAGAAGTGGCGTTAGAAGAAGTTTAAGTTTAAAAAAATTGGCTCTCAAAAGAAATGTCAATCGTTGTACTGTTGATATTTGGCTCTGTTGACTAATGAGTTTGCCAACCACTGCAGACTTTAAAGAACTCCTGAGAGCAAGTGCACCTCAGGATGTCTGGGCATGAGGAGCTGACAGCGGTCAGGAAAACCAGGAATGGATGATACAAGGGACACTCAAGGGTTGAGCAAAGCACAGAGGAGGACATTGTCAGCTGTTCAGGGTTGTGGGGGTAGAACCAAGGAGGAGGGACTAGGGATTTCCAGGCAATGAAGAAACTCGACTTCTAGCCATCTGCACAGTTTGGAAAAGGGCATGGCTGGAAAGGGCACTGTATTCTGTGAACCGCAAAGAGCTTGGTGTGTCCAAAGCATGGTGCTGGGTGAGGAGAATGGAAGCCAGAAAGGAGAAAGTAGGCTGGGAAATTGCAGAACCTTCTCCTTAATAGAAGGCCAGGGATGGCATAGTCAGCTGTTCATTTGCAAATCTCTCCCTAGGAAGGGTGCAGTGGACTGGTGGGGAGAACTCTGAGATGGAGCCAGGGCCTGAGTGAAGTTTCCTGGGAACCTAAACTATAACAAGTCCTACTTTCACCTCTGAAGCCTTATAGTTAAGGTGTTCTTTGGATAAGAATCTAAATACTAGCTGTGTTTCACTTCTTTGATATCTGCATTAGGTATAACCCAGTAAAAACTTAATAAATTATTTTAAATCAAAGAGATATGCTAGCCTGAATTAAAGAAACATCAAATAATTTAAAGTATAGAAGGAACCATTAGCTGAAGTTACACTGGGGAAAATAAATAGAGAAGAAATGAGTAGTTTTTACTTTTCACCCTGTTTCTATACTGTCATTTGTTTAAATCCATGAGTATACATTTTTATATAAAAATAGTTAATAAATTAAATAAATTATTAAATTAATTAAAATTTAATGTAATAATAAATTTAATAAATATATGATTTAATATTAAAGTTTTGTTCATTTGAAGTACATGCATAGTTAACAGACAATAAGCCAATGTCTTCTGTTCTTAAATACATTTAAATATCACTCTTAGTAATAGAGCTAAGGTAGGCTTCTGCCTATTCCAAAAGGAGTTATCAAAATTCAGATTTAGTGTTACAAATTTATAAATTTATGGTAAGGAAAATGGGTGCTGTGTTGCTGGTTTCCATTCAGGTTGGCCTTCAGTCCCATGGATATGTGGAAGGGAGCCTGAGTCTTTCTGTTAGTGCTTAAGTGCTTAGACAAGGTGGGTGGAGGCTGGGGAGAGGCATGGTGAGCCTAAAAATAGAAACATAACCACACCCTATACATTTTAGCAAGTCTACCATTCTGACCTAAGGAAATATTCTTCCCCAACCCAAATTAATTTTATTCTAGGTGAGCTGGAAAAAAACCCAAACACCTAAAATTCTAGTTCTAATCTGTTCTTGTGCATCTGTTTTAACCATTAGTGCTTGTTTGTGGTTTTTGTTTGGTCTCTTGTAGAGAGACTAAGAATTTTCTACATTTCTACAGCACTAGGTGGTAGCCTGATCAGTGTGGACAAAAAGGGGCCATATGCTAACCTGACTAGCTCAGGGAAGGCCTGTGTGGTGGCCTTGCAAACTCAAAAAGAGACCTAAAGTAACCACAAAGCATGGTCTGAAATTAATTACTCAAGTACTGGACAACCTGATGATGCCAGGAGAAATTGCTATTGTCTACACACTGGTCATCAAAAGGGGGGAACCCTGGAAGCCTGGGGAAAACAGGTTGGCGGATGAGACTGCTAAAGAGGCAGCACGACAGTCTGAAACTCCTATATTTACTCTGGTACCAGTCCTGCTACCCCTTGAAGTTATTCCAAAGTTTAGCATGGAGGAAGAGAGACAATTAATATAGATGGGACCTGTGAAGGATAAAGAAGAAAAATGGAATTACCTGATGGAAGGGAAAAGATTAGAGAATTTATGATCCTCCTTCACAAAGGGAGCCATTGGGGGCCACAAGCTATATGTGATGTCATTCTAAGGTCAGTGGCAAAACAGGTCCAAGAGGGCTGCATTACTTGCAGAAAGGTTAATAAACAGGCCTGAGGAAGCAACTCTCAGGGGGAAGACTTCCCAGGCTCAGGTCCTTCCAAAGCATCCAGGTGGATTATGCAGAAATGCCCAAAGTAGAAAGACAAAAATACCTACTGGTGATAGTAGATCATGTAACAAATTGGATTGAAGCCATTGAAATTTAGATTCTGATAACGGGATCCACTTTACTGCCACCATTATTAAGGATATTATGGCTTAGATATAAGATGGGAATGTCATATCCCTTGGTCCACCCCCTTCTTTGGGAAGGGTAGAAAGAATGAACCAAACTTTAAAGAGACAGATCACCAAACTGATGCTGGAAACAAAGCTCCCCTGCACTAAATGTCTCCCTATTGCACTTCTCTGGACTAGATCAGCCCCAAGGAAGAATGGAGGGCTATCCCCTTCTGAGATGCTGCATGGCCTTCCCTACTTAGGAAGGCCTCAAGATCTTCCTAAAACGGAGACTAAAGATTAATTTCTTAAGAACTATGTACTAGGTATCTCCTCTACTCTAATCTCTCAGGTTAAAAGGTGTCGTAGCCCAAAGTCTTATTGAGTTTCTGGTTCATCGCCATTGACTGAGAGACTATGCTCTAATCAAGACTTGGAAGAAAAACAAGTTGGAACCCTCATGGGAAGGACCCTACCTTGTCTTGCTTACCGCTGAGACCACTGTTCAGACTGCAGAATGAGGTTGCACCCCATCACACTTGGGTTAAGGGTGTACCACCAACCTCTCAGGGTAGAGACACCTCAACTTGGATGGTCATACCAGGACATAGCCCCTTGAAATTAACACTAAAGCAACTGTAAGCTGTCTTAATAGCCATCATGTACTAGGTTTTATTTGCTTTAGGGCTCTGGAAAATTGCAAGGGCTTACAATGTGGGCTGGGGAAATGTGTACAATCTGGATCATGCTTACCCACTTAAGTTATTGATTAATATAACCAGGAGCGATAAGCCCATAACCCTTCAATTTGATGCCTGCCAAACCATCAAAGGCAGCTACAGGCCTATTCCATTTACATGTATCCTGATACCTCACTGGGAGCAAATGGTCTATCGCCTTGTCCTACCTGGAATGATGTATGGTGGACCATTCTACCATGGCTGGATGGCTATACCCTAACCAGCAGATAAAAACTTTAGTCAACTAAAGGCTAGAATACATCTATACAGAGGTACCCCTCCCTATGCTTGCCAGAATTTACAGTGTAATCCCTTGCTCTTCACTATAGATAACTTGAATGACTTGGATAGTTCAGCCTCTAGGCCAAAAGATTGGCTAGGACTAGATTTAGGAGTAGATGTCACAGGACAAGATCCCCAAGGGAGGTTTGCTCTGAGACTGGTAGCCCCACCCAAGGGCATCATCACTGCCATCACTAGTTCTACCTCTAAGCTGAGGGGAAATCCCTTTGTACCACAGAATGATCCTACAAAAGGGACCCTAATTGAAGTTGAGGATTCAAGACAAACTTTGCAAATAGAAGAAGGATATAAGGAAATGAATGCCTGGGTGGAATGGATTAAATATACTATACGCACCCTATATAAAAGCAACTGTTAACGCTTTTGCGGCAGCAAGGCCAGGGGTACAAGTGGTCCCATTTCCATTCAGATGGCCTCAGACATGGGATGGAATGTATGTTTGCCTTGTATCAGGAGGAAACCACCTGGGGAAACGCTTTCTGTAAGACTTCCTGTTGTTCCCATCCAACAGAGGTAAAGAGCAAGGGTTCCCCAAAATGATCCAGCCCCCATCTTCTGAAGTAAATTATACCTCCTGCCTCTCAAGGTAGAGGGGAACAGTACTCAAAGTACATGGGAAATTTATTTGGATATGTAAATGGCTGAGTATCCTCAGAAGCCAATCATTCTGCACTGTGAATATCCCATGCTGATGTCTGGTGGTATTGCAGGGGACCATTACTTGCGGCCTTGCCTTGCCAATGGAGTGGAACTTACTCTCTTACAAAAGAGAAGACATAAGTGGGTTACTTGAAAGTCATTGGTGATAGATTAGGGAGGCTGGAGAAAGCAAAGTGGGGGAAACCACTGGGATTGGATAATAAGTAAAATGATCCATCTTTAACATAGGTCAATACAGAATAGTTAATAGTCAACAATTAATATGATAAAAAAAACAAGAGGATTTGTAGTCTCTGCTTTGGTGCATTGGTTGTGCCCTGAGGGGTCCCAAAAAAGGGAAGTTATCCTGACATTCCCAAGGTATGTTATCATAGATGCAAAAGACAATAGACAGGCTTAGTTAAGGTAAAGATTGACTTTTGTCAGGGAAGATTCTAGCCTAGGACATAAACTGCCATAAACTGCTTTTTTTAAAAAAATGTTTTAATTTCAGATCATCCTTTGTGGTTACTTTAGGTCCCTAAGTTTTCAAGGTCACTACACAGACCTTCCCTGAACTTGTCAGGTTAGCACGTGGCCCCTTTTCATCCACACTGAATGCTTGTCACCCCCAAATTCATACGTTGAAACCTAATACCCAGTGGGATGGGATTAGGAGGTAGGGCCTTTGGAGGTGATTAGGTCATGAAGGTACTGCCCTTAATAAAAAAAGACCCCAGACATATGTAAACTTTCAACAATAAAGATTTCAACTAAAAAGAGAGAGAGAGAGAGACCCCAGAGAACTCCCTTCTGCCATGTGAGAACACAGCAAATATGTTAGGGGCAAAAATAGAATATTGGGGAATAGCTATGGTTATGGGAAATATTAATGATGCTCATGCTCTATTAACCATGATTACCTTGTGTTGGTTAAAGAAAGGACATTCTGACATGGCTGGGAGTTGTACACTGCCAGGACCTGGGAGTCAACCTTGGACCTAGAAGTCAACCTTGGAATGTAGCACAATCTTATTCAGGAACTGCCTATTATCATGGAAAGATTAACAACCTTGTTGCCCAAACAGTGGAGTCCTACTCAGCCTGCATTGCCAACTTCCCCGTGTAATCTTTGTCTTATCCTACATAAACAGCTGGTTTATGGGGGTCTGCAGAGCAGATTTTTGTGGATGACCTGCTGCTCTCCCATACCGCTAGCAGTATTGGAATAAACACTCACATATGCTTCAACTCTGTCTCTGATGAATTGGCTCAAGTAGTGACAGGCAGCCCAGACCCATTGATTATCTAGTTTCAAATAGACGAATGCCTACGAACCACGAAGCAGGCTCACATCAGAGACTGAATCGGCCAGTTCCTTGACCTTGGACTTCTCAGCCTCCATAACTGCAAAATCAGTTTCTATTGTTTATAAGTCACCTAGTCTATTATTCTGTTATAACAGCCCAAACAGACTAAACCAGTGGTCGGTAAACTCATTAGTCAACAGAGCCAAATATCAACATTACAACGACTGAAATTTCTTTTTTTTTTTTCTTTTTTTTTTTTTTTAATATTTTATTGATTTTTTACAGAGAGGAAGGAAGAGGGATAGAGAGTTAGAAACATTGATGAGAGAGAAACATCGATCAGCCGCCTCCTGCACGCCCCCTACTGGGGATGTGCCCGCAACCAAGGTACATGCCCTTGACCGGAATCGAACCCGGGACCCTTGAGTCCGCAGGCTGACGCTCTATCCACTGAGCCAAAGCGGTTTTGGCGAAATTTCTTTTGAGAGCCAAATTTTTTAAACTTAAACTATATAGGTAGGTACATTGTTATTAACTTAATTAGGGTACTCCTAAGCTGGCCTTTGCTAAAAACTCAAGGGGCCAAAGAGCTGCATGTGGCTCGTGAGCCGCAGTTTGCCAACCACTGGACTAAACAAAGCTTAAAGATCACATTTATCAATATCAGACAATTCTGGACAAATTTCAAGAATATTCAATTATATTTGTCGACTATTAAACTCAATGTTTCTTAGAGACCCAGAAGAGTATTCAAAGGGGTATTTCCAGGTTCTCTGATCAGAACAGCATAAAGTTGTGTTTAAAAAACAAAACACAAAAACATAAGTGACCCTATTTCTCTGGTTAACTTCATTCTCAGTTAGGCCAGTTTTGGCTAAACCATTGGTCAGTATGGATAGAGCAAAGTTTCTCAAGACACAGTCAGTCACAGGGATGCTTTAAATGATCGATTTTAACTTTTCAAATGCTCACATAACCTCTGACCAATTCTTTCCAAAGGTTGAGTGTTCCACCTCAGGAAACAGTCCATGGCAAGCTTTAAATGACTATTAGAAAGTCCTCTAGGCAAAACTAAACATCATCTCTTATTTTGCTTGTTGGAGCTTCACAAAATAGTCTTTTGTATACTGATAATAATATATTTAAAGCCAGGAAACTTGGGTTTTCTAGTCACAGTTTTATATAAACAAACATCTAAATAACTATCATAACTTCAATTAATGATAAATACAACTCCACAAATTGATTTTTATAATCTCAATTTGGAAATTGAAAAATAAGAAGAATGTAGAGTTAAAAGATTCTCCTAGGGATTATGTACTTGAGTCAACTTGTAAGGTAAAACTTTTTAATATCAATTTTACTCTTAAAAATCTCTCATATTGCTCACAAAGTAAAATTCCAATAAAGCTGATTTTACCTCGAGGATTAGAATAGATTGTTCTTTTGACTAAGTTGCAGATAAAGTGGTTGTCTGGCAGTTAG
Source organism: Plecotus auritus (assembly GCF_963455305.1). Lineage (NCBI taxonomy): Eukaryota > Metazoa > Chordata > Mammalia > Chiroptera > Vespertilionidae > Plecotus > Plecotus auritus. The sequence continues at coordinate 103,550,050 of NC_137771.1, forward strand.
AGCCATTTGTATGAGTAATACCTCTAATTCACTTGGTATGAGTGCACATTGTTGAAATTATCCATATTATGCAACATTACAAAATGTTTTTTTAGTGTTTTCCATTGAAAGGAAAAAATTCTTATTGAGTACCTTTAAGATGCCAGGCATTGTGCAAGGGTGGCAGCACTTGTCACATATTCATCAATAAATGTGGAGTAACAGATAACTGAATGGGGAAGCCAGTTCCTGAGATGAAACTGACATCTAAAAGAGAAGATTGAGAAAAGAGTATGGTAACATGAAAGTAATGTTATTCAGAGGAAAAATAGTGGATAGTAACACAAACAGCTCTACTGCTATGTCTTGAAAAATTAGTTCACAAGTTTCATCTTCCAGTACTCTAATATTAAGCATTTCAATGAAAATTTGACTCACCATTGAAGGAACAATGGTTTGCAGAGTATTCACTTTTAAGATTAACTCACAAGAAGCTCTAAATAATGCCATTATTTAGCAAAATAAAAAAATAATTTTCCACTAGGAAAAATTACAAAAATATGTTCAAATGGATTGCTCATTGAATCCTTTCCAGATACCTATTTCTAAGGAAAAAAAAGTCATTTTAGAAATGAAACTAGATTTATCTAGTACTTCAGGTATAATGAAAAAAGTTGTCATAAATCAACAGCAATAACAGAAAAACCAAGCACCAATCATAACAAAATCTTCCAAGAGGAAACAATGGCGGACAATTACACTGAATCCTATATCCCTCTGTCATCTGATAGATGTCAATCTTGTTAAAATGAAGATCAAAAGGCAGGTTGGATGAGGAAGTGAATTCATTAATGTCCAATACTATTGATAGATACTGAAGAAAATAGAAAAAGGTATACTCCATACCTTTCTGAAGGTTCAGTCTGGGTGGGAGCATTCATGGTAGGTAGGTGGTATGTGCAGGAGCCATAGGCTTTATTTTTTTTTAAGGTAGTAGTAGAGGTAATACCTTCTGTGTAAGTTGATTCATCCATCACTGTCAAAATTTTGCCATTTGAAGTGTAGAAAAAATGTGAAAAAAAAACCCAATTTTAAGATCTCACTGCCATTTACTTTGTGACCCTGAACAACCATCAACCTTTATTTCCTTATATGTAAACTAGAGGCCCAGCGCACAAAATTCATGTGTGGGTACGGTCCCTAGGCCTAGCCTGTGATCAGGGCCATCTTCCCTGGCTGCACGCAGCCAGCCCTGCGCCCCGCCCCCGCCACCCACCCCAGTTCCCCTTTTGCCATCAGGCGATCAGCGCTTGATAGCCAGGGAAAGGGACTGAGAGGTCAGCTGTTTCCGCCCGCTCACTGGCCCCACCCCTGCGGCGGGTTGCCCTCTGTGTGTGGGGCGACTGGAGGGGTGGGGGCCTTGGCCTGGTGCTGCCCGCATCCCCAACCACTCATCCCCAGTTCCTTGTTCGCCATCAGGCCGGGGAAAGGGACCGAGAGGTAGTCAGTGCACCTCATAGTGACTGGTTGAGTGGTCATTCTGGTCGTTCTGCCATTAGGTTCAATTTTCATATTACCCTTTTATTATATTTGACTAGAGGCCCGGTGCATGAAATTCGTGCATGGGGGGGCGGTTTCCCTCAGCCTAGCCTGCACCCACTCCAATCGGGGACCCCTCGGGGGATGTCTGACCGCCAGTTTAGGCCCACAGGGATCGGACACCCCTTGCACAATCTGGGACCTCTGGCTCCTAACCACTCACTTGCCTGCCTGCCTGATTGCCCCTAATCCCTCTGCCTGCCTGCCTGATTGCCCCTAACCTCTCTGCCTGCCTTCCTGATCGCCCCTAACTGCCCTCCCCTGCCGCCCTGATCAAGCCCCCAACTGCTCTCCCCTGCTGGCCTGATCACCCCTAACTGCCTCTGCCTGCCTGATCACCCCTAACTGTCCTCCCCTGCTGGCCTGATCTCGCCCCCAACTGCCCTCCTCTGCCAGCCAATTTGGTTCTGATTGGTTTCTATGCCAGTCAGTGTCAAAAGCTCCGCCTCCTAGGCAGCCATTGGCTCCTCACAGTTGACCCAGATTTGGTTCTGATTGGTCAGTTTCTATGCCAGTCAGCATCAAAAGCCACACCTCCTAGGCAGCCATTGGCTCCTTACATTCACCCAGATTTGGTTCTGATTTGGTCAGTTTCTATGTCAGTCAGCATCTCAGCCTATCAATGGGGCCTGATCAGAAATGTGGAGCTAATTAGTGGAGGCCTGGAGAGAAATGGAGGCATGGCTATTGGCCAGGCTGGGAAAGAGAGGCAAGTTCTGATCAAGGGCTGCCACAGAGGCTACGGATCAGACCCTGCCTCTCTCTCTGCAGGCCTCTCTCCGGGCCTGATCCACAGCCCCCTAGGCAGTCAGTGCTGGGTTGGGGCTATGGCAGGGGTGGGCAAACTTTTTGACTCGAGGGCCACAATGGATTCTTAAACTGGACCGGAGGGCCGGAACAAAAGCATGGATGGAGTGTTTGTGTAAACTAATATAAATTCAAAGTAAAGGAGCAGAGGGGAGAGCAAGAGAACCCTCCGCTCTTTTGGCTCCATGGGCCGGATAGAACAGCAGAACGGGCTGGATCCGGCTCTCGGGCTGTAGTTTGCCCACGGCTGGTCTATGGCAATGGCCCCAGTCAGTGCTGGGTTGCTACGGCAACCCAGCACTGACTTCCGGTCTGGTTGAGCCTTGGGTGGTAACAGTCATTATGACCCTGGCTCTTTATTATATAGAGGCCCAGTGCACGGGTTGGGGCTGGCTGGCCTGCTCTGATGGGGGCCCCAGATCGGGCTGGGTGTCCCTGCTGGGGGGCGGGGCCGGCCAGGGGGAGGGGCCGCAGTCATTCTGGTCGTTCCAGTTTTGGTAGCTGGGCTTTTATTATATAGGATTAGGGATACATGATCACTAACTTCAAGGGATAGGAAGAGACCAAATAAACTGAAATGTCAAAAAGCATTGTATGAACCATAAAACATGATAAAGGACTAGAGATATTTAGACAATTCAGAGAAAAAAATCTAGTATGAACCTTTTATTTGACAAAACAAACTATAAATTTTACATTCTAAGCTCCCAAAGTTTCACTTATTTAAAAAATAAAAGACAAGGCATCCTGGACACCCAGATTTCAGGTATGAATAAAATAGTACCAGATTTTCAAGTTATATAAGCTGGTTGCATTTTATATACCATAAATGTGAAGAGAACTATGACATACATTCATTAGTTTCAAATGTACCTATAAAAAAACACATGGACATTCTTGAGTTTCCTAACTACACAGTTTCATATCAACAAACATCTAAGTAACTGACATAATTTCCATTAATGATAAATACAACTTCACAAATATCAAATTACACAAATAATTTGCTCTTTATAATCTTAAATTGGAAATTGAAAAATAAGAGGAATTAGAGTTAAGTAGCTGAAAATGCTACATGAGCACATTGTGACAAGGAATGTACAAGTAGTTTCCCTCAGGAATGATTTTTAAAAATTTAAAGTAAATTTTATCAGAAAAGTTAAAATCTCTAGTGTGAAAAGTTGTATGAATTATTAGCTCAATCTCTAAAGCTCTAGCAAATTACAGATTTTTGTGCAATTAATTAGTAACATACACATTTAAGAGCTTAATACCAACTGTTTAATAGAATGTTTAGGTGGTTCTGAAGTGTCTACTCTTTATAGTTTACTTTAGCTTTACATGTCAATGAAAGATAAGATTCTTCAGTGGGAAGTTATAGCTTATTCTGCACTAGATACAGGTGATGTGTATATGATTCAGAGCAAATAGTGGCTTTCACCTTCAAGGAATCTACTTTTAATTTATACAAAATTAGATTTTCACCCACATGTATGGAAAAAGTGCTTCTCAAATGTATATGGCCCCCATTTCCATAATCCTAAAAGAAAAATAAAGGCACATAAATGGATAATAGTTTATATTTTTTATGTGAATATTCTTCATTAATCTTTAAACAAATTCACTCTAGAGATGTGTGATAAACTTGTTACAAATTTCTATGACTTGGGGAAATTAAAGATCTAAGATCTCTCTAAAGACTGCAGTGGTATACAATTCATATATTGGTTCATTCACTCTGCAAGCCAACTCACCTCTTAATCTCTATAGGCTGCAGGTACTTGTTTCATCAATGAGACCAAAAAGACTAAAGAAGGACTTGTGGAATTAGTCTCCCAGGAAAGTTGTTTTGAATCTTGTTACAAATAGATTTAATTTGCTTGTGAGTTAAATTTTACAATTATAAAATATTCACACTAATGTATTTGAATGGAATGTAATTAAGAATCATGTGTAAGTATTTAGTTTTAATGACTGGTATTTTTCACTTACATGCAAAGAAATTCAATAGCCAGCAGTATTTAAATATAGAAATAGTACAATCTCTTCTCTTTTCCCTTTTATAAAGTGCTATTCTTAACTGGGTAGAGTTACTATCCAGCTTCTCATTAACTTCACTGTATGTCTATTTAGATTCAAGGAAACAATGAAAAATTGAAAGGATTTAGTATTTTAAATATTTGCAAAATATTGCTACAAAGCATAAACTATGAGCATGTTTATTAGTAAAACAAAAAGTGTACCTTAGGTTGATTTAATAATTACTTGAGAGAAGCATAGGCTCACGTACACTTATGCCAATTTTTGCTAATCATCTAAACCAGAAACAGTTCTGTAGGCAATCCAAGTCTAAGCACCATCAACTAGGGTCATGTCAAATAGAAAGAATGGTTATATAACCCCAGAATAAAAACTTCAGCAAATTTAGACTTTTAGAATAGCAAAACAAGTCAGTGAGAATCGGAACCACACGCAATATTTTACTTAAAAGTACCATAGGTTGTTCAAGGTATTTTCTTTAAACGAAAATTTGGGTAGTTATTAGTAATGCACCTTAATACTGAGAGCAGTATGATAGTTAAGAGGAAAGCATACTACAGATTAACTAAAAGTGAATGTTGCTTATTTCTTTAGTTCAGTGATTAAAGCTGAAATTGCTTTTTAAAAACAGTTGAACACTTACAATACAGTAGGATACCAACAGGATTCCCATTTTTATTCATTTTCTAATTAGAATTTTTGCATTTCAACTCTTACCTCACCTACGTAAAAATCTTAAAAAGCAAATGCAATTAGTTTTTGTTCACACTTAACAAATGTTACCAGTTTCATTACAATTTGCATATCTTGTTTTTGGAAGAGTAACCACTTTTAACAATCATAAACGAGCAATATTCCTCACTTAGCATAGCATCCAATAATGGTTAAATCAAAGAAACCCTCAGTCATCAATTCTGCACCCCCAATTTAGATACATCTGTAGTCTTTACAAACAGGGACTCCAGGGCAGAGGAATGGCATGGAGAAAAGAAGCCTAAGTCAAGGTTTGATGAATCACTTGGAAAGCCACCTCTCTCAGAATACTAGGGGGAACTCCCCTCCTTCCGCCTTCCCCCACTCCAAACCCCCAAAGCAAGAATGCATAATTTAGCCTAAGTCTTTTCTGGTCTCATTTACTTGCCTGCCTCTAGTATTGTAGTTCGGAGGACAAGTAACTCTTAGAATTTTCTAAAAAATTATTTTTACCCAAATACATTGGACTTCGGTCTCAATTTGAATGAGGGTAAATGGCCTTTAAGAGATCGATCCTCTTCTTCCTGCCCCCCCTCCTCCAGGGGCTGCTCCGGGTCTCTGAAAAAGGGTGTGGTGTGGATGATCTGGGTTCTGAAGTGGATTTTGTTGAGTCTGGGTTTTATTCGCCCACTAGAGCTGCCTGAGGCTTTTCGTCCTGGGTCCTTTGCTTTGCCTCCTGCCCATCCCTCAGCCAGGTGATGGTGGTGGTGATGGTGATGATCCCCTCCATCCTCCAGGACGTGCGAGAGTTTGTAGGTGATGAGGTGGGAAGGAAGCACTTTTGAAAGCCTCCAGCGCCCACCCCCGCTGCCTGTGGCACTTTCACCATCGTCCTCGTCCAGGGCTCCCACCAGGTTCTTGATCTCCTCGGCGATGCTCTGACTCAGGTACTGCGAGGCCTTCTTCCCACTGTAGTCCCTGAGGTCCACGTCTGCGTCGTAGGCCCCCACCAGCAACTTCACCACCTCCACGTGCCCGTGCATGGCTGCCAAGTGCAGGGCGGTGTAGCCTCCACTCGTCTTGGCGTTGATGTTCACTGGCAGCTGGTGTTTGTTGGCGAAGTTGACTAGCATGGCCAGGAGCTCCTGTCGGCCGTGCTTGGCAGCCCAGTGCAGGCAAGTGAAGCCGGTGATGAAGTCCCGCTTGGTCAGCAGGCCAGGCTCACAGGCGAGCAGCGCTTCTAGGCTGTCCCACTTGCCGTCCGAGGCCGAGAGCATCCAGGCGTGTTCTAAAGGGTCTAGCGTCACCGAGGCCCCGCTGCTGATTTCCTCCTCTGCCGAGGACGAAGCAACAGAAGCGCTGTCTGAGTCGCCCCCGCCTTTGCCGCGTCCTCCCCCAGAGCAGCCCCCGGTGCTGCTGCCCCCCGTACAGACGCTCCTCTTCAGCTGCGGGGAGTTGCCCATCACAAGGTCCCGGAGGTTCTGGCGAGTAGACCTTGGAGTGGTGGTTCCCCCGTGAGAGCTTCCTCCCTCCGCCTCCTCGCAGAACTGGGGCTGGGGTTCCAGGTCCTCGCTGGGCTCGGGGGTTGGTGCTCCGGCCGGAGGCTGCGCGCCGCGCCGCGAGTTCTTTCTCCTGGCCCCGCCGTTCAGGGGCGACCCGCTCTGGCCGTCGCCGGCCAGGCTGGACGGCCCAAGCGCGGCGGAGGAAGACTCTTCATCGCCGGGTTCACAGCCCAGACCGGGGGACGCCGCCTCGGGGTACAAGCCGCTCTCCCAGCACTTGGCCGGGTTGTCGGACGCCTCCGGGTCACCGCCTCCGTGGGGCTCGGGCTCTGCAGTCACCGAAATGCGGGGCAGGTCCCGAGGGGGCGCGGCCTTGGGTGACTGTGGGCCTTCGCAGAACCTCCTTTTGAGATGCACGTACTTGGAGCCGTCGGCGGGGTCGGTGCGCACAGTGGCCACGGCATTGACCAGCTCCTTGAAGTGGGCGCGCCGCTCGGGCTCGCCGCCCAGGGCACCCCTGAAGTGCTGCACCAGCTCGGCGTGCCGGGCCCGGCCCCCGCGCTCCGCGAGGAAGCGCAGCACCGCCTCGGGGCCGAGCTCCGCCGGGCCCTCCATCCGGGATCGCGCTGCTCGCTTGGCTGCGGGCGGGCGGCGGGAGACTCAGCCCGGCCCCATCGCGGTGCGCTACCAGGTGCGGGCTCCGCGAACTCCAAACCTCCGCTCTGCGACGGGAGACGCCGCCACTAGCTCACAGGGCCGCGCCCCGCGCGAACACGCCTCCGCCGGCACCGCCCCGTCCCGCCCACTTCCGGTCCCCGCGCGGCCGCAATCTCGGCTCCGGCCGACCGCCCGCGGACACGGCCCCGAGCCCGCCCACTTCCGGCCCTCGCGCGGGAGTGCCTCCGGCCGCCGCCAGCTGAGTAGTCCTGGCCGCATCCCCTCTCCCTCCCGGCCCAGGGTCCTGCAGCCACTTGCCCCGCACAGACTCGTCCCGCGACACGTCGTGGGACACCCCTGTGAGAGGCTCGCTCGCGCCCGCGTCACTGAGGCCGCCGGCTTGGCCCCGCCCCTCCCGTAGCGCCGCCTCCGGCCCGCGCCCCGCGTCCCGAGCCCTTCCCGGACCCCCGCTCCCTCCGCCGATGCGCTGCTCCGGTCGTGGCGAGACCGCCGCTCCGCCCGCCCTCGGCTCACTTCGCCCTGCTCCCGCCGGAACCATGAACTCTGAGGAGGCGCGGCACCTGGTGAGTCCAGGCGACCCCCCCAGGGCCGGGCTCCCAGGGTCTCCGCCCCGCCGTTCCCGGGGTCCCAACGTAACTTCCTCCCGCGCGTCCGGTCGGGCGGTGGTGGGTCCCGCCCTCCGCGGTCCTTGCGGGCTCCGCGGTCCCTCTTCTAGGGGGAACGGACCCTCTCTCCCCCTCGGTCCACGGGCGTCGGCGGGTGGCCCGCATCCGGCGCGCGAGGTCTCCCAGCTCTCCGCGCCGGGCGGGAGCGCTCAACTTTTTGCACGGCTTCCAGTCTTCGCCAAAAGTTAAATGGAAACAGTGATCGTGGGTCCGTGTGTTTATAACGGTTTTGGACACCGAGCTGATGTCTACAACGGTAGCGATCTTCTGCAGTCGTGGCCTTTCCCTGACTCGACCCTCGGGGTCCGGCGCGCGGTCCTCTTCCTGGTCCTCCGCTAAAATTCGATCCCCCCCACCCTCTTTTGGGGGGGACGTTGGCACCTTCGTGCATTAAAAGACGGGTGACTGAGCTGTCCGGTGTTTTATACCTTTCAAACCAGTTACATGTTTTTATCTCATTTGAAGCCAGCGGTTCTCAACGTGTGGTCACAGTTATTTTCCTAACAATACCAAGCTATCATTTGCCTTTTCCACACTTGTCCCCTTGTGAGTGTAGGTTGTTTTTCAGAGGCTACATGATGTGGACCTCACCGTCCCGAGGGCCGATGGAATGTGTCTCTGTGCACACTTGTGTAAATTTTTTATTTTAATTTCTAGTACTACAAATATCGATGGTTGTAATCCATGCAAACAAAAGCTCTCTGGGGGGCCTGAGACCAAAAAGTTTGAGACTGGTCTAAGCAGTCTCTTGAGTCAGAAGGTTCCATTGTAGGAACAGTTTACCGATTGCAGCCTGAGAGGTTAGGTGATGTGTCCAAACTACACAGCGTTTCTGACAGAGCCGGGACAGCCCTGATTCCGCCAGGTCTCCTCCTACTCTATGATGTACTTAGAGAAGTCTCGGTTTTTCTATCTGAACTGCCTTGTTACAGTGGCTGTGTTTGTGTGCATGTGTGGGTGAGAAAAATGTGTTTTACAAACTTTGGTTCATAGTAATCTTCAGAATTAAACTTGTGCTGAAGAAAGCGCTTCATTTAATTGGCGTTGGATTTCTTGTCAACTGCACTTATTTTGCAGTTCAGTAGTAAGGCTATCTTTATGTATTTTCTAATTAAACTTTTCATTTTGCGATAATTGTAGATTCACATGCAATAAAGATCTGTACCCTTTATTCAACTTTATTCAATAATAACATTTGCAAAACCATTGTACAAGACCACAACCAGGACATTGATTGTTAAGATAGAGAACTTTCCACACCAGAAGGATCCCTTTTATACTCATACCCACTTCATTTCCACTCCACCTCCTTAATCTCCAACAACCACTAATTTGTTATTCCTTTCTATAATTTTGTCATTTTATGACTGTTATTTAAAGAGCCACACAGTATTTAACCTTTTGGGATTGGACTTTTTTCACTCAGCAAAATTCTCTGGAGATTCATCTAGGTTGTTGCATGTGTCATTAGTTTGTTCTTTTTAATTGCTGAGTAGTATTCTATGGTATGGATGTAGCACACTTTGTTTGAAGCACATCTAGGTTGTTTCCATTGTTGGGTTATTAATGAATAAAGCTGCTGTAAACATTGATGTACAGTAACATGTAATGTAAAATAATGAACAACACATAAGACTTCAGTTTTCTGGGATAACTCCCCAGGAGTACAGTTGCTGGGTCCCATAGTAGCTGGGTGTAAATATTTATAAGAAACTGCTAAACTTTCCCAACGTTTTTGCACATTTTCCATTCCCACCAGCAATGTATGAGAGATCAGGTTCTCCACATCCTCACCAGCATTTGGTGTTCCTATCGTTTATTTAGGAATTCTGATAGGTATATAGTGATTTATTGTGGTTTTAACTTGTGTTTCCATGATGGCTAATGATGTTAAACATCTTTTCATGCGTTTATTTGCCATCTGCATATTCTCCTCAGTGAAAGTCTTTTGTCCATTTTCTAACTGAATTTTTTAAATAGTTGGTTTTAGAGGTTTGTTTTTTTTTTAATATATTCTAAATACTAGTTCTTCCTTGATATGTGATTTGCAAATGTTTTCTCTTAGTCTGTAGTTTTTTCTTCTTCTTAATAGAAGAACCCTTTGCAGAGCAAACATTTTTAATTTTTATAAACCATTTTTTTCCATTTTTCCTCTTATGGATTATACTTTTATTAAGTCTAAGAATTATTTGCTTAGCCCTAGATCTCAAAAGTAGTCTCTTATTTTTTCTTCTAAAAGTTTTCCAGTCTATGTTTTGCATTTAAGCCCATGACCCATTTTGAATTAAGTTTTATATAAGGTGTGAGACTTAGATTGAGGATCATTTTTTGCCATGCTCCAGCACCATTTGTCAAAAAGGCTGTCTGTCTCCTATTGAGTTGCTTTTGCACTTTTTTCAGAAATCAGTTGAGCATATTTGTGTATCTATTTCTGGGTTTTCTAATAGCACGGTCTTGATTCCTGTAACTAAATAATAAGTATTGAAATAAAGTAGACTGATTCTTCTCACTTAATTCTATTTTTCATTTTTTTTTTTTTTGCTATTCTAGTTCTTTTGTCTTTAATTATAAATTTTAGATTAGTCTAAATAATTTTGCTGGCATTTTTATAGGAATGATGTTAAATCTGCATATCATTTTAGGGAGAATTTATATCTCTACTATGTTGAGTCTTCCAACTTATGAGCATAATATTTCTCCCCATTATTTCATATTCTTTAATTTCATCAGCATTATATACAAGCTCTGCATATGTTTTGTTACAATACTCCCCATTTTCCTAGTACGTATGTTCCAGGATCCCTATATATGCTGTTTTTTCCTCTACACCCTTTCCACCTAAAAAAGGAAGCATTTTATGGCTTCTCCTTGGCATAGTCAAATTGCCAGCATCACTACTCTTGAGTTTTGGAGCCATTATTAAGTAAAATAAGGTTTACTGAACACAAGTACTGCAATACTGTTAATCTGATAACTGAGATACTACTAAGTAACAGGTGGGAAGCTTATACAGTGTAGATACGCTGGACATAGGGATGTCGCTTCCTTGAAGATGGAGCGGGATGGTGTGAGATTTCATAATGTTATTCAAAACAGCATGCAATGTAAAACTTATTATTACTGAAATTTTCCATTTAATATTTTCAAACTGTGGTTAATAACGGAAATTGAAAGTATGGAGAGAATAGATAAGCGGGGGACTACTGTATACCTATTTTATTTTATTTTTTTAGTAATTGTAAACTGTCTATATACTCAATCTTAAAATAACATGAGATGCCTTTCAATTGCATTTAGCAATCATGAAGAAAATAGCTTTACATTTTTCTTTAATGTATGTATACTAGAGGCCCAGTGCACAAATTCGTGCATGGATGGGGTCCGGCTGGCCCGGCCCCACTTGGGGCAAATCAGGGCTGGGCCTGTTGGGAGGAAGAGATGGTGGGAGGTTGGCTGGCCAGCCCACCCCAATCAGGGTGATCAGGGCCTGATAGGGGTTGGGGGAGAGACTGCAGGAGGTTGGCTGGCTGGCCCCGCCCCCTGTTGGGGTGGGAGAGTCTGGTAGTGAGCAGTACTTATTAAAGGATATTTAAAACTAAAGGGAACTCTAGGCATATTTTACTTCTTGGTTCATATTTTTACCTTTTTAGTGGTCTAGTGATCTCTAAAGATCTTTGCAAACATTAAAGTATTCAAGATGCATTTTTATATGGATTTGTTCTTTGCTGCTCTGAATACATCCAATGGGTAAGTGAATGCTACCAAATGCTAAAGTGCATTCACTATGGCAAGGATTGCAGTGCTTGCATTATTACATACTAGAGGCCTGGTGCACAAATTCATGCACCGGTGGGGTTCCTCGGCCTGGCCTGTGGGATCGGGCCGAAACTGGCCCTCTGACATCTCCTAAGGGGTCCCGGATTGCAAGAGGGTGCAGGCCAGGCTGAGGGACCCCACTGGTGCACGATCGGGGCTAGGGAGGGATGTAGGAGGTTGGCCAGCTGGGGAGGGATCGCGGGAGGGCTCCAGGGAGTGTCTGGCCCACCTTGCTTGATCCCGATTGGCCAGACCTCAGCAACAAGCTAACCTACTGGTTGGAGCATCTGCCCCCCCTGGTGGTCAGTGCACGTCATAGCGACTGGTTGACTCTGCCCCCTGGTTATCAGTGCATGTCATAGTGAACGGTTGAGCGGCCTTAGCATATCATTAGCATACTGGAGGCCCATTGCACGAAGATTCGTGCAATAGGCCTTCCTTCCCCTGGCTGCTGGCACTGGTTTTCCTCTGGCACCCAGGACCCAGGCCTTCGCTCTGGCTACAGTGGAGAAGCCAAGCCTCTTCAGTCTTCAGTCTTCAGTCTTCAGTCTTCAGTCTTCGCTTGGGCCAGAGCCTTCAGTCTTCGCTCCCTGCCTGCATATGCAAATTAACCTTCCATCTTTGTTGGGCTAATTTGCATACTCACTTCTGACTGGCTGGTGGGCATTGTGGAGGCATGGTCAATTTGCTCTTTTATTAGTGTAGATTACCCTTTGATTGGTTAAATGGACAACCGGACACTTGGCATATTAGGCTTTTATTATATAGGATTAGAGGCCCAGTGCATGAAATTTGTGCACTGGGGGGGGGGGTGTCCCTCAGCCCAGCCTGCACCATCTCCAATTTGGGACCCCTCGGGGGATGTCCGACAGCCAGTTTAGGGTATTGGGCCTAAACTGACAGTCGGACATCCTTCTCACAATCCGGGACTGCTGGCTCCTAGCCACTCGCCTGCCTGCCTGCCTGATTGCCCCTAACCGCTTCTGCCTGCCAGCCTGATCTCCCCCTAACCGCTCCCCTCGGCAGTAATTGACGCCTAACTGCTCCCCTGCCGGCTCGATCACCCCCAACTGCCCTCTCCTGCTGGCCCAATTGCCCCCAACTGCCCCCCTTGCAGGCCTGGTAGCCCCCAACTGCCCTCCCTTGCAGGCCTGGGTCCCCCCAACTGCCCTCTCCTGCAAGCCTGGTCGCCCCCAACTGCCCTCCCCTGCCAGCCATTTTGTGGAAGCCATCTTTTGATGACATGGGGGCGGCCATCTTGTGATGACGTGAGGGCGTCACATGAGGGCATGACGCCACCGAGGCTTTTATTATATATGATATCCTCCTAATCCCATGAGTTAAATTTCTCCATTTGGGGAGGGAGGGGAATTAACATTCTCTTATTTTGTTCATGTTGTCATTGTACCTCCTTGCCCCATGCCCTCATCTGTGGTTTTGGCAGTTACTTAGTGCACTAGCAGTTTGTATCTGTTGCCATCCATAAACAGTTAATTCTAACAGCCTTCTTAAGCCATACTTTTTAAAAAAAAATATTTTATTGATTTTTACAGAGAGGAAGGGAGAGGGATAGAGAGTTAGAAACATCGATGAGAGAGAAACATCGATCAGCTGCCTCCTGCACACCCTGCACTGGGGATGTGCCTGCAACCAAGGTACATGCTCTTGACTGGAATTGAACCTGGGACCTTCCAGTCCGCAGGCCAACGCTCTATTCACTGAGCCAAACCAGTCAGGGCAAGCCGTACTTTTATTAATTCAAGGAGATCTCTGTTTTGGCAGAATCTATATGCTGCTGGTCATATAGTAACAGAGATTCTGTTGTTTAGAAAAGAATTAAAATTTACAGTTTCCACATAGCGAGAGCCAAAAGAACCTAATGCTGCATTGTAATTTGAACAATTGGAGAAAATATTTTAATCTCATTTTGCATTTGCATATTTTGCTGTATATTTTCTTTTTTATTACTGCTTATAAAATAATACATATATTGTCTTAATCATGTTATCCTCAGTCTAAGTTTTTGTTAGCTACTACTTTACCATGTATTGATTGCTTTTAGTTAGAAAATTTTGTTATATCTTTATGAATTAACTTTTTTTAATGAGGTATAATTTATATACATTGAAATTTATTCTTCTTTAGTATAAAGTTTTATGAGATTCAGTGAATATATACAATTGTGTAACCATAACTGCAAACGTAGAATAGTTCCATCGCTCCGCTTTCCCCAAATTCCTTTGTGCTTCTTTGTAGTCCCTCTCTTAATCTCTGACAATCACTGATCAGTTTTGTGTTCCTGTTGTTTTGTCTTTACCAGAATTTCATATGTATGAATTATTATATTGAGATTCATCCATGTGTTGCATGTTCCTTCTTATTGTTGACTAGTATTTCATTGTATGGTTGTGCCACAATTTATTTTGTTCATCCTTTCTCCATTGAAAAACATTTGGGCTGTTAGCAGTTTTTAAGAGTTATGAATAAAGTTAACTATATATATTCACATGTAGGTTTTTATGTGAATACTAGAGGCCCGGTGCACAAAATTCGTGCACGGGAGGGTGGTGTCCTTCAGCCCAGCCTGCACCCTCTCCAATCTGGGACTCCGAGGGATGTCCGACTGCCCGTTTAGATATCAACGGGCAGTCGGACATCCCTCTCACAATCCAGGACTGCTGGCTCCCAACTGCTCACCTGCCTGCCTTCCTGATTGCCCCTACCTGCTTCTGCCTGCCAGCCTGATCACCCCTTAACCACTCCCCTGCCAGCCTGATTGATGTCTAACTGCTCTCCTGCCAGCCTGTTTGCCCCCAACTTCCCTCCTCTGCCGGCCTGGTCACCCCTAACTGCCCTCCCCTGCAGACCTGGTGCCTCCCAACTGCCCTCCCCTGCTGGCCTGATCACCCACAACTGCCCTCCCTTGCAGGCCTGGCCCCTCCCCTGCTGGCCATCTTGTGGCGGCCATCTTGTGTCCACATGGGGACAGGATCTTTGACCACATGGGGCAGCCATCTTGTGTGTTGGAGTGATGGTCAATCTGCATATTACTCTTTTATTAGATAGGATAGAGGCCTGGTGCACGGGTGGAGGCCAGCTGATTTGCCCTGAAGGGTGTCCCGGATCAGGGTGGGGGTTCCCTTGGGGTGTGGGACGGCCTGGGCGAGGGGCCTGTGGTGGTTTGCAGGCCAGCCACGGCCCCCGGTGACCCAAGCAGAGGCTCTGGTATCTGGTATTTATTTATCTTCTATAATTGAAACTTTGTAGCCTTAAACGGAGGCCTGGGCCGGCCAGGGTGTGCGGAAAGCTTGGCTTCCTCCATCGCCGGGGAAACCCAAGCCTCCTTCCTGCTCTCTCTGTGGCCACAGCCATCTTGGTTGGGTTTAATTTGCATGCTCACTCCTGATTGGCTTGTGGGCGTGGCTTGTGGTATAGCGGAGTGATGGTTAATTTGCATATTACTCTTTTATTAGAAGAATAGGATAAGTTTGCATTTCACTTGGGATAATATCTAGGTGTAGGATTACTGAGTGTGTGTTTAACTAACTTAAGAAACTGCCAAACTCTTGCAAATGTTTGTTCCAGTTTGCATTCCCACCAGTAACAACTGAGAGTTCCTGTTGTCTGCATCCTTGCCAGTATTATCAATTTTTAAAAAGTAATTCTGATATATAGTGATATCTCATGATTTAATTTTCATTTATCTAATGACTAATGCTATTGAGCATCTTGTCATGTGCCTATTTGCCATCCTATATCCTTGGTGAATTGTCTATTTAAAATCATTTCCCATTTTTAAAAATTAAGTTATCGTCTAGTTATTATGCAGTTATACAAGTTTTTAAATATGTATATATATGTTATATAAGTCCTTTATGAGATAAATTATTTACCAGTGTTTTATCCAAGTATGTTTCTTATTTTTTTTAATTCTCTTAACAGTATGCTTTGAAGAGCAGAAGATTTTAGTTTATTAAGTACAATTTAGCTTTTTTTTCTTTATGGATCATGCTTTTGATGTTATAGTAAGAAATCTTAATGTAAGGCCACAAAGATTTTGTTTATACCTTTTCTTCTATTAGGTCTGTGATTCATATGGTACAAGGTATGAAATATGAATTGAGGATCACTTTTTTTTGCATATGAAAGTCCAATTGTTCCAGCACCATTTAAAAAAAAAAAAAAGATTGTCCTTTCTCCCTTAAATTGCATTTGCACTTTGTTGAAAACTCTTGCCCTCCCCGCCCCACCCCCAACACACACACTCTCTCTCTCTCTGTATCACATCACTCTTTCCTGGAGGCATGGTTGTTGACAACATTACTTCTCATTGCCACTTCCAGATCATTCTTCTCTCCCTAAATACTCCCAATTTTGACTCTCACTTAGCTATAACACTATATACTCACCACCTTTCTTTGTTCAGTCATCTCTGAAACCTCACCTCCCTCTATGCTTGACAGTGTTCTATTAGCTCTCTGTAATTCTCTAACATTAGACCTGTCATAATTCTGGGTGATTTCAGTATTCACATAGATTATCCTTTCAATAATCTGCCTTTCAGTTTTTGACCTCCTCTCCTAAAATACCTTGTGTTCTCTATCCTACTGTAGTATCTCCTTGTTGTAGTTTATAACTTGACTGTGTCATTACCCAATAACTGCAACCCCTCCTAATCTCACTTTCAGGCATTTCACTCTGACCATACTTCCTACTTTGCCTGTTTATTTACTCCCTCAGGTAACTCCAAGTCCCATAATTCTTTGATCTAATCTGTTGAACCTTTCCCCTTTCCCTCATATCCTTCATGCCTTCTTTTCCTTTTTTGCCAGCTTTAAGTCCATCTTGTAACATGTATAATTATTTTCTTGCACATCTCAGTTTCATCTCTTGCTTTTTCATTCTTCCTTAGCAAAACCCCCCACACACTTAAACTGTCCCAGGACTCTGCTCTTGTACCCTCACTGCTGATTATGATGGGGGGAAATCATGCTGGTTGTTTTACTCTAATATCATGATCACTACGTAAACTCAAGAGGTTGCCTAAAAATTGTACTGCATTTTCCTCATTCATTCACCCCCTCATTCTTCTTGATAAAGGGTGAGCAGACATTTAAAGAGTTAAATAGTAACTATTTTCAATGCTGTGAGCCACAAGGTCTCTGTCACAATTATGCAATGCCATTGTTTTCTGAAAGCAGCCAGACATGGTAAGTAGAGGAATGGTAGTGGCACATTCTTCGTTCCTCCCTAACGGACTTTTTTTTTTTTTAACCTGTCTTCCAGGACTCCACACTTTTCTGGATTTCTTTCACCCTCCTTCTTAGCCATTTGGACTGGTTGCTCCTCAGTTCTCCAACTTTTAATGTTGGAGAACCCCTGCCCAGGGCTCAATTCTGTGATCCCTTCTCTTTTTTGAATACCTTCAATCCCTGGGTGATTTCATCTCATTCCACAGCTTTAAGTACTAGCCATATATTGATGACTTCAGAATTGTTTTCTTCAGTCCAGATATCTCAGTACTCTCAACTTGTTTGTCCAACTACATACTCAGTACCTTCACTTCAGTATCTAATAGGCATCTCCAATTTAACATGTTCTAAAGAGAGCTCCTGATCTTCCCCTATCCTCCTCCTCCTCCAGACTTCCCAGTTTTAGTAAATGGAAGCTCCCTCCTCCTTATTGTTCAAACCAAAAACTTTGGAACCATTCTCTATATCTCCTCACATCCCACATTGAGCCCTCAGCAAGTTCTGTTGGTTCTGCCTTCAAGGTAGATGAATTTGACCTCATCTTACCTCTTCCACCACTAACATTCTGCCATGATGTCGTTCCTGGATTAGATTAATGCAGCAGTCTCTTAGCTAGTCTTGTTTCTGGCTTGTCATTCTTCATTCTACTTTCAACATAGTAGCTTTAGCAAACCCTTTAGTACAAAGAGAAGTCATGTCCCTCTTATACAAAACCCTTCAAAGCCAAGGCCTTACAACAAGCCACAAGAACTCTGCATGATCTGGCATTGCATTTATCTCTGGCCACTCTGCCTCCCTCTCTGCTCCAGCTGCTTGGTCTTACTGCTATTCCTCAAACACTGCAGTACACACTTGCCTCAGGATCTCTGCCATTGTTAGTTCCCTCTGCCTGGAATGCTCTTCCTCCAGACATCCTCTTCCAGGGGTCCTCAAACTTTTTAAATAGGGGGCCAGTTCACTGTCCCTCAGACCGTTGGAGGGCCGGACTATAGTTTAAAAAAAAAACTATGAACAAATTCTTATGCGCACTGCAGGCCCTGGACGAGTCGGCTGCTAAGCAGGACAGGCAGTGGCACCCGGCGGGCCGGATAAATGTCCTCGGCGGGCCGCATGTGGCCCGCGGGCCGTAGTTTGAGGAACCCTGAGACTTGACCATTCTCCTTTAACCCCTCAGGTCTTTTCAGGTAGGCTTTCCCTAACCACCCTGTTCAAAATGGCACCCTCAACTCTAATTTTGGAAAAGTAAGCAGGTACAGCCTCTTTGAGGGGCAGTTTGGCAATATGTTTATACCTTTGACTAGTACTACATTCTAGGAATTTATTATGAGGAAATTAACAGTTGTTTCTACAGGACTTCCCTTTGGATCCAGCGGGAAGCAGATGTTGGAGTTAGGACTGTTAGAGATTGATTAAGGGTGGAAATTGGGGAGAAGAAGTGATGCCTGTGGAAGAGAAAGGGGGAGGAAGCTAGACTAGAGAGGAAAAGTGTCCAGGCCTTGGTGCAGATTTTGATAGCTGTGAAAGGAAAGAGGTTAGGAAGCAGAATTGGGCCCAAAGAGCTTCAGAGGTTTTGAGTATCTGGCAAAGTTTGGGCCAGCCCAGTGGAGAGCTTTGACTGCTTGTTAGGTTTGCCTGCTTAGGGCAGAAGGGGCCAGGTCCTGACACCCTCACTGTGCTCAGTCTTTGGCTAGGGCAGCCGTGGGCAAACTACGGCCCGCAGGCCGGATTCGGCCCGTTTGGCTATTCTATCCGGCCCGCGGAGCCGAAAGAGCGGAGGGTTCTCTTGCTCTCCCCTCCGCTCCTTCACCAGCAGCAGTGTTAACATGGCAACGTCGGGAAACATGGCCGCAGCTCCTTCTTCTGAGTGGGTGGATTTATATCCGCCCATTCAGTAGAAGGAACAACCTCTCAGTCTTCCAGAGGCTCCTTGTAATGCCCACGGATGCGTCTCCCGACATCACCCTGGGAATGCGTAGACACGTTATCGTGGTGATGTAGGGAGACACGCCCCTGGAGAGCACAGTATCAGAGCATTAGCTAAAAAGGAGACCAACAGCACTGTTCCCACTGAAGTTGATGTTTTAAAGACCAAAAACCTTTCAACCCAGTCTACATTGCCTTCTACATCTACGTCCCGGGCATAATTTGGAAGTTGCACTAAAGAAAATGTTTAATTTACTGTTTACACATTCTGTTCTTTTCTATTTGTTTTAGTTTTAAATTATTTTATTATATTTAAGTTTAATTTAAAAGGCTTTTGTACCTTTCCTTTGTTAGGCAATTTTATTTTGCCTTTGCCATCTTCAATATAAGTTATGTTATTGTGCTATGATTCCTCCATTTTTTGAAGTTTCAAATTATAATAATTAGTGTTTACATTCTTCTTGTTAAAATGTTTGAAATGAATAAAACTATTGAAATAAAAAAAAAAGACCATACCCTTTTATGTAATGATGTTTACTTTGAATTTATATTAGTTTACACAAACACTCCATCCATGCTTTTGTTCTGGCCCTCCGGTCCAGTTTAAGAACCCATTGTGGCCCTCCAGTCAAAAAGTTTGCCCACCCCTGGGCTAGGGGCTTCCTGGGAAGAGCTGGTCTTGGGTTGAGTACTGTGCAGACCCTGAAGGCTCTGCAGCTGGAAGCTGTCAGCATTCTCCATAGCCAAAAGGCAAGTTCTTGATGGAAGGGAGGGAGATCTGAGTGGAGGACAACCTCTTTGGCTGCTGCATGAGGGACATTTATTGCAGTGTTAATTTAAAATGACATAATTAGAAAGGTATTTTTTCCCTATAATAAACATGAAATATTGCTTTTCTAATTAAGGGGGGAAAGTAATTTCAAAGTAAGCTTGCATTTGTATTTTAAGCAGCCATGTTAGTACTGTAAGCTTTTGTTAATCTTGAAACTCCTCTTTTACTAGTACATAAACAATTATCAAGAATTTCCTTGTCTTGATATTTTGAGGCTGAGTGTTAAACTGTTTAGTTATCATTTAAGTTTTGTATTTATTGAAGAGGATGGTAAAATTGAGGTAAAATGGATATATTGATGGGACTTGGACTACCCTAAGCTGCCCTAGACTGAGACTATCCTGGGGGAGATCCAGGCAGGCTTTGCCATATATTGTGTTGCTTTGTCTTATATTACCAAGTCTTACTGATTTCATTTGAATTCTTTTTTTCCCCTGGGTTGTAATTAGCATCTAATTCTAGAATGATCCTGTGCAGAATTTGAATAAGGTAATATAACTATTTATTTTTAGGAAATGTTTAGATTAGCACTGTTAACTTTTTTTAAAGTTTCCTTAACCTGAAGATGTAATAAAATGATTTTAAAGAATGAGTCTGTGTAATCTTTTAAATTATTGTTTTAAGCCAAAGAACCCTGCCCTCAAAACCCATTAAATGGGCCAAGATTTTTATTTTTTTATTTTTGGTCTTAAAAGACTCCAAGAAACACCAGGGGACAATTTGAAAAGTTTGGTTCTATTTCTTTAACTTTATAAAGATAGAATTTATAGGGAAATGAAGTTAAAATGAAGCTATTTTTAAAGTCAAGTCTGAATTCTGTTCCCCCCAGGCTCATTGTTAAACCCAGAGGCTATACACAGTCTCTAAGGAATGTTTCCAAGTAGGGTAAGGAAAGTTATCTAGGGTCCTGTTGTGAAAGAATCCCCATATGTTTTCCTATAATTGGCCCGTACTCCCCACACTGAAATTTTGAAGAAGGGGAAGAACCTGATTTTTTCTGGCACTTTTTCCTACAACTCATTACATACTACAACTTTAAAAAATGAATAATAAGTAAATAAATATGTTAGACTTTGCTAGGAATTAAAGGTACTGTTTAATATTTTTTCTTCTAGGTAGTAAGTATAGAGATTTAAATATATGTATGTTTCTGTATGTATGATGTATATATGTATTTAAAATTAAAAAATGCAGGAAAAGCAAACTTGTGTGACTGTGTAATCAAGTGTAGGAATAGTGATTTTATTAGTCTTCTTTGTGTTTTAGAATGGGATTATGGTTGCCTGCTATAAGTTTGTGTTCTCTGAGATAAGTTCTTAAGATCAAGGGCCATGTCTTCCTCCTCTCAAGACCCCATTGCTCAGCAGTGATTTGCATATAGTAAGTAGGTGGTCAGTGATAGAGCAGACAGAATTCCACTTCTTGGTGGTGGTTACTTTTAATTCAGGGCTTACCACTAAAGGGACTGGGTCAACTCTGGTCTGCTTATTATTTTACCTTTAAAAATGGGACAGGACATTTATTAAAAACAGGTTTCATTCTAAAAGTTGTTTTGGAAATTTGACTAGTAAAGTAGTACCAGTGGAAAATATTAAAAGCAGCTATTTATAATACTTTTTATGTGATTCATTATTATTTCCTGATCAAAACATTTATCCACAGAGATGTTAAGTAGGCTTTTTGGCAGGTATTCAGAAACACCAGAAATGAATAAACAAAAGCAGATATTTGATATTAACTTACATAAGTGACAGAAATGTAACACAGGTTTTATTAGTCAAAGTTTAATGACAGATGAGCACAAAACCAATCATTGTTTTCTAATCAAATTTTACTGGTACTTACCAACCAAACTGCTTACTGAACCACATTTCACAAAAAAACAAGTCATATGTTACCCATTATATTAAAAACTGACTATTTTCTTACTGTAATTTTTTAAAGTTTAATTAAAGTTCTATAGTTGATATGTGGAAATAACAGTCTTCAGTAAATTAGATGTGTGGCATCTCACTTCCATCACTGATGTGAGCAAATGGCACCTTACATTAGGAAGTAACATTGATCGTGGAGTATTCTGCTCTCTCATTCAGTTTATCTCCTGCAAGGCTCTGAACAGGGCTCCTGAAAAGACATTTTCTGTGGCACTGTTTTGCCTTTACCACAAGTCAGCCTCTTCAGATCGGGATGGGGAATGTCCGGACCATGGACTGTATAAGGCCCATGAAATAATTTGGTCTGGCCCTGCCAAGGCATGAGGAGTGAGTTAATTAAATGTTTGACCAGATATAGCAGGCTAATTTTTAAGTTAATAATTTTGTATGGCCCGAGAATGATGTTGTAAATATCCATATAGTCCTAGGCAGAATAAAGGTTCCCCACCCCTGCTTTAGATGGACTGGATGCTTCAAACTGTTTTAGTCAGATACCAATCTTTAGTGTCCCTAATCTGTTTATCAACCTCATTCATAACTTTGCACCAGGAGACCGATGAACCCTTTCTTCTCTTACCAAACTCCATAATCACAATTTATTTTCTCCAGATACGAAATTCTGCTTCCTCCTGGTGCTCAGGGTTTTTTTCTACTTTATTTATTTTTTTTTATTTTTTATTTTATTTTTTTAAAAAATATTTTTTTATTGTTTAAAGTATTACATGTAGTAGTACATGTATCTCCTTTTTTTCCCCCTTGACTTTCCCCCAGCCTCCCCTAGCCCCTATCACATGCCCTCATTCCCCCCCCCCCCCCAGTGTCTTGGGTCCATTTGTTGTGCTTATATGCATGCATACAAATCCTTTGGTTAATCTCTTTCCCCCCCTCCCCAACACTCCCCTGCTTTCCCACTGTAATTTGACAGTCTGTTCGGTGCTTTACTGCCTCTGTATCTATCTTTTGGTTTATCAGGTTATAATGTTCTTTATTTTCCATAAATGAGCGAGATCATGTGGTATTTTTCTTTCATTGCCTGGCTTATTTCACTTAACATAATGCTCTCCAGGTCCATCCATGCTGCTGCAAATGGTAAGAATTCCTTCTTTTTTATAGCAGCGTAGTATTCCATTGTGTAGATGTACTATAGTTTTCTAATCCACTCATCCGCTGATGGACATTTTTCCAAATCTTAGCTATGGTGAATTATGCTGCTATGAACATAGGGGTGCATATATCCTTTCTGATTGGTGTTTCTAGTTTCTTGGGATATATTCCTAGAAGTGGGATTACTGGGTCAAATGGGAGGTCCATTTTTAGTTTTGTGAGGAAACTCCATACTGTTCTCCACAGTGGCTGCACCAGTCTGCATTCCCACCAGGAGTGCACGAGGGTTCCTTTTTCTCCACATCCTCGCCAGCACTTGTCGTTTGTTGATTTGTTGATGATAGCCATTCTGACAGGTGTGAGATGGTACTGCATTGTCGTTTTGATTTGCATCTCTCAGATAATTAATGACTTTGAGCATGTTTTCATATGTCTCTTGGCCTTCCTTCTGTCTTCTTTCGAAAAGATTCTATTTAGGTCCGTTGCCTGCTTTTTTATTGGATCATTTATCTTCCTTTTATTAAGTTGTATAAGCTGCCTGTAGATATTGGAGATTAAACCTTTATCAGTGATAACATTTGCAAATATGTTCTCCCATACAGTGGCCTTTCTTGTTGTTTTGTTGATGGTTTCATTTTCTGTACAAAAGCTTTTTATTTTTATGTAGTCCCATTTGTTTATTTTCTCTTTAGTTTCCATTGCCTTAGGAGCGGTATCGGTGAAGAAATTGCTTCGGCATATGTCTAAGATTTCTCTGCCTGTGGATTCCTCTAGTATTTTTATGGTTTCCCGTGTTATGTTTAAGTCCTGTATCCATTTTGAATTTATTTTTGTGTATGGTATAAGTTGGTGGTCTAGTTTCATTTTTTGCATGTATCTGTCCAATTTTCCCAACACCATTTATTGAAGAGGCTGTCTTGACTCCATTGTATGTTCATGCCTCCTTTGTCAAATATTAATTGAGCATAGTGGTTTGGGTCTATATCTGGATACTCTATTTTATTCCATTGGTCTATATGTCTGTTCTTGTGCCAGTACCAGGCTGTTTTGAGAACAGTGGCTTTGTAATACAGCTTGAAATCTGGTATTGAGATCCCACCTACTTTGTTCTTCTTTCTCAGGATTGCTGTGGCTATTCGGGGTCTTTTTTATTCCAGATGAATTTTTGGAGAGTTCTTTCTAGGTCTGTGAAATATGCCGTTGGTATTTTAATGGGGAGTGCATTCAATCTGTAGATTGCTTTGGGTAGTATGGAAATTTTAATGATGTTAATTCTACCAATCCATGAACATGGTATGTTCTTCCATCTGTTTATGTCTTCCTCTATCTCTTTTTTCAGTGTCCTGTAGTTTTCCGCATATAGGTCTTTTACCTCCTTAGTCAAGTTTATTCCTAGGTATCTTAATTTTTTTTGGTGCAATGGTAAATGGGATTGCTTTTTTAGTTTCTCTTTCTGTAAGTTCACTATTGGTGTATACAAATGCCATAGATTTCTTGGCGTTAATTTTGTATACTGCTACATTGCCGAATTCATTTATTAAGTAATAGTTTTTTGATGGAGTCTTTGGGGTTTTTTATGTACAATATCATGTCATCTGCAAATAAGGACAGCTTTACTTCTTCTTTTCCAATTTGGATGCCTTTTATTTCTTCTTCTTGTCTGATTGCAATGGGTAGTTCTTACAGCACTATGTTGAACAGGAGTGGTGAGAGTGGGCATCCCTGTCTTGTTCCTGTTCTTAGGGGAAATGGTTTTAGTTTTTGCCCATTGAGTATGATGTTGGCAGTGGATTTATCATATATGGCTTTTATTATGTTGAGGTATGATCCTTCTATTCCCACCTTGTTGAGAGTTTTTATCAAGAAAGGGTGTTGGATTTTGTCAAATGCTTTTTCTGCATCAATTGATAGGACTATGGGACTTTTATCTCTCAATTTGTTTATGTGATGTATCACGTTTATTGATTTGCGGATATTGTACCATCCTTGCATTCCCGGGATAAATCCTACTTGGTCATGGTGTATGATCTTTCTGATGTACTGCTGGATCCAATTTGCTAGAATTTTGTTGAGGATTTTAGCATCTACATTAATGAGGGATATTGGCCTGTAATTCTCTTTCATTGTGTTGTCTTTATCTGATTTTGGTATTAGGGTGATGTCGGCTTCATAGAAGGAGCTTAGAAGTGTTCCTTCCTCTTGAATTTTTTGGAATAGGCTGAGGAGGATAGGTTTCAGTTCTTCCTTGAATGTTTGGTAAAACTCCACTGTGAAGCCGTCTGGCCCCGGGCTTTTGTTTGCTGGAAGCTTTTTGATGACTGCTTCAATTTCTTCCATAGTTATTGGCCTATTGAGATGTTTAGATTCTTCCTGATTGAGTTTTGGAAGGTTGTATTTTTCTAGAAATATGTCCATTTCCTCCAGGTTGTCCAGTTTGTTAGAATGGAGTTGTTCATAGTATTTTTTAACAATCCTTTGTATTTCGGTGGGGTCTGTTGTTATTTCTCCTCTTTCATTTCTGATTTTGTTTATTTGGGTCCTCTTTGCTTCTTGGTGAGCCTGGCTGGAGGTTCATCAATCTTGTTTATCCTTTCAAAGAACCAGCTCTTGGTTTTGTTGATCTTTTGTATTGTTTTTTTGGTCTCTATGTCATTTATCTCTGCTCTGATCTTTATTATTTCCTTCCTTCTGCTTACACTGGGCTTTTCTTTTTTTGGGGGGGGGGGGCTTTTCTTGTTGCTCTCTTTCTAACTCTTTGAGTTGTAGGGTTAGGTAATTTATTACCATTGTTTCTTGTTTTTTTTTCAGTAGGCTTGTAGAGCTATGAACTTTTCTCTCAAGACTGCTTTTGCTGTGTCCCATAGATTTTGGATTGTTGTGTTTTCATTGTCGATTGTTGCCATGATGTTTTTTATTTCTTCTTTGATCTCTCTGGTAACCCAGTCATTGTTTAATAGCATGCTGTTTAGTCTCCCATGTGTTTGATTTTTTTTGGATTGTTTTTATTGTAGTTGATTTCCAGTTTTATGCCACTGTGATCTGAAAAGATGCTTAATATGATTTCTATCTTCTTGAATTGGAAGAGACTTTGCCTATGACCCAATATATGGTCTATATTTGAAAATGACCCATGTGCATTTGAGAAGAATGTATATTCTGTGGCTTTGGAGTGAAATGTTCTGAAGATGTCAATTAATTCCATCTGGTCTAGTGAGTTATTTAGGATTGATGTTTCTTTGCTGATTTTTTGTTTAGAAGATTTGTCCAATGGTGATTGTGGGGTATTAAAGTCTCCTATTATGATTGTTTTGCTGTCAATTTCTCCCTCAATTTCCTCCAGGAGTTTTTTTATGTATTTGGGTGCTCCTGTATTGGGTGCATATATGTTTACCAGAGTTATTTCTTCTTGTTGGATTGCTCCCTTTAGTATTATGAAGTGGCCTTATCTCTTTTTATGTCCTTCACTTTGATATCTAATTTGTCAGATATAAGTATTGCTACCCCAGCTTTTTTTTTTCATTTCCATTCGCCTGAAAAACCTTTTTCCATCCCTCTACCCTCAGTCTGTGTGCATCTTTTTTTCTGAGGTTGGTATCTTGTAGACAGCAGATATATGGGTCATGTTTTTTTATCCAGTCCGTTACCCTATGTCTTTTGATTGGGGCATTTAATCCATTTACATTTAAAGTTATTATTGATAGGTACTTATTTGTCACCATTTTTATTCTGTTTTTTAAAAAATATATATTTTATTGATTTTTTACAGAGAGGAAGGAAGAGGGATAGAGAGTTAGAAACATCGATGAGAGAGAAACATCAATCAGTTGCCTCCTGCACACCCCCCACCGGGGATGTGCCCGCAACCAAGTTACGTGCCCTTGACCGAAATCGAACCCGGGACCCCTCAGTCCGCAGGCCGACGCTCCATCCACTGAGCCAAACCGGCCTCGGCATCCATTTTTATTCTTTACCCCTGTGTTTCTTCTTCGCTTCCTATTTCTGTTTGTTTGTTTGTTTTTTGTTGGTTTGTTTTTTGTTTTTTTTTTTTGTTTTTTACAGCTGACCCTTTAGCATTTCTTGCATTGCTGGTTTGGTGGTAATAAATTCCCTTAGTCCTTTTTTGTCTGTGAAGCTCTTGATTTCACCCTCAATTTTCATTGATAGCCTTGCTGGGTACAGTTTTCTTGGATTCAGACCCTTCCTTTGCATGACTTTGTATATTTCATTTCATTCCCTTCTTGCCTGATGTGTTTCTGTTGAGAAATCAGTCGCTAGTCTGATGGGGGAATCCTTTGCAGGTAAATTTCTGTCTCTCTCTGGCTGTTTTTAAAATTCTTACTTTGTTGTTGGTGTTTGCCAATTTAATTATAATGTGTCTTGGCGTCAGTCTTTGGGGTTCATTTTGTTTGGAACTCTGTGAGCTTCTTGGATTTGTGTGAGTTTTTTCTTCCCTATATCAGGGAAGTTTTCTGTCATTATTTCTTCAAGCAGGTTTTCTCTTCCTTGCTCTGTTTCCTCTCCTTCTGGATCCCCCATTATGCGGATGTTGTTTCATTTCGTGTTGTCCCAAAGTTCTCTTAGGCTCTCCTCCTGCTTTTTATTTATTTATTTATTTATTTATTTATTTATTTATTTATTTCTAGAAGCTGCTCTGTTTGGGTATTTTTTCCCATCTTGTTTTCTAGCTCACTGATGCGGTCCCTCTGCTTCTTCTAGTCTACTCTTGATGCTTCCTATTGTGTTCTTTACAGCAGTGATGTCATTTTTCATTTCTTATTGGTTCTTCTTCATTTCCTTTTGGTTCTTACACATATTGTCGAATTTGTCTTCCATTCTTTTCAGCCACCTTATGACCATTTCTCTGAATTCTTTCTCTGACCGGTTGCTTGCCTGAATTTCGTTTACTTCCTTTTCTGGTGATGCCTGCTTTTCTTTCATTTGCAGGCTGTTTCTTTGTCTCCCCATGGTCTCTCTTCTCCAGGTGTCTGGTTATGTAGTTCTCTCTCTCCTGCGTTGATTTAAAGGCACAAAATACAACACAACCAAGTACAACGCACAAGGCACTGAACAGAAATGTATTCACGATATTAATAACCCCAAATAAAGGTGACCACCAGAGAAAGGCAAATTAGAGGATAGGAGAGAAAGAAGAAGAGAAAAAAAAAAAAGAAAGAAAGAAAGAAAGAAAGAAAGAAAGAAAGAAAGAAAGAAAGAAAGAAAGAAGTGCAAAAATGAAATTGGGAAAAGGAAAAAAAGTAAGAGAGAAAAGGAAGAGAATAAGAAAAAAGAGGGAACACACTATATATATGGGGAGAAAACTCCAATAGAACAGCCACTAATCCCAACAAATGCCAGCAACAAGTACCTGGAGATGAATACAAACTACAAACAACAACTAATATCAATCCAGGCAAGGGAAAACAGAAGCAAAAAACAAAACAAAAAGAAGAATAAGCAGAACAATCTCACAAACAAGCATAAAAAATCGATATAATCAGCAATCAAGCAAACAACAACAAAAGGACAGAGAGAAAAAAAATTTTTTGGATAGTGAAGATAGAGAAGAGAGAGGTATGTATGAACTTGGAGCAGGGTATTGGAAATTAGATATATAAGTAGGGTGAAATTTTAACAGGGGGTAAAAAGAAGTTATAGAGAAAACTAAAGAAGGAAAAGGGTAAGAGAAACAGGACAACCAAAGGGGAAAAGTTAGGAAGCAAGTGATGGCATAAAGGTAAATTTGAGATAGAGTAAAATGATGCTAAAGGAAAGATGAAAATTGAATGTAGAACACTAATCCCTAAGTAAAATAAAGAGAAAATAAAATGACACTTTAAAAAAAGGTAAAATAGTAGTAGTAATAACACTGATTGAAAATAAAAATGTAATAATTAAAAAGGTAAAATCAAGCGAGGAAAAAGGAAAAAAATTAGTTTCTTAAGTAAAAGATTAAAAAAATAAAAATGTGCAGTAGTGAAGGTCATTCACTTCCTGTACTGTTCTGTTTGGCACACCTGTTTCCTAGTCAGGACAGTATTGCAGTTCCCTGCGTTCCACTGCTCCTCAGTGTTGTAAGCCAGTCCTGATTTTTAAGTGGGCAGTGTGTCTTAATTTCTTGTATTCCTTTATTTGTGTTTACACAAGAGTCAATTTGTGATTCAACCCCTGGGTGGCAGTGTTTCTAGATTGACCTCCCAGTCTATAGATCCTCTCTAGCCAGTGCTTCGATCAGGAGTGGGCAAACTTTTTGACTCGAGGGCCACAATGGGTTCTTAAACTGGACCGGAGGGCCGGAACAAAAGCATGGATAGAGTGTTTGTGTGAACTAATATAAATTCAAAGTAAAGGAGCGGAGGGGAGAGCAAGAGAACCCTCCGCTCTTTCGGCTCCGCGGGCCGGATAGAACAGCCGAATGGGCCGGATCCGGCCCGCGGGCCGTAGTTTGCCCACGGCTGGCTTAGATCCTGCTTTCCCTGTGGCATTCAGTACCAGTTTGTGGGAGTGGGTTGCCCCAGAGCTGGTTCTCTGATGGTTATTTCCCGCTCTGATCCCCAGGTTCCAGAAAAACAACTTTTCTCTGCTGTCTCTTAGGGTGTCCCCACTTGGGTGATCCTATGTATTGGACTTAGTAATTAGAAGCAAAGATTTAAAGAGGAAAAAGAAAAAGGAAAAAAAAAAAAGAGCCAGCATAAGTGTGTGAACTCCAGGGCTGTGTGCAAGTCTGTGCAGTCTTTTTTCCCCCCTTGGGTCTAAGCAGCCGGCACACCTTTAAAATTTTTAGGATGTCCTTTTGCCTCAGATCAAAATGGGATGCTTTTTAGAGTTCCCTTCTGTTAGCAGCTCTGAGGACTCCCTTCCACATTCACGGATCACGCCAGCCCCAATAGCCACGGATTTTTCTAGACGCAGACTTCCCCCAGTCTTCCAGCTCCCGCTATGCGTGTGTTTCTCTCTCCTGCCGGGACCAGAGACCTCACCTTATCCCTGGCGAAATCTTTCCTTTCCACGGTGGGGTGTAAATCTCCTCTGAATCCGCATGTTTGTGCCAATTGGAGACCAATGTTCTTGGGTTCACAGCTGTTCTGTGGGTGCCATAGTTGTAGATTTTCAGGCTTCCGATAACATCCACTTTCCCCTTCAAGATGGCACGGTCTCCATGTCCGAGCCGGTCACTCTGGGAGGGAACCTGGCAGCAGTGGGGACTGCCCAGTCAAGGGAGCCCCATCCAGCAGTTCCCCACAGTCTCCTGGAGTATAGCTATCCCTCAACTCACCAACAAACACTCCCTGTGCGACCACAAACTCTCCCTTTGTTTTCTCACAGTATCTTGCAGTCTGCCTTCCCATCGGCAGCCATCTTCCTTTCTCCTTTTTTCTACTTTAAATGCCACCTCATCTGATGCTGTACCACCTTTCTGACTCCATTCAATATCATGGTCTTCCTAGAAACTGCTCTGGTCTTTAGTGATCTCTTTCTCCAAAGCTCCATTAACTACCACACTGTTCTAGTTATTCTCACCTTTCTGTCCTGGTGTAGAAGAGGGACTGGATCTGCTTATGTCCACACAGTGACTAGAGTGAAGGGGCTTATTAGAATGCCAGGGAGCTGGCTGGAGGGAGTAAGGTGAAGTGTTTATATAGTTAAAAACAAAACCTTAGGCCAATCTGATGGGCTTTTACTTTTTAAATTGTGAAACATAGCCAGTAGGTGTACTTTTGTATAGTGGCATCTTCCAACTGATAAGAGTCATTTCATGTTGGAACAGTGTGTTCAGTCAGCTACTTAGGATTTGGAAACACTGTATATGAAGTGATTATTTAACAAGTCTAGCCTTCAATAGCTTAGATTACCCATATGTACCAGAGGAAGGTGGTTGTTAGCATTCTGTAATATTCAGTCATGAAATATGCCTGTGTGTCTATGTGGGATTGCATTCACACCTGGGGGTGGGGGTGGGGGTGGGGGTAGGGGTGGAGGTGCAGGGATGGGATCGGGGGTTGGTGTGGTGTAGAAACACCACTCCCTTGCTGCAATTGGTATGGTTCCCCCTTTTATCACTGTTGTATAGTTTGTTGTAATTAAAGACCAGGGAACTGCTTAAATAAAGGTAGAACATTTACATATACTCGAGTACACAGAACAGAATGCTACACTATAGAAACAACTAGAGGCCCAGTGCATGAAAATTCATGCACTGGAGGGGCGGTTCCTCAGCCAGACCTGCCCCCTCTCACAGTCTGGGAGCCCTCAGGGATGGGAGGCAACCTGGTGATCAGGGGAAAGCGACGCCCCCATCACATCTCTGCCGCGCTGCCACTGCTGTCAGTGCAAGCCTTGGCCAGCCCTGGTTACCTTAGCCTCAGGCGGCCCTGGGCGCCTGGGCAGCCGCCATCCGAGACTTGCCTGCGCCTCGGGCCGGCCCTGGGCAGCTGGGGGGCTGAGGGGACTGAGGGACTCTGGAGGCCCCTGCCGCCCTGGCGGGCCTGAGGGGCCTGGGCGCCACCATCTTTGAGGGCGTGGCAGTCAATTAGCATATTCCCTCCTTATTGGCTGTGGGTGCCGCCATCTCTGCGACAGCGTGAGGGCCAATTAGCATATTCCCTCTTTATTAGATAGGATGAGGTAGATCTGGGTACTGGTGAAATGGCCTCTAGGACAGATTAGGCAAAACATAACAAAACAAAAAAAAAAACCAGTATAGAACAATAGGCTACTCCTATAAACAAGGAGACCTGCATATTCATGTATGTTTTTACATGCATGGTCTGTCTCTGGAAGGAGACATAAGCTGGTGGCCTCTGGGTAACAGAATTGCTGAGGGATTAGGGAATTAAAGGTAGGAAGGGAGCTTATTGGCACTGTTTACATGTTTTCTTACTATGTCCATATTGATATTACTTTTTAAAAATGCACGCATTTCCTCAGTATTGTGTGCTGCACTCAGAAGTAGAATAGTAATGCCTCTGCGGCAGCATTGCTTTGAAATTCACAGAACTTCTCTCACACCTGTCTTCCCCCATTCCTATTCCTGACTGTTACAAGCACAGTGAATATGTATTTGGTTTACCACTTGGGATAGTAGAAGGAACAGCTTTGCAGTCAGATCAGACCTGGCTTACTGGCCTGTATGATTACTTTCTGAATTGTAGCTTTCTTATGCAGGGAATGTTAAAACTCAGATCTGTTGTAAGGTTTAAGTAAAAAAGTGTATTTAATAAGCTAGCATAGTGATGGGCATATAATAGTAGTTGGATAAATGATAATTATTTCAATTTTAATTGGATAACTAAGGGACATTTAAAAATACTTGCTTTTCCAACTATACTGAAATTGAAGCATTGACATACCTATTTCCCCTGGCATGCTACAGTGGACTATAACAAATTTTGAGTGCCTCTTGGCTCCTAGAGTAGTTTTTAAGTGAAATAACTTATTTTCCTTTTTTTAATCCAATGAAGTCTTTCAAATAAAAGTGATGTTCTTTGTTTTCCTTTATGTAAATGGGCATTTGCTAATTTTTAAAATAATTTGTGTGGGGTTAAGTGCATTAATGTATATTATATTTTGACTATTATATATTATTTACTTATGCAGATATCTATCTAGCAAGAAGGTTTTAAACACTGTATAGATTACAAGTCAAAATTTGGTAATAATGACTATTAGAATTTCTTTTTAATGTAAATACCTTATTTAGATGTAGGTTTTTGGAGTAATATGCATATTTTCTATTAACTTTTTTCAGCTCTTTCAGTCTCACATGGCAACAAAATCTTGTATGTCCTCCCAAGTATCTGATGATGAACAGAGAGTGAGTATATCTTTCAAATAGCTCCATAAAGTACTCCAGATATCTCTGTGATTTCAAGATAATTATTCAGAGACCTAAGAGACTTTTGTTTATACTTACCTTGAATGTGAAATAACTTATGTTTATTCAAGTTAAAAATTAATGATGGAGTGAATAATTGCTATGTGTCCAGTGTCTCTATCCTACTTGACATTAAGCAAGTTAAAATTCTAACTGAAGACTAGATCAGCTTTTGCTGGGCATACTTGCAGAACTTGGTGGATGTGGAGAACTCCTCTAGTTCTTGAGAGTGTGGAAGTCACAAGACAGCGGTCAGATGCCTTCCTGAGTGTGAGGTCAGACCTTAATGTTTCCAGGGTCCTAAAATCCTAAATGGGCCATATAACAGGGATGTGTTTCAGTAATTCCTATTAAAATTTATATTTAAAAGGATGGATAAATTTAACTTGGTGGAAGAGAGAGGTTGTCAGTTATTTTAAAAAAGAAAATTACAAATACAAGCCTGGATAATTTGAAAAGATTAAATAATTGCCTTTAGTTCTGTGTTCCAGTTAAGTCTTTTATTTTTCCTTCTTTCCCCACACATGCTAAAAGTCCTCATGGGTTCGATAAGTCATAATCAGACCACCAAACTGCCATCCTTTTAATTTTTTTCTCATTGGTAATAATAGTATATTTCACCTTTATTTTATCTCCTCAAAGACTTTGAATTACTCTTAATGTGCCTTCTGACACACTACTTTGCTAAAACTACTGTCATAGTAATCTTTAGTGACTAACCCATTGAGTGCTCATTGCTTACTCCTGATTTTCTCTGGCCCCTCTTCAAATAATTTATGGTGACCAATACCATGTTTTTGAAAAGCTTCTTTTGTTTTTCATGACATTAAAATTATATAGCTTTACAAAGCTTTTCAGCTTTTTGTCTGGTACTTTGAATAATTGGAGCCATATTTGCCATTGATTTTGATGTCTGATACAGGTATGTTATTCCAATGTGTTGGTTCCTACCCCTCTCTGTTAGCCATATGACTATTGTAATAGCATGTCTTAAATATTCGGGATTATTTTGAGATACACATATTAGCATAATCCTAATTATTAATGTAATAAAAAGCCTCTCAGCTTAAAAAAATTATATAGCATTAGAGCCAGAAGGAATTCTACAGCCAGTTAAGTTCAACTTTTGCATATGCTTATCAGACAACAAGTATTATTTTAATCTTCTTGAATGCTTTCATGACTGGAAAGCACAGTGTTTCTTCACTCTCCCTTTTTTAAATTATAAAGATAATATGCTTACATGACTAAAAGGGATTAAAGGGGACAAAAGAAAATACAGTGTACTGGTTTTCTCTTACTCCATAACAAATTGCCACAAATTTACTTGGTTAAAACAACACCTGTTTATTAGCTCACTTCTGTAGGTCAGAAAGCCAGGCACAGCACAGCTGGCTTCTCTGTCCAGAATCTCACACTGAGGATGTTGGCTGGCTGGGTTCTTATCTGGAGGCTCCCCTTCTAAACTCAGTTTGTTGGCACAATTCATTTTTTGGCAGGCCAGTTGCTGTCAGTTCCTCATCATTCTTAGATACTTGTGCTATGTGGCTCCTTTGTACCCATACAACAATGGAGAACTGGAATGCCTCAAACCCCTTTCTTCAGAACTTTTCAGCCCTTTTTATATCACACTTAATGATTATAGCTTTGAGTAGGTAGTATAAGTCCTTCAATCCTGTCTTTTACAGAACTGTTTTTACTATTCTAAATTCTACATTTCCATATAAATTTTAGAATTAGCTTCTCAGTTACCATATTGACAGCATATAGCTGGATCTTGTTCTTTTATCCAATTTGACAATTTCCTTCTTTTAATTGAAATGTTTTATTCTATACTGTCCAGTATGGTAGCCACTAGCCACATATAGCTATTTATATTTAAATTAGAGGCCCCATGCATGAAATTCATGCACGGGGGTGGGGGTCCCTCAGCCCGGCCTGCACCTTCTCCAATCCGGACCCCTCGGGGGATGTCCGACTGCCTCTCGCAATCTGGGACCGCTGGCTCCTAACCGCCCGCCTGCTTGCCTGCCTGATTGCCCCTAACCACCTCTGCCTGCCTGCCTGATCGCCCCTAACTGCTGACCTGATCGCCCCTAACCCCCTCTGCCTTGCCCCGCACCCAGGACCCAGGATTCCCTCCTCCGGCCGGTCGCAGACACACGGGCCCCGGACTTCCTTTCCTCTGGCCGGCCGCAGGCACACGGGACCCAGGCCAGCTTCTCCCGGGATGGCCGCAGCTGCAGGGGACCGTGGGTGGGTAGGTTCGCCTGGGCCACAGCCGCAGGTGCCTGGGACCATGGGGCGGGCGGCTTCTCCCTCTCCCGGGCCGCAGGCGCAGATACAGCCGCTGGCACCCGGGACTGAGGGATGGGCAGCTTGTCCCTCTCCCGGGCCGCAGCCTCAGCTGCTGGCGCCAGGGACTGCGGGGCAGGCGGTTTGTCCCTCTCGCAGGCCACAGGCGCAGCCACTGGCGCCTGGGACCATGGGGTGGGTGGCTTGTCCCTCTCCCGGGACGCAGCCTGGAAGGTCCCCATTCCTCTCTCATGAGCTCATTTGTGCCTGGCTGGTCCCCTTTGCCAGTGTTGAGTGTCTGAGCCTTTATGGCGTGAGGGTGTGATGACCATTTGCATATTAGCTCTTTAAACTTAAACTATATAGGTAGGTACATTGTTATTAACTTAATTAGGGTACTCCTAAGCTGGCCTTTGCTAAAAACGTCCTCAATCTGATTGAGGTACGTTCGCTGAGGTCGACCCCTTCCAACTCTCCCATCCACACTCGTCTTGTATACTTGTTTTGTCTATCTCCTTTCGTTCATCCTCTCTATATGTCCAAACCATCTCAACATAACTTTCTCAATCCTCAACACTACATCTTCTTTCACTCCACAACGTTCCCTAAAATTAACTTAATAAACTTTACTTAAAGTTTTAAGTCTTAGTTAAACTATAGGTACGTTGAATAAAACTTGATATCATACTTAATAACGATATTTATTGATAAAATTAAATTCCTTACAATTTACCTTACATTATCCATAAAATTAAATCATGACAACGACTGACAAACACTAGTGTGAACAGTGGCCTTGCATCTCCTTGGAAAGTTTGGGTAAGTCAGGTTTGTATGTTGTTTTTAATTTTAGGCACGATTCCAGGTTCTCATCAATAAGACGACTTCTCAATTTACTTTTGATAAGGTTTATGCTTGAAAATGATTGTTCGCATAAATATGTAGACCCAAATAAGGAAAGAACAGTAAACACTAGTTTTTTCAGTTGATTATATGAGTCAGGAATACTATTCCAGGTGTTAAAAATCAACATATCTTCCTTCTCCAGGTCTTTCAAAGCAGACCACTTGTGCTGTGAACTAAGTTCACATTTGTTTTTCTCCAATATTTCTATATCAGCACAAAGACGTTCAAATTTCGAGTTCCACAATTCTTTGTTTTTTAAATCCAGCAATTGCATTTCAAAGTTGCCAATGTCATTATAAAAGGGAGAAAAATTTAATTCTTTTACAGTAGCATTAAGAGGTTTTTTAACGAAGGCTAACGTCACTTTGCTGTTTCTGAATTCCTGAAACCTGTTGAGAAAAGCTTCCCTCATATTTAAAAGTGTTGTTTTGATATAGCAAATGTCAATATCAGAATTATTTTCTTGGTGATGTTTCAACAGGCTTGGAAAGTGAATCAAAGTTTCTCTTTCAAAATCTTGAGCAAAAAGAGATAATTTGTTTTCGAATGAAATAACTTCTTCTAACATCAAAAAAATAGTGTTTCCTTTCCCCTGTGGTTTATGATTAAGCTGATTTAGATGAGACGTAATGTCTACCATGAAATAAAATTTTTGGATCCACTGATCATTCGTTAGTTCTGGATAGTGAACACCCTTCTCAAGGAGAAATGCTTTAATTCCTGTTAATAAGGAAGTGAAACGTTTCAAAACGTTTCCTCTTGATAACCAACGTACCTTGTTATGCAGCAGAAGATCTGCGTACTCACTCTCCATTTCAACTAAAAATTCTTTAAATTGGCGATGATTAAGGGCTTTAGCTATAATGGAGTTGATAATGTTAATCACCAATTCCATAACTTTGCAAATTTCTTCTGGAAATGTCTGCGCACAAAGCACTTCTTGATGAATGATGCAATGGTAAGTAAGTATCTTGTGATTAATTTTTTCTTTCAAAATAGCAACAAACCCGTTTCTTATGCCAGTCATACTTTTTGCCCCGTCTGTTGAAATTGAGACAATTTTATCGAGTGGAATATGATGTTTTTCAGTGCACTCAATTACAGCATTTGCTATATCCTCTCCACATGTTTGATCTTTGAGTGGCAATAATCCTAAAAGTTCTTCTTTAGGACCTGTAGATGAAATAAATTGTACAAAAAGTGAAACTTGCTCTGTATCATTTATGTCACAAGACTCGTCAACTGCTATTGATAAAGCTGAAACCAATTTAAGATCTTCGACTTGCTGGTCGGTTATATTCAAAGACATTTTGACTGTTCTATCTTTCACTGTTTTAGCAGACAATGGTAACTCTTTAATTTTTTTAGAATATCTGCTTTGTTCTTAAAATCCCGAAATAGCTCTTTGGATGCATTTATAAAACAACTTTTTATGTATTCGCCATCTGTATATGGTTTTCCTCTTTTAGCAATCTCTTGACTAACCGCAAAACTTGCAATATTAACATTGTTGGAAGATTGTATCCAGTAATTAAATACAGAACTTGATTTTTCTTGACTCTTCTGAAGTTCCTTAACTGCTTTCTTCCTTGCATCACCAACAGGATATTTAGTACTAAATGACACGTGTTTAGTTGTAAAGTGTCTCTCCAAATTTGATTTCTTGTTATGTGCCAATTTTTCCTGACAAATAAGACAGGTCAGAAGGCCATTTAAGTTTTGAATAAACACGAAAGTCTCGGTCCAATGAACTTTAAATTCACGGTTTTCGTCTTCCGTTTTTCTTTGCTTCTTCTTTGTAGCCATGTCAAATGGCACCTAAAAAAAGTTTCATTTTATAATAATAAAGTCACCAACACAAAATAATTACTATTCTTAAATTGATGACAAAAATACCTGTAGGATTTGCAGCCGGTTGGAAAAATACAGGTAACTTTATGCTTCGAGTAGGTACTTTTGTCACCTGCGAGCGATTTGCGGACATGACTAGCACTACCCACTGCACAGTGAGGCTGCTGACTGGCTCACTCAACTCGTGCATGAATCGCACGCACCTCCCCCACGCTGCGTATCCCGCGGCCCGCCTCCGCCGCGTCTCCCGTCGCCCGGCGGATCGACACCCCCACTTCTTCTAACACCACTTCTTCAAAATAGACTCACCCAGGCCAAAAACCGACTTCTGCTCATGGGCCACGAAGTTTCAATCGCACTGTATGTGCGCTCCCACACGTGGTATTTTGTGGAAGAGCCACACACAAGGGGCCAAAGAGCCGCATGTGGCTCGCGAGCCGCGGTTTGCCAATCACGGTCTAAAGCATTACATATGTCTTCTTTTTCCCTGATTGACACCCCGCTATCCACTCCCTTCCCCTAGAACAGTGGTCGGCAAACTCATTAGTCAACAGAGCCAAATATCAGCAGTACAATTGAAATTTCTTTTGAGAGCCAAATTTTTTAAACTTAAACTATATAGGTAGGTACATTGTTATTAACTTAATTAGAGTACTCCTAAGCTGGCCTAAGAGCCACACTCAAGGGACCAAAGAGCCGCATGTGGCTCATGAGCCACAGTTTGCCAACCGCAGCCCTAGGACAAGCCCCCACCACCCCAGTGTCCCTGTCCATTGATTATGCTAATATGCATACATACAAGTCCTTTGGTTGATCTTTTACCCCTTCCTCCCCGCCGCCTTCTCTCTGAGGTTGGACTGCCTGCTCAGTGTTTCTTAGTTCTGGATCTACTTTTGTTCATTAGTTTATGTTGTTCGTTATATACCACATATGAGAGATCATGTGATATTTATCTTTCTCCCACTGGCTTATTTTGCTTAGCATAATGCTTTCCAGGTCCATCCATGCTGTTGCAAATGGTAAAAGTTTCTTTTTTATAGCAGCATAGTATTCCATTGTGTAGGTGTACCACAGTTTTCTAATCCACTCATCTGCTGATGGGCATTTAGGCTGTATCCAAATCTTAGCTATTGTAAATTGTGCTGCTATGAACATAGGGATGCATATGTTCTTTGTGATGGGTGTTTCTGGTTTCTTGGGATATACTAGTATTCCCAGCACTGGGATTACTGGGTTGATTGGGAGTTCCATTTTTAATTTTTTGAGCAATCTCCACACTTTTTTCCACAGTGGCTGCACCAGTCTGCATTTCCACCAGCAGTGCACAAGGTTCCTTTTTTTTCCACATCCTCACCAGCACTTGTCGTTTTTTGAGTTGTTGATGATAGCCATTCTGAAGTGTGAGATGGTACCTCGTTTTGATTTGCATCTCTCAGATGATTAGTGACTTTGAGTATGTTTTCATATGTCTCTTGGCTTTCTATGTCCTCTTCCGAAAGTGTCTATTTAGGTCCTTTGCCCATTTTTTTATTGGATTGTTTATCTTCCTTTTGTTAAGTTGTATGAGTTCTCTGTAAATTTTGGAGATTAAATCCTTATCTGAGATAGCATTGGCAAATACGTTCTCTCATACAGTGGGCTTTCTTGTTGTTTTGTTGATGGTTTCTTTTGCTGTGCCAGAAGCTTTTTATTTTGATGTAGTCTGATTTATTTGTTTTCTTCTTAGTTTCCATTGCCCTAGGAGCTGTATCCGTAAAGATATAGCTATGACATATGTCTGATATTTTGCTGCCTATGGAGTCTTCTAAGATTTTTATGCTTTCCTGTCTTACATTTACCAGGTGTACCAGTTAATAATGCGGATTTTTTTTCAATAGATGGAGTTACACATATATTGATATATATGCGATTTGATATGTATGCTATTTTGTTGTATTGATAGCAAGCTTCAAAACTTCATATGTCAAATTTCCTAAAGGGGTTAACATCATAGATATTTTTACGCTTAACAATGTCGAATTTCGTGCCAAAAAAAGAGCATTTGCAGGAAGTTTTAATTCATTACTTTATTTTGAAGAAAAGTGCTGCTGAAAATTATCATATACTTCGGGAAGCTTATGGTGAACATGCTCCATCTTAAGATAATTGTGAACGTTGGTTTAAACGCTTTAAAAGTGATGATTTCCATGTGAAAAACAGAGAACATCCAGGTCAACCGAAAAAGTTTGAAGACCAACAATTAGAAGCATTATTGGATGAAGATGCATGTCAAACTCAAAAACAACTTGCATAAAGATTATATATTGCTCAGCAAAGAATTTCTGATCATTTACAAGCAATGGGAAAGATTTTAAAGGAAGGAAAATGGGTGCCACATCAACTGAACGAAAGACAAGTGGAAAATTGAAAAGTCATCAGTAAAATGTTGCTTCAATGGCACGAAAGAAAGTCTTTTTTTGCATCGAATTGTGACTGGTGATGAAAAGTGGATTTATTTTGAGAATCCCAAACACACAGCCATCAACATCGACTGCAAGGCCAAATTGCTTCATAAAGAAGACAATGCTCTGCATTTGGTGGGATCAGGAAGGTGTGGTGTATTATGAGCTTCTAAAACCAGGTGAAACCGTTAATACTGATCGCTACCGACAACAAATAATCGATTTGAACCACGCTTTGATCGTGAAACAACCAGAATGGGCTAGAAGACACGGTAAAGTAATTTTGCTTCATGATAACACACCATCCCACACTTCAAAACCAGTTAAAGACTCGTTAAAAGATCTTGCCTGGGAAGTATTAACCCACCTGCCATATTCACCAGACCTTGCTCCTTCAGATTACCACTTGTTCTGGTCGATGGCACATGCACTTTCTGAGCAGCACTTCAAAACATACGAAGAAGTGGAAAATTGGGTCTCTGAATGGTTTGCCTCAAAACAAGTAAAGTTCTGTTGGGACGGTACCCACAAATTACCTGAAAGGTGGGGGAAATGTGTAGCTAGCAATGGATATTACTTTGAATAAAGCACTTTTGATGTTTCTCTTGAAATTATTGTGTTTTCTTTGATTACACAATCCACATTATTAACCGGTACACCTGGTAAGTCTTTTACCCATTTTGAGTTTATTTTTGTGTATGGTGTAAGTTGGTGATCTAGTTTCATTTTTTTCCCATGTATCTGACCAATTTTCCCAGCACCATTTATTGAAGAGACTGTCTTACCTCCATTGTATGCTCTTGCATCCTTTGTCAAATATTAATTGAGCATAATGGCTTCGGTCAATTTCTGGGTTCTCTGTTCTGTTCCATTGGTCTATATGTCTGTTCTTATGCCAGTACCAGGCAGTTTTGAGAACCATGGCTTTGTAATATAGTTTGATAACTTGTATTGTGATCCCTCCAACTTTGTTCTTCTTTCTCAGGATTGCTGTGGCTATTCGGGGGTCTTTTTTTATTTCAGGTGAATTTTTGGAGAGTTTAGTCTGGTCTGTAAAATATGCTGTTGGTATTTTAACAGGGATTGCATTGAATCTATACATTGCTTTGGGTAGTATGGACATTTTAATGATGGTGATTCTACCAATCCATGAACACGGTATGTTCTTTCATCTGTTTATGTCTTCCTCTATCTCTTTTTTCAATGTCCTGTAGTTTTCAGAGTACAGATCTTTTATCTCCTTAGTTAAATTTATCCCTAGGTATCTTAATTTTTTTTGTTGCAATGGTAAATGGGATTGTTGTTTTAGTTTCTCTATCTGTGAGTTCATTATTGGTGTATAAAAAAGCCATAGATCTGGGTGTTAATTTTGTATCCTGCTACATTGCCAAATTCATTTATTAAGTCTAGTAGTTTTTTGATGGAGTTTTTAGGGTTTTCTATGTACAGTATCATGTCATCTGTGAATAATGACATTTTTACTTTCTCTTTTCCAATTTGGATGCCTTTTATTTTTTCTTCTTGTCTGATCGCTATGGCTAGCACTTTTAGTGCTATGTCGAACTGGAGTGGTGAAAGTGGCCATCCCTGTCTTGTTCCTGTTCTTAGGGGAAATGATTTTAATTTTTGCCCATTGGGTATGATGTTGGCTGTAGGTTTGTCATATATGGCTTTTATTATGTTGAGGTATGATCTCTCTATTCCCACTTTGCTGAGAGTTTTTATCAAGTAAGGGTGTTGGATTTTGTCAAATGCTTTTTCTGCATCACTGGATATAATGATATGGTTTTTATCTCTCAATTTATTTATGTGAGGTATCACATTTATTGATTTGCGGATATTGTACCATCCTTGCATGGATATTTCTAATGTAAGGCTGGATCTGATTTGCTAGAATTTTGTTGAGGATTTTAGCATCTTTCTTCATCAGGCCTGTAGTTCTCTTTTTTTGTGTTGTCTTTATCTGGTTTTGGGATTAGGGTAATGCCGGCTTCATAGAGCTTGGAAGTGTGCTTTCCTCTTGAATTTTTTGGAATAGTCTGAGGAGGATAGGTTTTAGTTCTTCTTTGAATGTTTGGTAAAACTCCCCTGGAAGATTTTTGATTACTGCTTCAATTTGATCAGTAGTTATCGGACTATTCAAGTTTTTTTATTCTTCCTGTTTGAATTTTGGAAGCTTGTATTTTTCTAAGAATATGTTCATTTCATCTAGGTCTTCCAGTTTGTTCGAGTAGAGTTGTTCATAGTATTTTTTTAACAATCCTTTGTATTTCTGTGGAGTCTGCTGTCACTTCATCTCTTTCATTTCTGATTTTGTTTACAGGCAGTCCTTGGGTTATGTTGGACTCGAAGTACATCGTTTTGTGGTTACGTCGCCATCACCCATTTATTTATTTTTAAAAAAAAGTTCCGTCATTTTGATGTATGTACACATGTGTTTTATGTTTTTTATTATTTATTTACCACAAGTAAATGTCAGGAATTGTTATCTTTAAAATTTTTTTTACTGTTTCATTTCATTACTGCTGTGTATGTGCTCCATGTGAGTGACGTAAGTGCTTATGTAGGTGGGTTCCGACTTACAGCAAAAATCGCGTTACATCGCACTGGAGGAACCGATCTCCGACGTAACCCGAGGACCTACTGTATTTGGGTCCGTTCTCTTTGTTTCTTGGTGAGCCTGGCTAGAGGTTCATCAATCTTGTTTATCCTTTCAAAGAAACAGCTCTTGGTTTTATTGATCTTTTTTTTGTCTCTATGTCGTTTATTTCCACTCCGATCTTTATTATATTCTTCCTTCTGCTCACTCTAGAATTTTCTTGTTGTTTTCTTTTTTTGTCGTGTTTTTTTTTTAAATATATTTTTATTGATTTCAGAGAGGAAGGAAGAGGGAGAGAGAGATAGAAACATCAATGATAAGAGAGAATCATTGATTGGCTGCCTCCTGCACGCCCCCCACTGGGGATCGAGCCCACAACCCCGGCATGTGCCCCTGACGGGAATCGAACTTGGGACCCT
Source organism: Plecotus auritus (assembly GCF_963455305.1). NCBI lineage: Eukaryota > Metazoa > Chordata > Mammalia > Chiroptera > Vespertilionidae > Plecotus > Plecotus auritus. Next base: position 103,593,256 of record NC_137771.1, read on the forward strand.
TCAGTCTGCAGGCCGACTCTCTATCCACTGAGCCAAACCAGCTAGAGCTGTTGTTCTCTTTGTAATTCTTTAAGTTGTAGGATTAGATAATTATCATTTTTTTAATTTAATAAATCTTTTTTGTTCAGATTATTACAGATGTTCCTCTTTTTCCCCCCCATAGCTCCCCTCCACCTGGTTCCCACCCCACCCTCTGCCCTTACCTCCCCCCCACTGTCCTCATCCATAGATGTACAATTTGTGTCCAGTCTCTTCCCGCACCTCCCACACCCCTTTCCCCCGAGAATTGTCAGTCCACTCCCTTTCTATGCCCCTGATTCTATTATATTCACCAGTTTATTCTGTTCATCAGATATTTTATTCACTTGATTTTTAGATTCACTTGTTGATAGATATGTATTTGTTGTTCATAATTTTTATCTTTACCTTTTTCTTCTTCCTCTTCTTAAAGAATACCTTTCAGCATTTCATATAATACTGGTTTGGTGGTGATGAACTCCTTTAGCTTTTTCTTATCTGTGAAGCTCTTTATCTGCCCTTCAATTCTGAATGATAGCTTTGCTGGGTAGAGTAATCTTGGTTGTAGGTTCTTGCTATTCATCACTTTGAATATTTCTTGCCACTCCCATCTGGCCTGCATAGTTTCTGTTGAGAAATCAGCTGACAATCGTATGGGTGCTCCCTTGTAGGTAATTAACTGTTTTTCTCTTGCTGCTTTTAATATTCTCTCTTTGTCTTTTGCTCTTGGCATTTTAATTATGATGTGTCTTGGTGTGGTCCTCTTTGGATTCCTCTTTTTTGGGGTTCTGTGCACTTCCTGGACTTATAAGTCTATTTCTTTCACCAGGTGGGGGAAGTTTTCTGTCATTAGTTCTTCCAATAGGTTCTCAGTATGTTGCTCTCTCTCGTCTTCTGGCACCCCCATAATTCGGATGTTGGTATGCTTGAGGTTGTCCCAGAGGCTCCTTACACTATCTTCAAATTTTTGGATTCTTTTTTCTTTTCCAGTTGAGTGTTTTTTGCTTCTTTGTATTTCAAATCTTTGACTTGATTCTTGCGGTCCTTTAGTCTGCTGTTAGGTCTCTGTATAATATTTTTTTATTTCAGTCAGTGTATGTTTAATTTCTAGTTGGTCCTTTTTCATATCCTCGAGCGTCTCGCTAAAATTATCAGCCTTTTCTAGGAAATTCTTGAAAAACCTTATAACCGTGGTTTTGAACTCTATATCCAGTTGTTTGCTTTCCTCCATTTCTTTCATTTGTGATCTGTTTCTTTGTCTCCGCATTTTTGCTGCTTCCCTGAGTTGGTAGAGTAGCTTTGTGTGCTAGGTATCCTATAGGGCCCAGTGGCTCAGCCTCCCCAGTTACCTGAGGTGGACATTCTTGGTGCACCCCTTTGTGGACTGTGTGCACAGTCTTGTTGTAGTTAAGTCTTGATTGTTGTTGGTATCACTGGGAGGAATTGACCTCCAGGCCAACTGGCTGTGAGATCAGCTGTGTCTACGCTGGGAGAACTTCTGTGCTGGAGACACCCTTATGAGACAAGACTTGCAAAATTGCAAAAGCCTCTGTGCTCAGCTTGGATGGGGCGGAGTCTCAGGGCAGAGCAGACAGCCTTGGCTTCCCGTCAGCCCTGCCTTTGGAGGCCCCTGGGTCTCAGTGTCCCTCTGTAATCGCTGCAAGCACCTCTGAGAGAAGCCGCTCTCAAGTTTTGCCTGCTGCCAGACAGTCCAGTTTCTCCCCGAATGAGTCTGGGTTCCCAGAAACTCGCCTGGAACTGGAGTTCAGTCGGGAGCTTCCGTCTCCTCCTGCTTTAGAAAGCCGCGCACTCAGCCATTCCTGCACTCAGCAGTCAGTCCTCTATGTGCGCGCGCGCCTCCGGACCTCTGCTTTCCGCAGCTCCCCTGTGTCTTAGTGTGCTTTCTCTTTTCCTGACAATCCAGATTCCCCCCGAATGATTCTGGGTTCCCAGAGTCCCGCCCGGGACTGGAGTTCAGCGCAGTCGGGAGCTTCTGTCTCCCTCCTGCTGTAAAGAGCCAGCCGCGCACTCAGCCACCCATGCACTCAGCCACCCGTCCTCTCCCCGCACACGTCTCTGTACCTCAGCCTTTTGCAGCTCCTCTGAGTCTCCGTGTGCTTTCCTCTTTCCTTCTAGTTGTAGAATTTCCACTCAGCCAGCTTTCCTGTGGTTCTGGATGGTGTCCGTTTTGTCTTTAAGTTGTAGTTTTGATATTGTTGTGTGAGGCAGCAGTTTAGGTGTTTACTATGCTGCCATCTTGGTTTCTCCTGTTTTTTTTTTTTTTTTTTTTTTTTTTTTGAGGTACGCCTGTAGTGCTATGAATTGCCCTCTCAGGACTGCTTTTACTCTGTCCCATAGATTTTGGATTGTTGTGTTTTCATTGTCATTTGTTACCAAGATGTTTTTTATTTCTTCTTTGATCCCTTTGGTAACCCAATCATTGTTTAATAGCATGCTATTTAGCCTCCAAATGTTTGATTTTTTTTCACTGTTTTTATTGTCATTGATTTCTAATTTTCTCACATTGTGATCTAAGAAGATGCTTGATATCATTTCTTTATTCTTGAATTTGAAGAGACTTTGCCTGTGTCCCAATATGTGGTCTGTCTTTGCAGATGTCCTCTCGTGCACTTGAGAAGAATGTATATTCTATAGCTTTGGGGTGAAATATTCTTAAGATGTCAATCAATTCCATTTGTTCTAGTGTGTCATTTAGGATTGATGTTTCTTTGCTTATTTTTTGTTTAGAGCATTTATCCAGTGGTGTCAGTGGGTTATTAAAGTCCCCTACTATGACTGTATTGCTGTCGATCTCTCCCTTGATATCTTCCAAAAGTTTTTTTATGTATTTGGGTGCTCCTGTATTGGGTGCAATTATGTTTGCCAGAGTTATATCCTCTTGTTGAATTGCTCCCCTTAGTGTTGTGAAATGGCCTTCCTTATCTCTTGTTATGGCCTTCACTTTGAGGTCTATTTTGTCATATATGTATTGCTACCCCAGCTTTTCTTTCATTTCCATTCGCCTGAAAAAAATTTTTTCCCATATCCTCTCAGTCTGTGTGAGTCCTTTGTTCTGATGTGGGTCTCTTGTAGACAGCAGATATATGGGTCTTATCCATTCAGCTACCCTATGTTTTCTTATCCATTCAGCTATCCTATGTATTTTGATTGGAGCATTTAATACATTTATGTTTCAAGTTATTATTGATAGGTACTTGTTTGTCATCTTTTTTATTCTTTATGCCTGTGTTCCTTCTTCCTTCCTATTCTTTTTACAGCAGTCCCTTTAGCCTTTCTTGCATTGGTGGTTTGGTGGTAATAAACTCCATTAGCCCTTTTTTTGTCTGTGAAGCCCCTTATTTCACCTTCAATTTTGAATGATAACCTGGCTGGGTATAGTATTCTTGGATTCAGTCCCTTGCTTTGCATCACTTTGTATATTTTATTCATTCCCTTCTGGCCTCTGTTTTTCTGTTGAGAAATCAGTTGAGAGTCTAATGGAGATTCCTTATAGGTAACTTTCTCTGGCAGCCTTTAATATTCTTACTTTGTCGTTGGTGTTTGCCAGTTTAATTATGATGTGTCTTAGTGTTGGTCTTTTTGGGTTCATCTTGTTTGGGACTCTGTGTGCTTCTTGAACTTGTGTGAGTTTTTTCTTCCCAATATCAGGAAGATTTCCTGTCATTATTTCTTCAAGCAGGTTTTTTCTTCCTTGCTTAGTTTCCTCTCCTTCTGGCACCCGTATTATGCAGATGTTGTTAGATTTTGTGTTGTCCTAAAGCTCCCTGAGGCTCTCCTCCTGCTTTTAAGGTTGTGGTATTTTGTTTTGTTTTCAGTTGCTGCTCTGCTTGGTTGTTTTTACCTACCTTGTCTTCTAGCTCGCTGACTCAGTCCTCAGCTTGTTCTAATCTACTGTTGGTGCTTTCTGTTGTGTTCTTTGTTGCAACTATGTCATTCTTCATTATTGCTGCTTCTTCATTTAATCTTGATTCTTACACATGTTGAATTTGTCTTCCATCCTTTTCAGCCTCTCTATGACCATTTCTCTAAATTCTTTCTCTGACAAATTGCTTGCCTCCATTTCGTTTACTGCATTTTCTGGTGATTCCTCCTTTTTTTTTTTTTTTTTTTTTTTTTTTTATGGAGGCTGTTTCTTTGTCTCCCCATTTTTGCTCCTTTCAGGGTGTCTGGTTATGTAGCTTACCCTGCCACGTTGACCGAAAGGCACAAAATACAACTTGACAAGACATGACACAGAGGGAACAAAACATGAATGTATTCACCACACTGATAACCCCAATAAAGGTGACCACCAGAGAAAAGAGAATTTGGAGAGCAAAAAGAGCACAAAGATGATATTGAGAAAAGGGGAAAAGGTAAGAGAGAAAAGAAAAAAGAAGGGGAAAAATACACGTATATGGGGAGATAATTTCATGAAACAAATAAATAAACCAAAAAATGCAAACAACAAACACCCAGAGAAAAGGGAGGGAACTGAATCTGAAGAGGCAGACCTTAATTCCCGAAAGTAAGTTAAAAGTATTGAATGAATGGGGAATGGCTATGGTTCAGTATAGAGGAGGTAGAAAGAGAATGAATGGATAGGAAGAAAAGTAAAAATCAAAATAATAAGTCAACTAAAATAAATAAATAAGTAAATTTTCCCCTTTAATCTATCTATCTGTATATTTATCTATTTTTTGAAAAGGATAATAGAGAGCAAATAGGCTTGAGTTTGGTTAGTGAAACTAATTAAGCAATTAGGAGAAGAACAGCACGTGGGAGAGGAAAAACAAAAGCATCCTATCTAATAAAAGAGTAATATGCAAATTGACAGTCATTCCAATACACAAGATGGCCGCTCCCATGTGGTCAAATATGGCCGTCGCCATGTGGACACAAGATGGCTGGCAGGGGAGGGCAATTGTGGGCGATCAGGCCAGCAGGGGGGCAGTTGGGAGGGACGAAGCCTGCAAGGGAGGGCAATTGGGGGTGATTAGGCCTGTAGGAGAGGGCAGTTAGGGGTGACCGGGCCTGCAGGGAAGGACAGTTGGGAGGGACCCAGACCTGCAGGGGAGGGCAGTTTGGGGGGACCCGACCTGCAAGGGAGGGCAGTTGGGGGGGACCCGGCCAGCAGGAGAGGACAATTGGGGGTCCAGGCCTGCAGGGGAGGGCAGTTGGGGGGGACCAGGCCTGCAGGGGAGGGCAGTTAGGGGCGACCAGGCTGGCAGAGGAGGGCAGTTAGGGGTGACCAGGCCGGCAGGGGAGGGAACTTAGGGGCAATCGGGCCAGCAGGGGAGCAGTTAGGCGTCGATCAGGCTGGCAGGGCATTGGTTAGGGGGTGATCATGCTGGCAGGCAAGCGAGCGGTTGGGAGCCAGCAGTCCTGGATTGTAAGAGGGATGTCTTAGATTGGAGAGGGTACAGGCTGGGCTGAGGGACACCATCCTCACCCCCCGTGCACGGATTTTGTGCACCAGGTCTCTAGTAAATAAATAAATTGGCTAACGAAGAAAGAGAAAAGAGAAGGGTGCATGGACTTGTAGCAGAGAAGAGGAAATTAGATATACGAGTTAGCCAACAGAGACTACTATAACAGAATATGTCAGTAAAGCAGATAAAAAAGGTCAATTTTTAACACAGTGTAAAAAGAAAGGAGAGAAAAACTAAAGCAAGAACAGGAGAAGAGAAACAGGCTAAAAAAGGGAGTAGTGAGGAAGAAAAGGTTGGCAAAAAGGGAAAAGTGAGATAAAGTAAAATAGTGATAAATAAAAATAGCATGTAGAACACTAATCAAAAAAATAGAAGATTAAAAAGTAATAATAATATAAAATAAAATAAAGAAAAAAATTTTTTCTTTCCCTTAAGTAAATGGTAAAAAATAAAAAAGTCAAGTGTTTGCTTCAGCTGAGTTTTAATGTCCCATGGGGGCTAGATTAAGACCCCTCTCTACTGTTCTGTCTACCACTTTTCAGTTTCCTGTTAGGTATTCAGGACCTGTTAAAGTTCCCAGTGATCTACTTCTCCTCTGTATCTGTCTCCCCATAGTTTGGATTTAGGCATGTGGAACCAATCTGCCCGCTTTGTCTGTCTCCCTTCTTTCAGTTGTATTTACACAAGCATCTATTTCTGACACTGGTTCTAGGTGGCAGTGTAGCTTTATTAGTTTCCGAGGTCACTAGGAAGGGCTAGCTCTTCTGGAGAAAATGGCTGTTTAGGGTTGGAGGGACCGGGCTGTCCCAGAGCTGGATTCCTGGTCACCTCTCCTTGCTGCTTTGCTCCTCAGTCTCCACCAAACCACATCCAACTCGGTGAGTGTTTGTAATTGAAAGATCCTATGCACTGGGTTTAGCGAGTAAAAGCAAGGGCAATATAAAGACAGAGCAATCATGCTACTGCTTGATTCTCTCCCCCTGGCATTGTGTGGCCAGTGCAGAACTTCAGGCTGCCTTTCTGGGTGCAGCCTCCCATGGCTGTGGACTAAGATCTAAAGTCCCCACTGCCAGAAGCCCTGTGGACTCCCTTCCACAGTTGAGTGGTACGTGTGTCCCCACAGGACGCAGACTTGGTGCAGCACAGTTTCCTTCTTACCCTCTCATTCCGGTAGTCGAGTGTTTCTCTCTCCTTTCCGGCCATGGATTGTCTCACCAGCTGTGTTTAATTTGCCAATTCCGGGTGGATGTTATTCGATTCATCTGTTTCTTCTATTTGCTCTGTGAGAAGGCACAGGACACGTCTTCCTATTTGGCTGCCATTTTGTCTCCCCCCAGACAAACGTTTTAGGAGCCTGAAGCCTGGAATCTTGGTGTTCATGAATTCGCAGGCAAGGCAGCTGGTCCCTGGCTGGTGTGGTTGCAGGGTCCCATGGGGTGTCCGAGGGCTCCCTGGGTGGAGGTGAGTCTGGGCTCCCATTCACAGCAGCTCTCCCCTTCAAGATGGCACGGCCTCTGCAGTGGAGCCAGCTGCCCCAGGAGAGATTTCAGCAGTAAGAGAGGCCGCCCAGCTAGGGGAGCCTGGTCTGCCAGCCCCCAAAAGTCCTCCGGAATATAACTGTCCCTCACTCACACACACACACATGCCCCACATGCCCACACACTCCCCTTTTGCTCCCTCACTCACACTCTCTCCCTCACTGCCATCATGTCGGCTGCCATCTTGGATTCTATTAATTACATTTTAAGTGCTTAAGTGCTGTATGTGACTAGCAGAGGATACCTGTTGCACAGCTCAGATAAAGAATATTTCCATCATCACAGGAAGTCCAGTTGGACAGCGCTGGTTTAGATCATTTACATTTAATTTAATTATAGATAGAGCTGGATTTAAGTCTATTAATTTGTTATTTGTTCCAGGCTTTTTCTTACATATTTTTTCTTATCCTGTCTTCTTTTGGATTAACAGTATTTTTATGATTGCACTAGAGGCCTGACACACAAAATTCGTGCATGGGTACGGTCCCTAGGCCTGGCATGCTATCAGAGCCATCTTCCCCAGCTGCCCACAGTCAGCCCCGTCCCCCCGCCACTTACCCCCAGTTCCCCATTTCCCATTGGGTGATTGGAGCTGCCGGCTTGGGGGAAGCACCGAGAGTTCGGCTGTTCTGCCTGCTCGCCAGCCCTGCCCCTGCCGCCACCCACCCCAGTTCTCCATTTGCCATTGGGTGATTGGAGCCTGATAGCCGGGGGAAAGGACCAAGAGGTGGGCTATTCCTGCCTGCTCACTGGCCCTGCCCCCGCCACAGGTTGCCCTCTGTGTGTGGTGTGATTGGTGGGGTGGGGGCCTTGGCCTGGCACCACCCATGTCTCCCGCCACCCACCCCTGGGCGATCGGAGCCTGCCAGCTGGGCAAAGGGACCTAGAGGTGGTCAGTGTGCCTCATAGTGACTGGTCGAGTGGTCGTTCTGGTCGTTCCGCCGTTAGGGTTTTGCATATTACCCTTTTATTATATAGGATTTTGTTTCCTCTATTGGCTTATTAGCTATACCTCTGTTTTTAACTTTTTTTAAAATAGTAATCGATGCAGGCTTTAACTTACACACACTACCTTCAAACTGTGCTATAGTAGTTTATGTATAATATGAACCAATAGGACTTCCTGTGATGATGGAAATGTTCTATATCTGAGCCATGCAATAGGTATTTACTAGTCACATGCAGATATTAAGCACAGAAACATTACATGTGCAGATCTTATACATGTGCAGATCTAGTCCCCTTCCTATCCTTTGTGCTGTTACTATCATATGTTCTGCTTCTTCATGTATTATAAACCCTGCAGTAATTGTTGTTGCTTTAAACATTCAGTTATATTTTCAAGAAATTTAAAAAAGCAAAAAAGTATCATATTTACTCATATTTTTACCTTTCCTGTAATCTCCATTCCTTTTTGAAAATCTGAGTTTCCATTCTCATTTTCCTTTCTCTTGAAGAACTTTTAACATCTCATATAGTGTATGTCTGCTTACACAGAATTTTCTCAGATTCTGAAGATGTCTTCATTTTGTCTTCATTTCTAAAGGATATTTTCACTGGATATAGAATTTTTGGTTGTCATTTTTTTCTTTTGGCATTTTATTGATTTTGTTCTATTCTGGTTTGTGTTGTTTCTTATGGGAAAACTGGTCATTTTATGTTTTATTTGTGTGTAATATGTCTCCCACACCTGTTTGCTCATACAGTTTTCCTTTATCCTTATTTTTAAACAGTTTGTTCTGACATGCCTATTTGTGGGTTCCATTACATATTTCTGTTTGTAGTTTGCTGAAATTCTTGCATCTCCGAGTTCATGTTTAGAAAATTGGAAAATTTTCAATTACTCTTTACTTAGATATTTTTTACTTAGATACTTTTTCCCCTTGCCTGCCCCTTCTTTATCATCTGGTATTTTAATTATAGATAAGTTAGATCATTTGATATTGTTCCAGTTTTTTGAGCCTCTGTTATAGTTTTATGGGAGAATTTAATTTAATTTCATTGTTTGATCTTGCTGTTAATACTGCTCAATAACTTTTTATTTCAGATTCTGCTTTTTGCCATTCTCTGAATTCTGTTTGTTGCCCCTTCTTTGTGGGAGCTTTCAGATGTCATAATTTCATGTGATGTCACCTCTTATAATCCATCTCTTCTGTAGAAAAGAACATATTTTTCTCCTTTAGCATGGTTATCATAGGTATTTTAACGTTCTTATTAGGTAATTCAACATTTGGTTCATTTGTGGATCTCTTTTTGTTGACTTTTCCCCCCCCCTTGACTATGAATCATCGTTTTTTGCTTCATATATAGTAGTTTTTATTTGTAAAAGAAATACTGTGAATGATACATTGTGGAGATGCTGGGTTCTGTTTTCTTTCTGAAGAGTGTTGACCTTTGTTCTAGCATGCAAATTACTAGCTGGTCACATTGATTATGTTGAGCCCTTGTTTATAGGCATTATTAGAGCAGGTCTACTTCAGTTGTGCCTTTTATACTAGTGAGCATTTCTGACTTCTGGGATGTGATTCTTATTCCTAACACGTGGCTAATATAGGCTTTTAGTAAAAAGACTTAAAGTGTTTAACAAGCTCCTTTAATTTATAGACTTAAAATTCAAGCTCTCCTAAACACTTCACATAGCTTTTTCCCATTCCCATTTCTTCCCTGCTAGGCTCTTTGTATTCCTCCTATACATGTGCGGTTCAGCAGTCAGCCAAGGATTTGAGGGAAGTGTATTTGCTGATTTAGGACTCCATCCTTCTGGAATTTTTTTCACATGCCCTTATCTCCAACTGACTTGTCAACCCAGTAAGACTGCCATTTGCATGTTGAGCTCTATCTTTGTATAGCAATAACTAGGCAGTACTCTCAGGGGAAAAGGTAGTAAGTATCATCTCACCTTATATAGTTTCGTTCTCTCAAGAGTCTCCCCTTCAGTGTCTGTCAACCTTTGATTGCACTCCAGTTCCTTGAAAAAATTGATTATAATTATTAACTGGGAGGTTAATGTGATATAATTACTCTGCCATTACTGGGTGCTAGAACTATAGCTATAATTTTGTATTGTACTTTTTTCACTTAACTTTTTAACATAAGAATTAAAGTGTTCCTTTTTCTGTGGGAGCCACTGGGTTGAGAGGAGTGTAGCCTTCTCCTCTCCATGCACTTAGTGTACTCCAAAGAGGGGAAATTATCTGGCAAAAATGTCACTTTGCCTACTGTGTTCAAGGCTCCCTTTCGACCAGATATTGTGGACTTTGTTCTCATCAACTTATGCAAAAACAATAGACAGTCTTGTGCTGTCAGTGGTCAGTGAATTGGCAAGTCATCAAACCAGTATGGAGTCTTGAGGTACTGGCAGAGCTATGACTCGAATTCCCAGAGTTTGAGGTGGTGGGACTCCTTGTTCTACACAGGGTGCTTTTGGAAATATGTGTCATGGGGCCACCACATGTTTGCGCCAACAAAAACCTGGCATCATTGGCACCACAGAGTGAACACAACATAGAAGTGCTATGCCATCTGCTCTGCCGTGGCTGCCTTGGCATTCATTGCCAGCGCTGGTCATGTCTGAACGTCATCATATTGAGGAAGTTCCTGAATTTCCTTTGGTGGTTGAAGGTAAAGTTGAAGGCTACAAGAAGACCAAGGAAGCTGATTTATTTTTTAAGAAACTTAAGGCCCGAGAGGATGTTAAAAACGTCTATCCAGTGGTTGGCAAACTCATTAGTCAACAGAGCCAAATATCAACAGTATAACGATTGAAATTTCTTTTGAGAGCCACTTCTTCAAAATAGACTCGCCTAGGCCGAAAACCGACTTCTGCACATGGGTCATGAAGTTTCAATCGCACCCGCACGTATTTTATGGAAGAGCCACACTCAAGGGGCCAAAGAGCCGCATGTGGCTCGTGAGCCGCGGTTTGCCAACCACTGGTCTATACCTCTCAGCTAATGAGAGCTGACAAGGGCAAAATGAGAAATCATCGTCATATCCAGAGCAGGGGACCTTGCATCACCTATAATGCAGACAACAGTATCATCAAAGCCTTCAGAAACATTCCTAGAATTACTCTGCTTAATTTAAGCAAATAGAATATTTTGAAACTTGCTCCTGGTGAGCATGTGGGCTATGTCTGCATTTGGACTGAAAGTGCCTTCCGCACGTTAGATGATCTCTATGGCACTGTGTAAAGCTTTCTCCCTCAAGAGTAACTACAACCTTCCGTGCACACAATGTTCAATACAGACCTGAGCAGAATCTTGAAAAGCCCAGAGATCCAAAGAACCCTCTGAGCACTACATAAGAAAATTCATCACAAAGTCCTAAAGAAGAATCCCCTGACAAATCTGAGCATCATGTTGAAGCTAAACCCATGTGCAAAGACCGTGCACCTGAACACCAGTCTTCTCCAGGCCAAATCAGATGAGAAGGGGGTTCCAGGCATGAAGCCTTGGTGTAGGAAAGGAAGGAAAGAAGGCCTTGCTGTTACGAAGCAGAAGAAACCTTTGGTGGGAAATAAGGGTGCAGCTACCAGGAAACTGGCAGCTGAGAAGAAACCCACAGAAAAGAAACCTACCACAGAAGAAAAAAGGCCTGCAACATAAATTTAAATTTGTTTCATAAAAGTTAAATCACTTTGGATAGCTAATTTTGAATAAAAACCTGATCAAAGGCAAAAATAATTAAAATGTTATTAAAAATGTATCACAAACATCTTTAATGACTTTAAACATACTGTTTTATGAGTGAATATGCCATAGTTTACTTGGGTATTTTCCTGTTTTGGAAATCAAATATTTCAATGTTATAAATAATGCTGGATTCTTTATATGAAGAGAAGAACTATGTTATGAGGGTCTGGACACATTTCTTACAAATTTACTTAAATCGGTTGTATCTTGGGGAAATATAATGGTCATAAAATCTTTCTAGTGTCTTTGATTTTTTTATTCTTTCAAATTTGCTTACCTCCTATTTTAGTAAAAGTTTTATTTTTTTCATTGCTGTTTTTCTTCTGCAGAAAAGAGAAAACATTCGTTCTTTAACTATGTCTGGCCATGTTGGTTTTGAGAGTTTGCCTGATCAGCTGGTCAACAGATCTATTCAGCAAGGCTTCTGTTTTAATATTCTCTGTGTTGGTAAGTGCCCGACTCTTCCTCTAACTTGTTCTCATATTCCTTGTGCTCACTTAATTCTTGTAAGCTGTGTGGTGTTCATGTTATCAGTTTGAGATCATGATCACAGATATTTTTCAGTTATTTAAATTCTGAGTTTTATTTTTATTTTTTTTTTAGCTGTACTACTTTAACTTTTTTGTTTGTTCTTTAAACATTTCAGTACTTTCTTCAACGTTCTGAGTAACTTATCTTACATACTCATTTTTATGTTCTGCTAATGACTTAGTGGACCACCCATATCATATATTTCTTTCTTGGACAACTCAGCCATTGAAATATTTGAAATATTTGGGATCCTTAAAACCACTTTAAGAGTTTATAGTTCTATTTTTTTCTCATCCATCCTGTGCACCTGTGAAGATATACCTTTGTTTCTTTCAGGGGAGACTGGAATTGGAAAATCAACGTTGATTGATACATTGTTTAATACTAATTTTGAAGACCATGAATCGTCACATTTTTGCCCACATGTTAGACTTAAAGCTCAGACATATGAACTACAAGAAAGTAATGTTCGATTGAAATTGACCATTGTGAATACAGTGGGATTTGGTGACCAAATAAACAAAGAAGAGAGGTACATGTTTTCTTCTTGTAATAAAACAAATTTTTCTTAATTCAGGACATTTGCGTTCTTGCCCCATGAGCTATGATTTGACTTTCTACTATGGAAATCCATACCTTAGCCTCCCAGACTTTTAATTTTTTAAATCATTAAGCAATATTTTATTCTCACTAACAATTGACATTTCTGTATTCAGTTATCTAATTTCTTTAGAATGATTTGAATTACATTATTAAAATGTCTATTTCAGCAAAAATAGTTTTATTTTCTGATACGCCAATATAGTGTATTTTAAGTGACTTGTACTTATTTTCAGACAAGACTTATTTCAGTGAGGGGAAAAAAAAAGAAATAAGTCATATAATCTTATATAATAAAGATGTAATATGCAAATGGTCATTATGCGTAACGACTGAATGCATAATGAACAATCGCATAACAACCGGATCACGGATCAGCAGGAGGGTGGGGCTGCGAGCTACAAATGGGCGGTGGAGAGCTACAGGAGGGGGCAGGGCAGCAAGCTATGAGGGGGGAGGGGGCGCAGGGAGGAGCTACAGAAGGGTGGGGCAGTGGGTGGTGAGCTACTGGAGGGCGGCAGTGAACTAGTGGCACACGGATTCGTGCGCAGGGCTACTAGTGGCAAATATAAATGGCCAAATCCATGGTGCATGAATTTTTTTGTGAAATTCTAACCAAATTAGCCAGGTAACTTATTATGCATTACAGGAAAGGTTTGATAATGAAATTTCTATTTTATATTATGTCATTATTTCTCTTGTGTTATTATAAAGATTGATTATAGGTTCTGTATGAAATTTAAACTAAGAAAGGGAGAAATAGATTGGGGTAGAGCAATAACTTTTGTTCTTTTTTTCCTTTTTTGAAATGTATATATTTTCATTATTAGCAGTAATTTCCTAGTTTGCTTTAGAGAGAAAATATTTTGCATAATTGACTCTATGTAACTTATATTAGCCTTTTCAGTGCATTTGTGTGTTCTGCTTTAAATTTCAAAAAATGATTTGTGTGCTTTTTGGAAGAAACAGATCTGTGGCAGAGGCAAAGGCCTGTGATATGCTACTTTAAATCATATTAGTTTTTAAAATAATGTTCTATATAGAGATCTTGGGCATTTTTGATGATCTCATACATGGTACCTTTCAAAAGTATTTCATTTTCTATAGAAATATCAATTTTACATATAGCAACTTTTGTAAATTCTCTGATTAATTATAATAATTCACTTCTAATATTTAGATTTTCTATGTATGTGATAGTACAATGACATTTATATTTCCAATCCTTGTTTTTTCTTTTTAAATGTTTTGTTGCTGTAAAATTTACATAGAAAAAATAAAATGTACTGATTCTTTTCAGTGTACAATTCAGTTAATTTTGACAAATGTATAGATTTGTTGCCACCACCATGGTTAGATACAGGAGAAGGCCAGAGTCTTGAGTGCTTTTCTCATATGCACGTGCACATACAGATTAGGGCTTTGCTAAAGCCAGGCGGGCCCTCTCCAGACCTGCATTGCTTTCTCTTGGTGTAGCTCCTTTTCCTAGTGTTCTTGCCTACAAATTCTAGTTGTGTTAGCCTCCCCGAACTGCTGTCTATATCTCTCCAGTCATAGTGTTGGCCAGGCTCTGTTCTCTCTTCTGTGCTATGCCCTGGAAACTTGTCTCCAGACAATAATCTGAGGAAATAGTTGAGCTCTCCTCATTTACTTTTCACCTTTGTGATCACAGTTTTATACTGCTGATTGTCCATTATCTGAAAACCTTTGTCCATATATTTTGTCCAAGTTTCTGGCTGTTTAAGGTGGGAGGGTAAATGCAGTCCCATTTACTCCATCATGTCTGAAGATGGTAGTCTTTATTTTTCTTTCATTTTAAATACCTGACTGTACTTGGTAGAACCTGCAGTATTTTGTAGGATAGTCAGTGGTGATGGTGGGCATCCTTGTCTTGTGTTGACTCCAAAGGGAAAGTTATGTTTTAAGCCGTATATTATACTTGCTTGCCTTTTTTCTTTTGGTTAGAATAAGGGAGTTTCTCTATATTACAATAGTCATGGGTGTTTTTTTTAATCATCTATATATATAAAAGGCTAATATGCTAAGTGTCCCTCCAACTGTTCAACTGGTCGCTATGACGCACACTGACCACCAGGGGGCAGATGCTCAACACAAAGAAACGGCACTGTGGAACTGGTGCCAACAAAGCAACACTCGGCTTTCCCCAAGTGGGACACAGGCCCCACCACCACCCCAGAGAGACAGCCCACCAAATCACGGACAACGCTGCTGACACCCCATGGTGCAAAATGTGGCCCACAGCCCAGCCCGGAAACGTCACTATGGGCGCCAGGTAATGACGTCATGTAGCAATGCCCAGCTTCCTCTCCCTAGCGACTAGCCTCCTTGCAGTTTCTTCAGCCCAGGAACACAACTTGCTTTATAGCCAGGTGGAAACATTTTACCCTTTAACCAAATGTCTGTGAAGCGTTTTCACATGCCTCATCTCATTTGATCCTCACAGAAGTCCTGGAGTAGGTAGATAGAAGACTCGGTGGAATCCTATTTTCTTTTCATTAGCCAGAAAAAGGAGATTTAGAAAGCTTAGAAACCTGACCCGACTGAAAAGAAATAAGAAATGGTGGACCTTGAAAATGACTTCAGGTTTTCTCACTGTGCAGAATATAGTCAAACCCTGCTGCAGTTAAATATTTTACTCTTTGTTCTCCCTGCGTGATCTACAATAATAACCTGCTTCGTGTTTATATCAACTGCTGTGTTGCTGACAATTACCTGAAAGAGAAGTTGGGGTGCTTCACTGGGCTAGAAAAAGTTTAGCTAAATCAGAAAGCAGGTCTAATTAAGCAAGTTTATTTTATACTAGAGGCCCGGTGCACAAATTTGTGCATGGGTGGGGTCCCTCAGCCTAGCCAGCGATTGGGGCTGATTGGGGCCATCTGGCCCAGTCCCGATCGGGCCAATTGGGGCCGGCCGGCCGGGGGGGGGGGAAGGACTGCGGGAAGTTGACTGGGCAGGGGATTTTGTGTTTTTGTTTGTCCTGCCAGTTCCATATTTCTTTATTCTTTCTTGCTTGATTTCTATTCTTATAGGTATTATTCTAGAAATTATAAAATATAATATCTAACCTAATCAAAGTTTAAGATAAATTGATATTTGTACTTGTCCCTGATGATTCAAATAAACAATAAATTGGAATTTCGACCAGTTAAACTCCATTAACTCACCCTTCTGACTTATCATGGCATGTGTTTTATATCTCTTTTTTTCCTTAACCACACAGACGTTATTATTATACTAGTGGCCCGGTGCACGAATTTGCACATTGAAAGGAAATTAATTAGAAGAAATATTTTAATATCGCTGTTTGCCCTTTCTCTATAATAGAAGTGTCAACCAAATTCACGATCAACAATGACAGATCGAAACACACGTGGTCCCAGTGAGAGCTTTATATGTATCGTGCATGCGTGAGTCAACTCAGGCATATATATATATATAAATAAAATACAACTCAGCCATATATATATATATAAATAAAATAAACTTGATTAATTAGACCTGCTTTCTGATTTAGCTAAACTTTTTCCAGCCCAGTGAAGCACCGCAACTTCTCTTTCAGGTAATTGTCAGCAACACAGCAGTAAATATCAACACGAAGCAGATTATTATTGTAGATCATGCAGGGAGAACAAAGAGTAAAATATTTAACTGCAGCAGGGTTTGACTATATTCTGCGCAGTGTAAAAACCTGAAGTCATTTTCAAGGTCCACCATTTCTTTTTTTTCAATCAGGTCAGGTTTCTAAGCTTTCTAAATCTCCTTTTTCCTGCTAATGAAAAGAAAATAGGATTCCACTGAGTCTCCTATCTACCTACTCCAGGACTTCTGTGAGGATTAAATGGGATGAGACATGTGAAAACGCTTCACAGACATTTGTTTACAGTATGAAATGTTTCCACCTGGCTATAAAGCAAGTCGTGTTCCTGGGCTGAAGAAACTGCAAGGAAGGCTAGTCGCTAGGGAGAGGAAGCCGGTCATTGCTACATGACCTCATTACCTGGACAGTCAGACACTTAGCATATTAACCTTTTATATATATAGACTAGAGGCCTGTGCATGGATTCGTGTACCGGTGTGGTTCCTTGGCCTGGCTGCAGGGATTGGGCTGAAACCGGCCCAGTACACAGATTCATCCAGGGCGTGTCTGGCCCATCTCGCCCAGTCCTGATTGGGGCCAGCCAGCCGGGGAGGGACCACGGGAAGTTGGCCGGCTGTGGAGGGACCATAGGAGGGATCTAGGGTGTGTCTGGCCTATCTCGCCTAGTCCCAATTGGGCTGATTAGGGCCGGCCAGCTGGGGAGGGACCAGAGGAGTTTGGCTAGCTGTTGAGGGACCATGGGAGGGCTCTGGACGTGTCCAGCTTGTCTCGCCCAGTCCTGATAGGCTGGACCCCAGCAGCAAGCTAACCTACTGGTCGGAGTGTCTATCTCTGGTGGTCAGTGCGTGTCATAGTGACTGGCTGAACGGTCGAACAAACAGTCGGACACTTAGCATATTAGGCTTTTATTATATAGGACTAGAGGCCCGGTGCACGAATGTCATGCACGGGGGGTGGGGGAGTGGTGGTGTCTCTCAGCCTGGCCTGCACTCTCTCTAATCCAGGACCCCTCAGGGAATGTTCGACTGTAGTCAGACATTCCTCTCGCATTCTGGGATCACTGGCTCCTAAATGCTCACCTGCCTGCCTGCCTGATAGCCCCTAACCACCTCTGCCTGCCGGCCTGATGCCCCTAACTGCCCTCTCCTGCCGGCCTGATCGCCCCTAACCGCCTAAGCCTGCCAACCTGATCACCCCTAACTACCTCTACTTGCCGGCCTGATCACCCCTTAACTGCTCCCCTTCTGGCCTGAGCACCCCCTAACTGCTCTCTTGCTGACCTGATCACCCCTAACCACCTCTGCCTGCCGGCCTGATTGCACCCTAACTGCTCTCTCCTGCCAGCCTGATCGCCCCCTAACTGCCCCTCCCTGTTGGCCTGATCGCCCCTAACTGCCCTCCCCTGCCGGCCTGATTGCCCCCTGACTGCTCCCCCCTGCTGGCCTGATCGCCCCCTAACTGCTCCCCCCTGCCGGCCTGATCGCCCTTAACTGCCTCTGCCTCGGCCCCTTTCACCGTGGCTTTGTCCGGAAGATGTCTGGTCTAATTAGCATATTACCCTTTTATTACTATAGATGTGGCCAATATTTATTATCCTTTTAACCAAGATTTTGTTTTGCTTTCATAGTTGAAATTTTAGTTGGATATACAATTTTTGATGGGCAATTACTTTCTTTCTTCCCATTGAAGATAGATTCCACTTGTCCCATGGCTTTTATTTTTACTGTTGAGAAGTCAGCTGTTGGTCTGTCTGCTCCTTTAGAGTCCTCTTCTCTTTTCCTCCAGTGCTTTTCAGATCTTTCTTTTTTCTGTTCTCCAGTTTTACCATAATGTCTAAGTTTTTATTTATTTCTAATTTATTCTGTCAGTGATTTGTTTGACTTCTTGAGTCTGAATAGTACCATTAGTTCTTTGAAATAATCTGAGACATCATCTTTATATATTGCTTCTATCCTTTTTATGTTTCCTTTCCTTCTGAAACTTCGGTGAAATATGTTAGACCTTCCCATTGTGTCATTAATGTCTCTTTTAATCTCTCTCATATTTTTATTCCCCCCCCCACATTGTTTTCACAATTGTTATTTATCTTCCAGTATAGTAATTCTCTTTATAGCTGTGTCTAATATAGGAGTGGAGAACATCTGACCTGCAAGCCCACAAAATCATTTGGTCTGGCCCTGCCAAGGCCTTAGGGAGATTTAATTAAATGTTTAACCAAATACAGCAGGCTAATTTTTTTTTTTATCAGCACAGAAGTCTTTTTTATTTTTCCCCACTTATCATGCCATGAATTCACAGGGAATGGGTTCCAGCAGCTCTGGCTCCTTTCCATTGGTTCTCACAAAGTGTGCTTCTCTGGGTGGAGCAGGCTGACGCTTCAGTTGAACCCAGGTACCTTTCTCTTTGGCTTCCTTCTTTTTCTGATCATTTTCCTTCACATGTTTCAGGAAGCTATCTCGGCTCTTAGAGTGCTTAATATGCTCAATATGTACATTAATTCTCTTGGCAAGAATCTTGCCTTTAACTTGCTTGTTTACAATAATGCCCACTGCATGCTGGGTGACACTGTAGACTCTTCCAGTTTTGCCTTGGTAACATTTTGGGGCCTGCCTTTGTGAACAGCGCCCATTCCCGTGATGTCCACAATATCACCTTCCTGTAGATTCACATGTATGTGGCCAAAGGAACAACTTCATGTTTTCTAGAAGGCCTAGAGAACATATAGTGGGAGCCTGTCCTCTTTCCCTGTGTGTTAGTCATTTTGGCAAATTACTGGAAGATGGCGGTTCTGGCCAAAAAGAAGCGCAGGCTAATTTTTAAGTTGATAATTTTGTATGGCCCGAGAATGATGTTATAAATATCCAAATGGCCCTTGGCAGAAAAAAGGTTCCCCAGCCTTGGTCTAATGTATGCTATTAAACTAATCCGTTGCGTTTTATATTTTGCTTATTAATCTTTCAAGTGTGTACACTCTGTGTAGTTCATATCTGTAGGATCACTTGTTATACTTTACTATTCCCAGCACATATGTTTAAGCTGCCTTTTATTTCTGTTTCTTTTATCTCTACTTATAATTATATCTTATAATCCCAGTATATTAAAATTTTGCAGTTATTTTACTGATGTTTGTTTTTTCCTTTGGTTTTCATTCATTGTGCTTTTTATTTTCTCATGTGCTTGGTGTGTGTTTTTTTTTATTGTAGTTAATGGCCTTTGAAAAGTTATTTGCAGAGATACTTTGAGGTCTGAGGTGAACATATCTTGCTATGAACAGATTTGTTTGCTTATGTTAAGCCCCTCTGGGCATTAATACTCTGAAGATCCCTAAATCTGTTTGATGGCTTGAGGTTTCCAGAATCAGAGAGGCAGTGTGCACCTGTGCTGCACCAGGGCCGCCTTGGACCATAAGATCTCAATGATGGGTCTTTTTTCCTTTTCTTTTTATTTTTCCTACTTCATTTAGTGCCAGGCAGCCTTCCCTATAGATTCTTGGAGAGAATAGGAAATGTAGATCTATTCTAGTTCATTCTTACCCTGAAGGTTTAGGCTTTTAGGATCTCAGCTCAATGTGAGGAGGCAGTCTCAATAGATTTCCACCTTGTATGGGTCTTGGACTTTGATTCTTCTTTCTTATCTTATAAGTTCTTCAGAGCAAAGCCCAAGAATTAGATTGACAAATGACTTCAGGATGAAACTAGCACTGATGCTTTAGTGCAGGGATTAGTAAACTTTTTTTTTTTAAGGGCCATATAGTAGGTATTTCAAGCTTTGAAGGACATATAGTTTCTGTCTAAACTACTCAACCCTTCCACTGTAGTACAAAAGCAGCCAAACTGCATAAACAAATGAATGTGGCTGTATTTCAATAAAACTTTACTTATAAAAACAGGCATCAGGCTGGATTTGCCTCTGCTTACCTCTCAGTTTCCACACACTCTTCTATTTAAAAAAAAAAAAAATGTTTTTATTAATTTTTAGAGAGAGTGGAAGGGGAAACATGAATGAGAGAGAAACATTGCCCGGTTGTCTCCTGCATGCCCCCTACTGGGGATTGAGCCCCAAACCTGGGAATATGCCCTGACTGGGAATCAAACTGGCAACCTCTCAGTGCACGGGACAGGAAAATGCTCAACCAGCTGAGCCTTACCAGCCAGGTCGTATATTCTCTTCAATTTTTACCTGGTTAGTTCCTTACCACTTTATGAGTACTTTGATATTTTAAGAGGTGATTTTTCTATTTTAAGCCAGTATCTTTCATTTCATTAGAAGAATGATCCTGCAATTTACTGGAAATGGAAACCTAGGGCAAATTACAATGGAATGGCATATTATTTAACTGAGAAAAGGCATGCGTATCAATAACTTAATAGACGCTAAAATAAAATTTCGTGACTTATTCTTAAATCAGATTTGTAAGGCATGAAAATCATGAACATATTAAGGAAGGAAGGCATACATCAAGTGAAAGGATAATATCAATAACTCAGGCAAGTGTGGGAACCTTGTCAGAAAGGGGTCCATTGTATGAATGAATGTGAGAATGAATCATTGTAAATTCAATATCATTTCTGTAAAACAGCTTAGAGCACTATCTTTGTACATGCATGTTTTGCACAATTTAATACTAAAGTTATCTGTTTTGCATAGATATTGAGTGTTTAGTAATTGATGAAAATATAGATCTCCAACTTTAGAGTTATAGATATCTTATTAAGGTCACATGAATATGTTGTATTCAGTATTTAAATAATTATTTTTCCAGCTACCAACCAATAGTTGACTACATAGATGCTCAGTTTGAGGCCTATCTCCAAGAAGAACTGAAGATCAAGCGTTCTCTCTTTAACTACCACGATTCTCGTGTCCATGCATGCCTCTACTTCATCTCTCCAACAGGCCACTCTCTGAAGACACTGGACCTCTTAGCCATGAAGAGCCTTGACAGCAAGGTGGGTTTGGAAGAGGAATAAACTTATCCTACTGTAATATTTATTTTGACTTATTAAAATACCTTCATGATAATCCTATAATAAAAGAGTAATATGCAAATTAACCATCACTCTGTTACAACCACAAGCCATGCCCACAAGCCACGCCCATCAGCCAGTCAGGAGTGAGTATGCAAATAAACCCAACCAAGATGGCTGTGGCCACAAAGAGAGCAGGAGGGAGGCTTGGGTTTCCCCGGCGATGGAGGAAGCCAAGCTTTCCGCACACCCTGGCCGTCCCAGGCCTCTACTCCAGGCTACAAAGTTTCAATTATAGAAGATAAATAAATCCCAACAAAAATGGTGGCAGCCACGGAGCTGGAGAGAGCAGGAGGCTAGGGTTGCCCCCAGCGATGGAGGAAGCCAAGCTTCTGCAGCCCTGGCCTGCCTTGGCCTCCGCTCCAGGCTACAAAGTTTCCATTGTAGAAGATAAATAAATCCCAGATACCAGGGCCTCCACTTGGGTTGCCGGAGGGGCGTGGCCGGCCTGCAAATTACCACAGGCTCCTCGCCCAGACTGCCTTATGCCCCAAGGGAACCCCCACCCTGATCCGGGACACCCTTCAGGGCAAACCAGCTGGCCCCCACCATGCACCAGGTCTCTATCCTATCTAATAAAAGAGTAATATGCAAATTGACCATCACTCCAACACACAAGATGGCTGCCCCCATGTGGTCAAAGATCCTGCCCTCATGTGGGCACAAGATGGCCACCACAAGATGGCCAGCAGGGGAGGGCAGTTGGGAGGGACCAGGCCTGCAAGGGAGGGCAGTTGTGGGCGATCATGCCAGCAGGGGAGGGCAGTTGGGAGGGACCAGGCCTGCAAGGGAGGGCAGTTGGGGGTGATCAAGCCTGCAGGGGAGGGCAGTTAGGAGTGACCAGGCCGGCAGAGGAGAGAAGTTGGGGGTGACCGGGCCTGCAGGAAAGGGCAGTTGGGGGGGGACCCAGGCCTGCAGGGGAGAGCAGTTGGGGGGGGACCAGGCCTGTAGGGGAGGGCAGTTAGGGGTGACCAGGCCTGCAGGGGAGGGCAGTTAGGGGCAAACAGGCTGGCAGGGGAGCAGTTAGGCATCAATCAGGCTGGCAGGGGAGTGGTTAGGGGGTGATCAGGCTTGCAGGCAGAAGCGGTTAGGGGCAATCAGGAAGGCAGGCAGGCGAGCAGTTGGGAGCCAGCAGTCCTGGATTGTGAGAGGGATGTCCGACTGCCCGTTTAGGCCCGATCCCACCGGGCCTAAACAGCCAGTCGGACATCCCTCGAGGGGTCCCAGACTAGATAGGGTGCAGGCTGCGCTGAGGGACACCCCCCCCCCCCCGTGCATGAATTTTGTGCACCGGGCTTCTAGTATATGTATAACTTTCATTTTTTGCATTTTTAAAATATTCGCTAAGTTTCAATCTTAGCTTATTTTCCAGAGAAATTTAGTTTGGAAGATGAGACACACAGAAAAAAACATTAACATAAAACTTTAGTTCTTTGTAAAATGCTAGCAGCAGCACTTTTTTAAAAAATGTATTTTTATTGAATTCAGAGAGGTAGAAACATAAATAAGAGAGAATTATTGATCAGCTGCCTCCTGCACGCCCCCTACTGGGGATCGAGCCCACAACCCTGGCATGTGCTCTTGACCGGAATCGAACCCGGGACCCTTCAGGACACAGGCGGACACTCTATCCACTGAGCCAAACCGGCTAGGGCAACTTTAGTTCTTTTTTC
The DNA here is from genome assembly GCF_963455305.1 of Plecotus auritus. Lineage (NCBI taxonomy): Eukaryota > Metazoa > Chordata > Mammalia > Chiroptera > Vespertilionidae > Plecotus > Plecotus auritus. The sequence continues at coordinate 103,616,388 of NC_137771.1, forward strand.
ATATTAAATTGTATGTCAGAATATGAGAATTTATTTACATTTTCTTTTAAAACGCCTATCAGTACTCCATTCCTTTTAATTAATTAATGAATAATATTCCATTGTATGGATATGTCATATTTTCTCTATCAGGTGATGGACATTTGGGTTTTGGCTACTCTGAATAATGCTGCTAATGCACACATTTTTGCGTGGTCACATAATTTTTAGTTCCCTTGGCTGTCTACCTAGGAGTGAAATTGCTAGGAGACATAGTTAATTAGTTTGTCTGCTAGAGCTGCTATAACAAAATACAACACACCGAGTGGCTGAAATAACAGAAATTTTCTCAAGAGTTTTGGAAAATAGATGTCTGAAATCAAGGTGTCAGTAGGTTTGATGTCTTCTGAGGCCTCTCTTCTGGGCTTGCAAAGGCATCGACAAGTAGAAAACTAACTATCTTCTTGCTAAAATTATTTTTTTTTTATGACAAAACTTCTAGGGACTTTTCATGTTAAAAAAAATCGGGGTAGAGGAAAAATAGGGTGTGCACACATAACAGAAAAAATCCCTTTCTTCACATTTGATTAATAACACTTGCAAACTTCTATTTAGAATCTTTGTGCCATTGGTGCTTTGTAAGAGCCAGTGTGTAGATGGACAGGGTACATCCAGGACTGTTTGTTTCTCTTGTATAGTGAAAATCCTATAGCCCAGGGTCCTGGTAGAATTTAGTTTTGGAGGCTGGAAGTTCAAGATCAGGGTGCCAGCATGGCTGTATGAGGTTCATCTTCCTTGTTGCAGACTTCTCAATGTAGCCTCACATGGTGGAAGGGTCATTTACGTTTTTTAAATGTGGAATTTATTTGACATTAATTTTACTTTATGACAAGTTCATTGACAAAGATTAAGATGTAATGTTTTATCATATATTACAGTAAATTGTGTTTTAATATGCGCTATACAAAAAAACTATTTTTGAATTTCTGAGCCAAGGACATATATATAAATTTAGAGATCTATAAAAAATATTATTCACAAATTAACTCACCTAGGATTTTTTTTGTTTAAAATGTGGTTATAGACTACTATCTTTTTTTTTTTTTAAATATATTTTATTGATTTTTTACAGAAAGGAAGGGGAGGGACAGAGAGTTAGAAACATCGATGAGAGAGAAACATCGATCAGCTGCCTCCTGCACACCTCCCACTGGGGATGTGCCTGCAACCAAGGTACATGCCCTTGACCGGAATCGAACCTGGGACCTTTCAGTCCGCAGGCCGACGCTCTATCCACTGAGCCAAACCGGTTAGGGCAGTTATAGACTACTATCTTATACTAAAAAAATAACTAGAAATTTTCTGTAACCTCTAATATTATGAGAAATTCAGCTTTCATTATCCTGGCTATTTATTTTATGAGATAATATTCAGAAAGCAAGGTCATTCTGGGCATTACTACTTTCTATGTAGATATCAGAGTGGAAAGCATGAAGGCCTGACGGTGTGAAGTCTTGGTGCATAGATCAATCAACGTTTCACTAGTTGCAGGCTCCTGGTCTTAGCGAAAATTTGATGAAGCTTATTTGATAGCCTGTTCATCTGACCAGACTTTGTAACCACTTAGCCAGTTATTTTTCATTATTTAGTCTGATTATATGGAAGTTCATATTTATTAATGGAACATAAAAGTAAGAGTGTGCAGCATTGTCTTAGCTAGACAGAAGCAACATGATGTAGTTTGTGTAAAGATCATAGAATTTGGTGTCAGTAAAGGCAGGTTTTAAATATTAGCTCTGTCACATAATAGCTATATGTTCTTTGGCAAGTTATTTTAGCCCTCTGAGCCTCAGTTTTTTCACCTCTAAAATAAAAGCTAGGGAGTTTTAAAAAGAGGTGATCTCAAGGGGCAGATGTGAAGATTAATTAAAATTGATAGTTCGTCTTTTGTTCCTAAAAGCAGAACACTCCACTGCTCACATGGAAACCTACCTTATCTTACCTTCAATGTGGAACATGTTACTTCCCCTCCCCCTGATATACAAATACTAATTAGGTTTATCTTTCGGTCTATGTGTGTCCTCAAGCCTATTGATGGTGATGCTCGTGGTTAGAAATGCCGAAGGTACTCCTCCGACTGTATTTATTCATAGTATGAGCTCCACAGACATCCCCCACCCGCTACCACCACCACCAGAGTCTGTGTCCTGGCTGGGCCAGCCCTTGTGGTTCTTATTATGATCTCAGGATGCAATTCGGCAAGAAACCATCAGGGAACTTAGAAGAACAAGATTTGTTACAGATCCCTGGAGGGTACACAGCACACCCAAGGACCACATAGGAGATCAGGAGAAGAGAGAAAAGAAGGAAGTACAAACCTGGAACTCTGTGTTTATTAGGGCTCAAGAGTGGGGTATCTTGGGTGTTGTGGGTTTGCTCTTTATTGGTGAATGTAAAGCGTAAGAGTGGGAATTAGAGTGTGGGAAGGGAGATGTGGGTCAGTTCTTTCGGTGGCTCAGGCTATCTAAAAGGGGAACTTCGTGGGTCTGGCAGCCTGGTTCCTTACTGGTGTTTTGCTAGTAGCTTTGTCATATACCTGGCAATATATTTATTCAAGTTTGATGTCTTTGAAATGGATGCCTTGGCAATCGAAAGCTTAAGGTCAGGCACTTTTATTACAGTCAAAAAGTTTAACGTTGGACCACTTATACTGCAGCCTGCTTCCTGCACTTACTGTGGATGCAATTATGTAAGTTATTAACTTGGCATAATTTATTGAATATTTACGTACATCATATTGAACTTTGCATCAACTTTTTATGTGCTGTACTCTAATTTAACATAAAAGCTATTTTTACCCACATGTTGGAAAGTTTTCTGTCATTTCATGGATAGTTAGAAAAATTTTCACTTCCATATTTAAGACTAATAAATCCAAACATACCAGTAAATCAGTGTGAAATTGGAGATGAGAAAGAAATATAGGAATAAAGTAGAAATTATGATTTTTACTTTTCATTTTGGAAATTATATTGATATCTCACTCTCTTGACACATGTGACTGAAGTTTTTCACTAAAAACAAACTACGTAAATAAATAACCAAAACCCCAAAAAACTTACACACCCCTAAATTTGTGTAGACATCCATCTTTTATTGTGACATTAATCTTACAGAATTAGCTTTTTACAAGTTTGTTGGCCTTCATGACTCCAGATCTCTTTCTCTCTGGCTGGTGATAGGACTTCAGATAATGCTGAGAAAGTTATTTCTTTGAGTTACGAACATTTTCATTTGGTCATAAAATTTCTTTCCTTTAACATCTAGGTAGGAGTCACTGCTGATGAGGCACAAGTTGGATAGATTCTTTGGGGAAAGGGAGCTGTTGAAATGAGAGGCAGAAGAAGAAACAACCTGTTTCACAATTTTGTATGGGATCAATCATCCTAATTACTTAGTGCTTAGATTATTAAGAAATAAAATATTAGTAAGTAAGCAGGTGGTTTCAACTTAATGATACATGTTACTTATTTGTGTATGATAGGACTGTAAGAGATTTTGAGAGAAGAAAATGTGAGATTTTTAAACTGAAATTTAGGTGAAAGATTAATCTAGGTCAGGGGTCAGCAAGCTTTTTCTGTGAAGGGCCAGGTAGTAAACACTTTAGGCTTCTCAGGCCACTTGATCTCTGATTGTAGCATGTAAGTGTCCGTAGACAATAAGTAAATGAATAGACCTAGTTGTATTCCAATAAGTTCCTTCCTTCTTTCCTTCCTCCCCCCTTCTCTCTCCTGTTCTTTGTCTTCCTCTTCCCTCTATCCCTCCTTCCCTCCTTCCCTCCCTCCCTCCGTCCCTCCCTCCCTTCCTTCCTTCCTTCCATTATTCCTCACCCAAAGATATTTTGACTATTAATTTTTAGAGTGTAGAAGGGGTGGGGAGGAGGAGAGGAGGAGGAGAGAGAGAGAAAGAGAAACATCAATGTGAGAGAGATACATCCATTGGTTGCCTCCCGTAACTCAGGTACATTCCTTTGATGGGGAATTGAACCAGCGACCCTTTGGTGCGAGAGCCGGTGCTCTAACCATTTAGTCATAACAGCCAGGGCAATAAGTTTTTATTTATATAAACAGGCAATGAGCTCGAGTATAGTTTGCCCATCCCCTAATCTAGGTTAAGGAAATTTCTCAGAGACTTAGTGGTTTTGAATGCAGAAACTGAAGGATTAAAAAATAAATCTTGCCCTAACCTGTTTGGGTCAGTGGATAGAGCTTCGGCCTGCGGACTGAAGGGTCCCAGGTTCGATTCCGGTCAAGGGCATGTACCTTGGCTGTGGGCACATCCCCGGTAGGGGTTGTGCAGGAGGCAGCTGATCAATGTTTCTAACTCTCTATCCCTCTCCCTTCCTCTCTGTAAAAAATCAGTAAAATATATTTTTTTAAAAAAATAAATCTTCAATTATGAGATTTTGTTTTTCTTTATTTTTAATAGGTGAACATTATACCAGTGATTGCCAAAGCAGATGCAATTTCTAAAACTGAATTACAGAAGTTTAAGATCAAGCTCATGAGTGAATTGGTCAGCAATGGTGTCCAGATATACCAATTCCCGACAGATGATGAAACTGTTGCTAAAATCAATGCTTCAATGAATGTGAGCTCCTAACTGAATATTACGTCTGTTTTACATGTGAAAAAAGTAACTTATAGATAACATTGCTACTAACATATTTTCGCTTAGGTTTTCCAGAAAGACTCTAAAGGTGAATTTTCAAAAAGTCCAGTATAGGAAAATGTTTTGTTTTCTGGAGTTGAAAAAAGTATAATGAGCCTATATTTTTTAGCATATTTTCTTTCCTCCATATTTTCATGTAAATCAAATGATACATTGTGAGACTGGGATACTCCTTTTGTGAAACCATACTTAAAGACACCTTAAAGATACCTTAATTGCCTTAAAGATACCTTTCGACTCTGTCTTTAAAAACAGAAGATTTGATAGCTTCCTTTGGATATTTCAGAATCTTAAAATCTTTAAGGAGATCTTTCTGATCTGGTGTTTAAGCTCATTTTCTCTTGTAGTGTCACAGGTACCTAATAACATTCATATAACCTTTAGTTTACTATAATTGAAGACAGCTAAGTTATTTATATTACTTTCTTCAGGCTTCCAAATCTTTAAAATATCAGCTTATATTTTGAAGAATCATGGGTTTTGTAGTCGGACAGATTTAACCATATATTCTTGTGGAAGTTATTAACCTCCACTCCCCTAAGACTATTAACTTACCTATAAAGTGGGATTAATAATACCTATCTTAAGGGTTGTTGAGAGGATACAACTTTTATGCACTGCCAACATCGTGACATTCAATAACTGTTCGTTCCATTTCTCTTTTTTCCCTTTTCTGACTTTTCATACTCCCATTTATTTTACGATACTTAAAACTAAATATATAAAAGGGTGGGGTGGGAACCGGGTGGAGGGGAGCTATGGGGGGAAAAAAGAGGAACAAATGTAATAATCTGAACAATAAAGATTTATTAAATTAAAAAAAATTAAAAAAAATAAATATATAAAAAACCTCATTAATTTAAATGACATATAAATGTAAGTGATCTTAATTCTTATGTGTCATATTGTTTCTACATTTAATTTTTTTTTTTTTTATATATTTTATTGATTTTTTTTACAGAGAGGAAGGGAGAGGGATAGAGAGTTAGAAACATCGATGAGACAGACACATCGATCAGCCGCCTCCTGCACACCTCCTACTGGGGATGTGCCGGCAACCAAGGTACATGCCCTTGACCGGAATCGAACCCGGGACCCTTCAGTCCGCAGGCCGACGCTCTATCCACGGAGCCAAACCGGTTTCGGCTACATTTAATTTTATTTCTGTGTCCATCTGGAATAACTTTTCAGAAAGACACAATTAAGAGACTAATAATGTCAATGATTAAATATTAAACATAATATTTTTTACATCTGTCTTTTCCCCTATATTAATCCTTAACTTAGACCAATCTGCTCATTGACTCTAAATCTACCTTTTGTTTGTTTGCTCAACATTTTCTCCTTACCGCCCTGGCCAGTGTGGCTCAGTTGATAGGGCATTGTCCCGTGCACCAGGAGGTTGCCATTTTAATTCCTGGTCAAGGGCACATGCCGGGATTGCGGGCTCAATTCCCAGTAGGGAGGCTTGCAGGAGGCAGCCGATAGATGTTGCACTCTCACATGGATGTTGTTTTTTTTCTGTCTCTCACCCTTTTCCTCCCTTTCTCTCTAAAAAGCAGTAAACTATTCTTCAAATAAGTTTGTTTTTCTCGTTACTTCAGCTAGTTTTCTAGTCTGCTAGATTCATCTTTAGTTTGGGTTGTATCTTCTTGCTCATAGTAATCTCTCATTTCTCTAAATTAGAAACATTTTCTGTATTTAGCATTAATTTGGGATGTAAATATTATTTTATATTAATAGTATATATCTGTGCGCACACTAAATATATATACGGTCAAGTTTTAAAATCTGAAACATAGTAGATTATTTGATTTTAATAAATTTGCTATTTAATTTTATGTTATTTTTATAAAACTGTTTTAGTATTTATCACACTGGTATGAGATGTGATTGATATTGTGGCTTCTTTCCAGGGACATTTGCCATTTGCTGTTGTAGGAAGTATGGATGAGGTAAAAGTTGGAAATAAGCTGGTCAAAGCTCGCCAGTACCCTTGGGGTGTTGTGCAAGGTAAATGAGATAAACAATGACTAGAAATATTTATGTCACCTAATAGTCTCAAAGTTGCGTTTAATGCATTCTTTAAAGTGATGTTTATTTATTTTTTAACATATTTTTATTGATTTCAGAGAGGAAGGGAGAGGGAGAGAAACATCAATGATGAGAGAGAATCATTTATTAGCTGCCTCCTGCATGCACCACACTGGGGATCAAGCCCGCGGCCTGGGCATGTGCCCTAACCGGGAATCAAACTGTGACTTTCTGGTTCATAGATCAACACTTAACCACTGAGCCATGTGGGCTGGATAAAGTGATGCTTATTTTTTATTATGACTCATTGTTAGCCAGGTCTGTAGAGGCCAGGTAGAGCCTCCCCATTACCTGCTCAGATGCACCAAGACATGCAGAAGGTGGGACACACTGGTCAGGCACTTTGAACAAAAATTTGAGTGTAAATAACAGTTTGTAAATATGATACATAAACTAATTACCAGGTAATTCTAGGGTATAATAAGCTATCTTACAAATTTACATATTTTTTACTACAAAGTATTGCCAACTATTTCCAAAATAAACCAGTCAGCCAACTAAAAAAACGTTAGAATTTATTTAGCATTATAATGAGTAAGTAATTAGAACTATTTGGTTCATTTACTTGTAGTGGTAATTGCTAGTACTGATTTCCCAATGCTTTTTATTAAATTGACAAATTTTATAATGAACTTAAATACTGAAAATTAAACATTTTTAATGTATAAAATATTAAAAGACAGTTGTACTTAAACAGTAACGTACTTATTTGTGGTTTTCTGGTCACTATGAACATAGGGGGAACATTTAAGTTTATTAACTGTCTAACACAAGATTGTAAATGTGGCATTTATATCAAAAAAATTTGATAGTATGCACAGATGGGATTCTTGAGTATACAGAATTTACTACTTTGAAGTGAAATAATGTTACTTCTTTTTTAAAATATATTTTTATTGATTTCAGAGAGGAAGTGAGAGGGAGAGATAGACACATCAATGATGAAGAAAGAATCATTGATTGGCTGCCTCCTGCATGCCCCTTACTGAGGATCAAGCCTATAACCCCGGGCATGTGCCCTGGACCAGAATCGAACCCAGGACCCTTCAGGACACAGGTTGACACTCTATCCACTGAGCCAAACCAGCTAGGGCTGGTGTTACATTATTTTTTAAGCACTATGTGAAGTATCCTGAAGATGTTTTGTAAACTGTTAGCACTATATTAGTGAAATACTGGAGCACGTGGTAACATAATATAGGACATTTCTTTCCTATTTTCTGTTTATCCATTGGCTACTAAATTTAAAGCAAATCTTCTGGCCATCAGCTTAACGTTGCCTATAATTCAGTGTCTTAGCAAGAGTTTCTTCCTTGGTTACTTATACAGATATCAGACTTATCATTTCCCTCTTTGTTATTTCAGATATTTTCATTTAATCATTCATTCAACAAATACTAATTGTATGTCAGTAATTAAAAACTGGTGTTGCTGTTTCTCATTTTTCTGGCTAGTGGAAAATGAAAACCACTGTGACTTTGTAAAGCTTCGGGAAATGCTCATTTGTACAAACATGGAGGATCTGCGAGAACAGACCCATATGAGGCATTATGAACTGTACAGGCGTTGCAAACTGGAGGAAATGGGCTTTACTGATGTAGGCCCAGAGAATAAGCCTCTCAGGTAAGGGGGGATTATACTTTTTTATTTATCCAGAAGGATGGAGAAAGTCTTTTTCAGAAATCTCCCAATATGAAGTAGAACCATTTAATAGTGATTAATTATTGTGCTTTTAGGTCACTTAAAGCCTTCTTGTTTTTAAGGGTTTCTAAGTCCTCACATGAAAGGAAGAACATATGGCAAAAGCTTACTATTTCAGTATGTGCTGAAATGAATAACTAAAGAAAAACTCCTTTAATTTGGTTTTGATTTTTATTTATCTGAAAAAAAATGAAAGCATATTTATTATTATAAAGGAAAGTTGAAATGGGAATCATATTAAATAAATTTAAAAACTGTTGGTTTTTATCCTGATGAATGTTTTAGAATGACTTAAATTTAGGAAAATATAAAGAAAGAATGAAAGTACTTATAGGGAGTCAGAAATTAGACTGTATCTTAAATATTGCAATATACTTACAAGAATTTTAGAACCTGATGACCTTCTTATGATGAACATTAAATGTAATTTTTTATGCTGCTGTTGCATTCCAATCATGAGATCTTTAAACTATTTTAAACTCTGTTATAAAACTAAGGACTTCTTCTCCTTTTGATTATTTGTATTTCAGTCATTTTTCTGGCTATCAGTAATTGCACCATAGTAAGCAAAAGAAAGGAAGAGGAGAAATTAAATTGATGCTGCAATTGCAAATGACTTTTGGGAAGATTTAATAAATGACATTAAATTTTTAATTTTTTTTCAATCTATGGATTTAATTAGTGTTTTAGTTCTAAGGAGCATTTTATGTACTTAATACCTCCTCACCTATTCAGGAATGCTATACTTCCAGTTCTGAGCCAGTTCTGGTAAAATGATTATGTTCTCTATTGAAGATAAGTCACCTAGATTTGATTCCTCTAATGTTTCCCAAAGAAGGCTTCATCTTTCATTCTTTCAAGTCTCAGGGTCACTTCAGAGGTCTCTGTGTACAATAGTGAGAGCAAGTAGGACAGCCTTGAAAGATTCTGAGAATCGGGATTCAGGTTGCCTGGTGGATTGGTCATCGGTCACCTGTGGATGACTAAGGGATACAGATTCAGAATTTCTAGGGATGAAGCCCAAGAATCTGCATTTAAAGTAATATTCTAAGTTCAGTCATTTAGCAGATACTTAACTGTTTGCTGTCTGCCCAGCATGATGCTAGTCACTGGGCATGGAAGCACTCTGGGATTAAACCAAGACCCTGCCCTTGTAGAGCTTCTGAGGTGGGAGTGGGAAGAAGATACTCTGGCCCTGTGTGGAAAAGAGAGTGTGGGATGTGCTTAGAAGTGGAAGTGAGGGAACCAAATTAGGAGTGTACTGTAGTAGTCCAGGCATGAGAAGTAGAGGCTTGGATTAGGGGAGTAGCATAGAGGTTGTCAGAAGCATACTTAGGATATGTGATTTGAAGGTAAAGTTAATAGGACTCACTGATGGTTGGACATAGGACTTAAAGGAAGGAGAGGAATTGAGGATGACTCTAGTCACCAATTGTGACCTATGAAACTGGATTCAGGGTGGTGATGTTTATTGGTATGAGCAAGATTGGGGAAGGGTTAGATTTTGGGTGTTGTGTGTGGTAATTGAGAGATTTGGGACATGTTAAATTTAAGTTGCTTATTAAATATTTAGGTGAAGAGTTTGAGTAGGAACTTGGGAAGAAGTTACTTTGGGATTCAACAGTGAATAATACTGTGTAAAATTATAAGTATTTTTAAAGTGTCTACTATTTACAAGGCTGTGGACTAAGTGCTGGAGATATACTGACGATGATCACATGGTCCTGACCATCTTGTAGTTTATGTTCTTGTTGGGGTGGGCAAAATCAACTAATTGCACAACAAATCCCAGTTGTGAAATGTGCACTAAATGACAGACAGTGTATATTGAGGGGAGGGTGTCCTGGTTTAATCCAGAAATTTAGGGAAGACTTCCTTGAGGCAGTTACTGTTTTGAGCTATAATAACATGGGGGAAACAGCAAGACATGTAAAGATCTGAAGGCAGAGAGCAAATGGCCTCTGGAAAGGCGACAGTGGGGATGGCATAAGATTGAGAGGACAGGCAGGCAGGAGTAAGACCATGGAGGCTCTGGGAAGGATTTTGGTCTTTGTCCTAAGGGAAAGGCAAAGTCATTGAAGGAGTGATATCATGTTTACATTTAAAAAATCACTGTTAGCTGTAATGTAAGGAAGGTATTAAAGGAGTGTACAATGATGCTTAGGAGATACGAGTTAGGAGATGTGGCTAAGACTAATGAAACAGTAATGAAATTAGAACTGGTTGCATTTGAAAAATATCTAAAAGATGAAACTGAAAGAACTAAGTGTTTAGCTCTCTATACTAATAAAAGAGAAAGATGCAAATTGACTGTACCTTCACGACATCCACCAGCCAATCAGGAGTGAGTATGCAAATTAACCCAACAAAGATGGGTTAATTTGCATATGCAGGCGCCGTGGGGGTGGGACGCTTGTGTCATCACCATGGTGATGACCAGGCCTTTCATACCGCCCCAGCTGCTCTGGGCCTCTGGGCAGCGTGGGAAGGCAGAAAGGCGGCTCCAGGCCAGAATGAAGATGGAAAGGCAGCTCCAAACGGAGCGAAGGCGGTGCCGGCAGCCGGGGGAAGGAAGGCCCATTCTTGCATGAATCTTCATGCATCAGGCCTCTAGTCCCATCTAATAAAAGAGTAATATGCAAATTAACCATCATTCCGCGACAAAAATGGCGGCGCCCATAGCCACAAGATGGCGGTGCCCAGTCCTCTCAGCCCCGCCGGAGTCCTCCAGTCTCAGGGAGGGCTGCCGCTGAGAACCTGCAGAGTAAGCGGCCTGGCGGAATGCTGCCCAGAGGCCCTCTTGACCCTTTAAAATAAACAAAGACAAATTCACTCCCCACAGCTGATTCCCTGCCAGCGGCGGCAGCCAGGGCTGGGGTCTCAGCCTGGCAGGGGCACCGCACCCCCACGGCACAATCCCCTGCCAGCGCCAGCAGCCTGGGCTGGGGTCTCAGCCTGGCAGGGGCGCCGCACCCCCACGGCGCGATCCCCTGCACCCCCACGGCGTGATCCCCTGCCAGCGCCGGCAACCTGGGCTGGGGTCTCAGCCTGGCAGGGGCATGCACCCCCACTGCACGATCCCCTCCCAGCTGAGGCAGCCTGGGGTCTCAACCACTGAGTCACACCAGCCAGGCAGATATGGAGGAATCTTAAATGTTTCTTTTTTAAAAAAATATATTTTATTGATTTTTTACAGAGAGGAAGGGAAAGGGATAGAGAGCTAGAAACATCTATGAGAGAGAAACATCTATGAGAGAGCAACATCCATCAGCTGCCTCCTGTACACTCCCCACTGGGTATGTGCCCCCAACCAAGGTTCATGCCCTTGATCGGAATCGAATCTGGGACCCTTGAGTCTGCAGGCCAATGCTCCATCCACCTAGCCAAACCAGTTAGGGCTGTCCAATATGTTAAAGAAAAAACCCTATCTAATAAAGAGGGAATATGCAGGGGAGGGCATTTGGGGGTGACCGGGTTCTCAGGGGAGGGCAGTTGGGGACAATCAGGCTGGCAGGGGAGCAGTTAGGCGTCGATCAGGCTGGCAGGGGAGTGGTTAGGGGGTGATCAGGCTGGCAGGCAGAAGCGGTTAGGGGCAATCAGGCAGGCAGGCGAGCAGTTGGGAGCCAGCAGTCCTGGATTGTGAAAGGGATGTCCGACTGCCTGTTTAGGCCCGATCCCTGTGGGCCTAAACAGGCAGTCGGACATCCCCCGAGGGGTCCCAGATTGGAGAGGGTGCAGGTTGGGCTGAGGGACACCCCCCCGCCCCCAGTGCACGAATTTCATGCACCGGGCCTCTAGTAATAAGATAAAAAGGTAGGGGATGCCAGAAGATGCTAGAGGAAGACTTCTAGTCTCCTGTATTTATGGTTTCATTGGCTAGTTAGATATTTGTACCATTCATCATGGTAGGTGTCTCTGGAGGAAAACTAACTTTTTTGGAGGGGTGGGAGGACAGCAGTAACTAGCATGATGAAAATCATAAGCTGAGTTTTGTACCTGTTGACTTTATTTCTTTTTTATTTTTCTATTTTATTTTTATTTTTATTGATTTCAGAGAGGAAAGGAGAGGCAGAGAGAGATGGAAACGTCATTGATAAGAGAAAATCATTAATCGGCTGCCTCCTGCACGTCCCCTCCTGGGGATCGAGCCCACAACCTGGGCATGTGCCCTTGACTGGAATCGAACCCAGGACCTTTCAGTCTGCAGGCCAGTGCTCTATCCACTGAGCCAAACCGGCTAGGGCTGTACCTGTTGACTTTAATTTTCCTCTGAAACATCCAAGTGACAATGTCAAATGGCACTTTGGATATTTATTTGGAGCTCAGAGGAAAGGGCTGGACCAAAAAAAATTAGCTTAAGATGGTTAATTGAATATATGAGTATGGATGAGATTACTTGGAAAGAGAAGTACATCTGGAAAGAAAGGTGCCTTGGAAACAGCCTTGAGTTTCTCTCATATTTGTCAGCTGGAGAGGCAGAAGAAATTGAGAAGCCTTGGGTAGAGGAAGGAGGGAAACTAGCAAGTGAAGAGGGTCTCAAGAAAAAAGAAGAGGTCAGCTATGTTGAAGTTGAGGATCAGGTTTTTGCTGTGGAAGTATAGCAGTGCAGTACAATCTAGTTGCTTCCTTTCCTGTTCTTTGAAAATAATGGAGATCACTCCATCCAAAACAAAAAGAGCAATAGTTGGAAGACTTCATAGGCCAAGACCTATAGATTCAAAGGGAATGTTTAGAACAGTGGTTCCCAACATGGGGCACACGCCCCACAGGGGGACAATTTGAGTTTTAAGAGGACAATTTGAGAATGTGTTATTAACAGTGAATTTTTTGCATTTCTTATGGTTCTAGGGGCCTCATATACAGTATGTAAATATATATTGTGACATATTTATGCATTTTAGTTCTCTATTATATGTTTTGAAACTTTATTTGCTATTTTTTCATATAACTTCATTTTTTTTAAAAATAATTTCTTAGTGATTTCTTCCTTAGTACTGCAACTGTCCTTTTGTTCTTTTATTTTTCTCTTTCATGGATGCCATGTTCTTTGGAAACTTGTTTAGACCAAGTTAATGGCCTTTGAGGCTTCCTCCACGTGAATAGGAGTTCACTTTTTGAATAAGAATTATATGTCACGGGCCGGGGGGAGAGGGGGGGGGGGCGGGCGGGAGGGTGTCAGGATTTTAGAGAAGCTTAGGTGGGGCATGGCCAATAAAAGATTGGGAACCACTGGTTTAGAACCAATAGGAACCAGTTTTATTCTAGTGCTGGGAGCGGAATGAATGAACTGAAACCATTTCCAGCCTTTTTATTCTCTGCTCAACAATCGATACCACAGGGATGGGCTATGAAGTGCTCAGTAGGCCCAGTTTGACATGCACCCATGTTTTGGCTTACGTTGGGATGAACCTGATTAATTGTCCTGCCAGACTATATCCCATGGTGGAGAGGTAGCACTCCAAAAGGGAATCAGAGAAATGATACCAAAAGGAGATAGGCAGCCCAGCTAGTGTGGCTTAGTGGTTGATCGTGGACCCATAAACCAGGAGGTCACAGTTCAATTCCCCATCAGGGCACATGTTCACATTGAGGGCTTGATCTCCAGTAAGGGGTGTGCAAGAGGCAGTTGATCAATGTTTCTCTCTCATCATTGATGTTTCTGTCTCTCCCTCTCTCTTGCTTTCTGAAATCAATAAAAATACTTTATTTAAAAAGGAGATAGGCAGGTGGTGGGCAGTCAGAGTCGATGACTGCTCAGACCATTTCTTGAGCATTTATCAGTTTGGGATGTATCTGCTTATTAACCAGATGAAGAATGGAGAAATGGGAAAGGGGGTTTCTTTAAAGGCCAGGTTACACAGATTAGGTACAGAGCAGTGAGTGTAGGTTGCTTGCAGAGGACAAGCAAGAAAAATAGAGAACTAGATATCAGTGTAAGGGAGGCTCTGCCCTTTTCATGCCTGCTGTCCTTAAGACAGAAGGCATCTCCTACTGGATTTCTCGGGTCAGGGGCAGCGGAATGTCTCTTCTCACTTGTGGATAAATTATTTGATATAGCTTCCATAGTTCATTATAGCCTGATGTCTCAGGAAGGTAATACTTTTGTACTTTGAAGAAGTTACGTTCTATTTTCTGGGGAATCTTTTCCATTTAATTTGGTGTGTACATAACAATCCTATATAATAAAAACCTAATATGTAAATTGTCCCCTCAATCGGGAGTTTGACTGCTTGCTAAGACCAACGTGCACTGACCACCGGGGGCGGCGTGGTACATGGCAGGCATCAGCAACGTGGCACTGGCAGCAGGCGGCAGTGGAGGCACTGCCGGCCCCCATGGGCCCTGACAAGAGTGGGACCCTGGCGGGATGGTAGAGCAGGTGAGCAGGCAGCACCAGGCTAAGGCAAGTGCAAGCCTGATAGCCCCACCGATCACCCCACAGATGGCGAACAGCGGTGGCGGCGGGGCGGGGGCAGGGCCACTGCCCGGTGCCCAGGTGCTGCGAGAGCCGGGCAGGGGGCCTGGCCCCAACCCATCGCCCCACAGATGGTGACCAGCGGCTGGCAGGCCCTGATCACCCTATCTGGGCCGGGCCCCAGGCTGGGACAGGGAACTGGGAATGAGTGGTGGCGATCAACCTCCCGCGGTGCCCGGGCAAGGGGCTACGACCTCTTGCCGGCTACCTGGGGGCGGGGGTGATGGGGATGGAGGTGAGGTGAAAATGCAGGGTGTCCACCAAGGTCGATCTCACTCCCCCTGCTACCCTCCCCTGGGACACCAGAGAAGCCCCCATGCTCAGATGTCGGGTGCTCACGAGGAGCCTGCCCCGCACCTGCGCAGCCCCTTCCGGGTGAACCAGGCTGCAGCCTCCAGGACTTGAGGGGCTGGTCTGGCTCCCTGTGGGTTTGTTCCGGAGCCGGTCTGCGAGACCAGCTGGGAGAGAGCGTGCTGCCCACCAGAGGCCCACACTGCACCCCGGCCCGTGGCATCTGGCTGCGTTCACCACATCTCCGCATGGGGACTAAGGCACCATGACTCAGGCGAAGGGGGGCACACGGGGGTCTGGGAGCCCAGGTGATGCCCAGAGCCCAGAGGTCAGCTGGGACCTGCCCTTCCACGCCAGACGCTCATGCTTTGATTGCCAGTCAAGTCTGGGGATTACACCCATGCACGAATTTCATGCACCAGGCCTCTAGTAGTCACTATAATTTGGTTAGCATGTAAGTCTGTCCCTTAATATTACCTATAATAATAAAAGTGTAATATGCTAATTAGACTGGACAGCCAAATGACCATCCGGACGTCCTTCCGGATGAAGCCTCCGTGGCGGGGGCCGAGGCAAAGGCGATTAGGGGTAATCAAGCAGGCAGGCGAGCAGTTAGAGGCGATCAGGCAGGCAGAGTGGTTAGGGGCAATCAGGCAGGCAGCCAAGCCATTAGGGGCCATCAGGCAGGCAGGCAAGTGAGCCATTAGGAGCCAGCGGTCCCAGATTGTGAAAGGGATGTCTGACTGCCGGTTTAGGCCCGGGGATTGGGTCTAAACCGGCAGTCAGACATCCCCCAAGGGGTCCCAGATTGTGAGAGGGTACAGGCTGGGCTGAGGAACCCTGCCTTCCTCCCCCACCCTCTGCCGCCCCGTGCACGAATTTCATGCACCAGGCCTCTAGTCCTATATAATAAGAGCCTAATATGCTAAGTGTCTGGTCATCAGGTGACCAGTTGACTGTTCAACAAATCAAAGCATAATCTATACTAATAAAAGCCTAGGTGGCCCTTGTGCCTTCACGTCATCACAAAATGGCCGCTCCATGTCATCACAAGATGGCCACCCCCATGTCGTCACAAGATGGCTGGCAGGGGAGGGCAGTTGGGGGCGAACAGGCCAGCAGGGGAGGGCAGTTGGGAGTGACCAGGCCTACAGGGGAAGGCAGTTAGGGGCGACGGGGCTGGCAGGGGAGGGCAGTTAGGGGCAACCAGGCCTGTAGGAGAGGGCAATTGGGGGCGACCAGGCCGGCAGGGGAGCAGTTAGGAATCAATTAGGCTGGCAGGGGAGCGGTTAGGGGGCGATCAGGCTGGTAGGCAGAAGCAGTTAGGGGCAATCAGGCAGGCAGGCAGGCAAGTGGTTAGGAGCCAGTAGTTCTGGATTATGAGAGGAATGTCCAACTGCCAGTTTAGGCCCTAATCTGGCAGTGGGACATCCCCCGAGGAGTCCCAAGTTAGAGAGGGTGCAGGCTGGGCTGAGGGACACCCTCCCAGTGTATGAATTTCGTGCACCAGGTGTCTAGTATGCTAACGATATGCTAAGGCCGCTCAGCCACTTGCTATGGCGTGCACTGACCACCAGAGGGCAGACAGTCAACTGATCAACCAGTCACTATGATGTGCACTGACAATGGAGGGGGCAGACGCTCTGACTGGTAGGTTAGCTTGCTGCTGGGGTCCGGCCAATCGGGACTGAGTGAGATGGGCTGGACACACCCTGGAGCCCTCCCACGGTCCTTCCCAGGCCCTGATGTTGCACCAGTGGGGTCCCTCGGCCTGGCCTGTGCCCTCTTGCAGTCCAGGACCCCTCATGGGTTGTCAGAGAGCCGGTTTTGGCCTGATCCCGCAGGCCACCCCCTCGGGAGGGCGCCAGAAGCATGGCAAGCGCTATTGTGGCAGTGGCACGAGCCTCTACTGATTGGGACTGATTGGGCGCAAGCCTGCAGCAGGCACAGTGGGGCCAGAACAAGTGGGTGCAGCAGGTAGGAGCTGCAGGCGGCTTGGGACTGCAGGTTTTGGCCCGATCCCCACAGGCCACCCAGAAGGACTCCACCTGTGCACAAATTTGTGCACTGGGCCTCTAGTATGTATATATGAGTTTGAAAAATAGTTACATGAACCTTTTAGGATGGCCTTTCTTTCTCTTTACTAGACCTCTTCATGGATACTCCTTTAGCTTGTTTGTCATTTAGATTTATTGAGTCCTTCTGCCAGGTCAGAGTTAGTGTCCTAATCTGTCTGCACTGATTATTTGTTTATTATGAAGTTCAAGTAATTGGCATTATGTTCTTAGCATCTTAATTAACTGATCTTAAATTATTTAAGCTGTATGAAACATCCTATATAATAAAGAGGTAATATACAGATTGACCGTCACTCTAACACACAAGTTGGCTGCCCCCATGTGGTCAAAGATGGCCGCCACAAGATAGCCAGCAGGGGAAGGCAGTTGGGAGGGACCAGACCTGAAGGGAAGGGCATTTGGGGGCAACCAGGTCAGCAGGGGAGGGCAAATAGGGGTGACCAGGCTGGCAGGGGAGGGCAGTTTGGGGGGGCAGGCCTGCAGGGGAGGGCAGATGGGGGGGAACAGGCCTACAAGGGAGGGCAGTTGGGGGTGACCAGGCCAGCAGGGGAAGGCAGTGGGAGTGACCAGGCCTGCAAGGGAGGGCAGTTGGGAGCAACCAGGCCTGCAGGGGAGGGCAGTTAGGGGTGACCAGGCCAGCAGGGGAGCACTGTTAGGGGCGACCGGGCTGGCAAGGGAGGGAAGTTAGGGGTGACCGGTCCAGTAGGGGTGGACAGTTAGGGGCAACCAGGCCTGCAGGGGAGGGCAGTTAGGGGCGACCAGCCTGGCAAGGCAGGAAAGTTAGGGATGACCAGGCTGGCAGAGGAGGTTAGGGGCAATTGGGCCAGCAGGGGAGGGCAGTTAGGGGTGACCAGGCTGGCAGGGAAGGGCAGTTAGGGGCGACCGGCCTGGCAAGGCAGGAAAGTTAGGGATGACCAGGCTGGCAGAGGAGGTTAGGGGCAATTGGGCCAGCAGGGGAGGGCAGTTAGGGGTGACCAGGCTGGCAAGGGAGGGCAGTTAGAGGCAATTGGGCTTGCAGGGGAGGGCAATTAGGGTCGATTGGGCTGGCAAGGGAGGGAAGTTAGGGGTGACCGTTCCAGTAGGGAAGGACAGTTAGGGGCAACCAGGCCTGCAGGGGAAGGCAGTAGGGGGGCAGGCCTGCAGGGGAAGGCAGTTGGGGGCAACCAGGCCGGCAGGGGAGAGCAGTTAGGGGCGACCAGGCCGGCAGGGGAGGGCAGTTAGGGGTGACCAGGCCTGCAGGGGAGGGCAGTTGGGGGGGACCAGGCCTACAGTGGATGGCTGTTGGGGGCGACCAGGCCTGTAGGGGAGGTCAATTAGGGGCGACCAGGCCGGCAGGGGAGGGCAGTTAAGGGGTGACCAGGCTGGTAGGGAAGGGCAGTAAGGGCGATCGGACTGGCAGAGGAGCAGTTAGGCGTCAATCAGGCTGGCAAGGTAATGGTTAGGGGGGATCACGTTGGCAGGCAGTAGCAGTTAGGGGCAATAAGGCAGACAGGCAGGTGAGCAGTTGGCAGCTAGCAGTCCTGGATTGTGAGAGGGATCCCAGATTGGAGAGGGTACAGGTTGGGCTGAGGGACACCTTCTACCCCCCTCTCATGCACGAATTTCGTGCACCGGATCTCTATTGCTTTTATAACCCTACTTAAATCCCCAAGTTATTTTAGATGGACATAACCAGTCTTGCTCCTAGTCACTCTCCTTTAACATATGCATACAAATCACTGTCCTTGAAGTGTGTGAGACCTAAAGTTTGAGTGGAAGGTTTGGTCGTATTTTTGACTTGCTCAAGTGTTTGACATAATCTTTTGTGTCATATAATTTTGTGTCTTTGAAAGTTGTCAATAAGTAAATAGTGAACTTGTAAGTATTTAGTCAACAGTAGAAATGGAAAAAGCCCATCAGGTTTATGAGGACCAGGACCGCCATGAAGCACAAAATGCAGGGACTGCAGTGGTTTTCTTGGTGAACATGAGCATCTGAGAATTTTCTTCCTGTTTCGTTTTCAACTTTGCTTTAAATCAGTGATATTTGCAACTATAGTAATATGTTACATCCATGGTCGGCAAACTGCGGCTCACGAGCCACATGCGGCTCTTTGGCCCCTTGAGTGTGGCTCTTCCACAAAATACCACAGCCTGAGCGAGTCTATTTTGAAGAAGTGGCGTTAGAAGAAGTTTAAGTTTAAAAAATTTGGTTCTCAAAAGAAATTTCAGTCGTTGTACTGTTGATATTTGGCTCTGTTGACTAATGAGTTTGCCAACTACTGTGTTACATTAAACATTCATGACTGCAAACTACTACTAGAAAAAAGTAGTATAGCAAGAAACTATTTTCATTTTTGTTTGATAGGAAACAATGGTTGCATTAGTTTTATAACACTAACTTTATAAACTATTTCCTTTCAGCTCTAAGTGGTTCTTTACCGCCTTTTAAAAGACTTCTGTACTTGCAGTTAGTTTATAATTTACATTGCCTATGTGGGAAAGCGCTGTGGTGAGGTGGAAATGTAGAGCACCCATCTCTGTTACCTTTTGCTGAGACTTCAGCGTAGTCAGTCATGGCGGTTAGGATGGCTTTTGAGCAGGTTGGCTCTGGCTCATATCCCAACTGTGTTACTTTGAGCAGATTACTGTACCTCTCTGAGCTTTAGTTTTCTTACCTGTAAAGCAGAGTATTAATGCTTGTTCTTCCCAGTTGCCCTTAGTTGCCACGGAATTACTGAAAGGAACCCAGAAAAGTACCTTGCTGCTAACAGCTATTCAACAGATGTTAGGTCTTTTTGCTGGGTAGATTTCTTTTCCTCCTAAGCAACTCAAGTACTTATATAAGTAGATTAAGAAGAATTTTTTAAAACTTACATTTGATATGAATTCAAGACATTCTTTAAACCAAGTTTGTCATTAAAGGCTACCAGCCCAGTGTAGGACCAGCAAAATGTGGTGAGGTTTCTGAAAATGGTGAAAGTAACCTGATAGATTTAGAGGCTTCTTTAAAATACGACCAGAACAAACACAGAAAAACAAGAAACCTGTTAAAAACTAAAATGCCTCTTTGAATTTGAAGCACTTATATGGTTATCCAGAGCATTTTGTACATTTATAGGCTTTACTCTGTAATTTTTATTGAATTTATTGGGGTAAAATTGGTTAATGAAATTATGTAGGTTTCGGGTGTACAATTCTATAATACATCATCTGTACATTGTATTGTGTGTTTTTTACCCAAAGTCAGGTCTCTTTCCTTCACCATTTATTCTCCCTCCCTTTACCCTCTCCCACCTCCCCACATTCCCCTTTCCCTTGCCAATCACCATAGTGTTGTCTGTGTTTGTTGTTGTTTTTGCTTAATCCCTTCACTTTTTTCACCCAGCCCCTCCTCCCCCTCCCATCTGATAGCTGTCAGTCTCTTCTCTGTATCTATGACTCTATTTCTATTTTGCTTGTTTATTTTGTTCTTTGGATTCCACATATGAGTGAAATCACATGGTATTTGTCTTTCTCTGACTGGCTTATTTCACTGAGCATGGTGCTCTCCAGGTCCATCCATGCTCTCAGACAGTGTTCAGGATCTGGTCCTCCTTGGAATGCCTGTTATACATACCGCACATTCACTGGCAGCCATGGTAACTACTATGCAACATTTCTTTATTTTTCCTTAAACTTATAGAATTCTATACTTAAAATATTTACTTACCCAGTTATAGTACTTTAAACTGGTAAAATTTCTTTTCTTTTTTTTTTCTTTAACCATAAGGGTGTTTATGAAAAAACAAAACAAAAAGAGCATCCTCCCGATGTGCAATGATTCCCTCTCCCTCACTTTCTAAAATCAATTTGTAAAAGTTAAAAACAAAACAACAAAAAAAAAACCACCCAAGAAATCAGTTGTATAGCGTTATACTGCATAGGGCCAAAACATGCTTGCTCCTTCCAGAAGTACTGACTTGGGTTCTTTTCCTAAAATTTCTTAATTTATCACATTTCCCCCTATTTCTTTTTAGAGAGAGTGGAAAGGAAGGTGGGAGGAGGAGAGAGAAACATCAATTGTCCACCTCCGCAGGAGCCCCACTAGGGCCAGTATCGAACCTGCAACCCAGGTCTGTGCCCTTGACTGGGAATTGAACCTGAGACCTTCTGTGCACAGGCCAATGCTCCAACCACTGAGCAACCCCAGCCAGGGCAATTTATCACTTTTTTTTTTTTTTTTTGGACAGCCCTTGCTCTGCTCTGTTAAATTTGGCTCTATATCCTGACAATTTCTTTTTTTTTTTTAACTGTTTTTTGTGTTTTTTTATTTCTTTTCTTTTTTTTTTTTAATAAATCTTCATTCAGATTATTACAATTATTTCTCCTTTTTCCCCCCATAGCTCCCCTCCACCCATTTCCCACCCCACCTTCTGCCCTTACCTCCCCCCCACTGTCCTCATCCATATGTGTATGATTTTTGTCCAGTCTCTTCATGAACCCCCCATACCCCTTTCCCCCTGAGAATTATCAGTCCACTCCCTTTCTATGCCCCTGATTCTATTATATTCACCAGATTATTCTGTCCCTCAGGTTTTTAATTCACGTGATTTTTAGGTTCACTTGTTGATAGATATGTATTTGTTGTTCATAATTTTTATCTTTACTTTTTTCTTCTTCCTCTTCTTTAAGAATACCTTTCAGCATTTCATATAATACTGGTTTGGTGGTGATGAACTCCTTTAGCTTTTTCTTGTCTGTGAAACTCTTTATCTGCCCTTCATTTCTGAATGATAGCTTTGCTGGGTAGAGTAATCTTGGTTGTAGGTTCTTGCTATTCATCACATTGAAAATTTCTTGCCACTCCCATCTGGCCTGCATAGTTTCTGTTGAAAAGTCAGCTGACAGTCGTATGGGTGCTCTCTTGTAGGTAACTAACTGTTTTTCTCTTGCTGCTTTTAATATTCTCTTTGTCTTTTGCTCTTGGCATTTTAATTATGATGTGTCTTGGTGTGGTCCTCTTTGGATTCCTTTTGTTTGGGGTTCTGTGCGCTTCCTGGACTTGTAAGTCTATTTCTTTCACCAGGTGGGGGAAGTTTTCGGTCATTATTTCTTCAAATAGGTTTTCAGTATCTTGCTCTCTCTCTTCTTCTGGCACCCCCATAATTCTGATGTTGGTACTCTTGAAGTTGTCCCAGAGTCTTCTTACATTATCTTCAACTTTTGGGATTTTTTTGTTTTTGCTTTTTGCTTTTTCGGTTGAGTGTTTTTTGCTTCTTTGTAATTCAATTCTTTGACTTGATTTTTGTGTTCCTCTTGTCTGTTTTTGGATCTCTGTATAATATTTTTTATTTCAGTCAGTGTATAATTTCTAGTTGGTCCTTTTTCATATCTTCGAGGGTCTCGTTATATTTATCGGCCTTTTCTAGGATATTCTTAAAAAGCCTTATAACCGTGGTTTTGAATTCTATATCCAGTCGTTTGTTTTCCTCCATTTCTTTTGTTTGTGATCTGATTCTTTGACGCCGCATTTTGACTGCTTCCTTGAGTTGGTAAGGTAGATTTGTGTGCTAGGTTTCCAATATGGCCCAGTGGGTCTGCCTCCCCAGTAAACCTGAGGTGGACGCTCTTGGTGCACCCCTTTGTGGACTGTGTGTACAGCCTTGTTGTAACTAAGTCTTTATTGTTGTTGGTATCACTGGGAAGAATTGACCTCCAGGCCAGTTGGCTGTAAGGATCAGCTGTGTCTATGCTGGGAGAAGTTCGGTGCTGGAGACAGCCTTATAGGATTAGACTTGCCAAATTGCAATAGCCTCTGTGCTCAGCTTGGATGGGGTGGAGTCTCAGTCTTGGCTTCCCGTCAGCCTTGCCCTTGCGCGCACGTGCGTGCCTTCAGACCTCTGCCTTCCCGGCTCCCGAGTCTCCGCCCGAGAGTCCAGGCTCCCCCCACAAGAGCGTGGGTCCCCAGGGGCTCGCCTGGAACTGGGGTTCACTGCAGTCAGAACTGGGGCTCAGTGCAGTCAGGAGCCTCTGACTCCCTTCCACTAGGGAAAGCCTGTGGCAACCTCCACAGCCTTTGTGCGCACTGGCGCGCGCACGCTTTCAGTCCTCCGCCTTCCCCGGCTCCCAAGTCTCCGCCCGAGAGTCCAGACTCCCCCCACAAGAGCGTGGGTCCCCAGGGGCTCGCCTGGAACTGGGGTTCACTGCAGTCAGAACTGGGGCTCAGTGCAGTCAGGAGCCTCTGACTCCCTTCCACTAGGGAAAGCCTGTGGCAACCTCCGCAGCCTTTGTGCGCACTGGCGCGCGCACGCTTTCAGTCCTCCGCCTTCCCCGGCTCCCAAGTCTCCGCCCGAGAGTCCAGACTCCCCCCACAAGAGCGTGGGTCCCCAGGGGCTCGCCTGGAACTGGGGTTCACTGCAGTCAGAACTGGGGCTCAGTGCATTCAGGAGCCTCTGACTCCCTTCCACTAGGTAAAGCCTGTGGCAACCTCCGCAGCCTTTGTGCACACTGGCGCGCGCGCGCTTTCAGTCCTCCGCCTTCCCCGGCTCCCGAGTCTCCGCCCGAGAGTCCAGACTCCCCCCACAAGAGCGTGGGTCCCCAGGGGCTCGCCCGGAACTGGGGTTCAGTGCTGTCAGAACTGGGGTTCAGTGCGGTCGGGGGCTTCCTTCCCCCTTCCGCCAGAGAAAGTCAGCCAGGCTCTCAGCCGCCCTTCCTCTCTGCGCGCACAAAGACCCTTTGCCGTACCTCCAATTCTCTGTGAGCCTTTCTCTTTCCTTCTAGTTGTAGAATTTTCACTCAGCCAGCTTTCCTGTGGTTCTGGATGGTGTCCGTTCTGTCTTTTAGTTGTAGTTTTGAAATAGTTGTGTGAGGCAGCAGTTTAGGTGCTTACCTATGCCGCCATCTTGGTTTTTCTATATCCTGACAATTTCTATCATTAAATGAACATTTATGAACACACTGAAATGTCTAAGAGAGCTCTGCTGCAGAATGGGGTTACAAATATAAAGATGGTTCTATCTGTTAGAGGAGAGGCAGGTGGCTATAAATGCCAGGGAAGAGGTGTGAACACAGTGCCATGGGAGTGCTTGGAAGGGGCAGCTAGTTCCAGGGAAGACCAGAGAAGACTTCAGAGTGGAAGTTGCATTTGAATTTGGCCTTAAGGAAGAGCTGGGTAGAGGAGGGGGCAATAGCATCGGAAGCAGAGGAGGTGCAAGCAGAGGAGGTGCAGCAGACTAAAGCATGAAGTGTGTGGCATGCTTTAGGGGGTGAATAGGCTGCTATGGCTGGGACCTAAGGGGGTTTGGGTTTGTTTGGAAGAAATGGATCTGGAAAGGTGGCATTAGGTCCCATTGTGAAGTTCCTTAAGTGCTCTCTGAAAGAGGTGGGACTTTATTCTGAAGATAACTCTAATGCAGAGAAAAAGGTAGTGAGCTCTGTGGTTTTGATGAAAAAATCTTTAGAGTGGCAAGAAGAACAAAGTTCAAGGAAGGAGAACTAAAAGCTCAGAGATCAATTAGGATATTATTGCAGTAGTGAAGACAGAAAATCACAGAGATCAAGTTGGCCTGTAACAGGATAGCTGAAGAAATTTAAAGAAGACTGCTTTTAAATGATGTTCCAGGGTCACAGGCCTTGGTGATCAGATATGGAGATAAGAACAAGGGAAGAGTCAGAGATGATGTCAGGACTTGGAGGTTTCCAGACATAGTAATGCCAATTAACAAAGATTGAAAGGGATTCCTATTGAGGTAAAATGCGAGTACTTACTGTGAAGAATTTGATAAAGCAGTTTTCAAACTCTAGTGCTCTCTGTTAACTGTAGCACTGTGGCTTTGTATGTTTCCTGCTATGGGAAATCTCATGTTTTGGGTTACTGTATGTGGGAGAATATTGGCACATGTTATAGTTATGAGACTTCTCCTGAGATATTTGAATTTTTGCAAATTTGTTAACACCACATTTTTAACATGAGAGTACTATAAAAACTTTTTAGTCTTCAAGAGACCTATGAAGCCAAAAGACACGAATTTTATGGGGAACGTCAGAGGAAGGAAGAAGAAATGAAGCAGATGTTTGTGCAGCGGGTAAAGGAGAAAGAAGCCATACTAAAAGAAGCTGAAAGAGAGGCAAGTACACTAGTTTGTTGGGATTTGCATTTTTTTAGGTGTCCTATTAATTTGGGAGATTTATCTCAAAAATTTAGTTGAGATGCATTTGGAGACTTGTTATTCTTTAAAAACTAGCTATTTTAACACCTAGTCTTTAAAAAAATCGTAGTCTGAAATCAAATAATTTTGGCCATTATGAGAAAATGGTCATCCTTTAGAAGTGGCTTACCAAGCAAGGACTTGTAATGCACCAGTT
The DNA here is from genome assembly GCF_963455305.1 of Plecotus auritus. Lineage (NCBI taxonomy): Eukaryota > Metazoa > Chordata > Mammalia > Chiroptera > Vespertilionidae > Plecotus > Plecotus auritus. The sequence goes on from NC_137771.1 coordinate 103,642,061, forward strand.
TACTAAGAAGTGTTTTAAGTGTCTTAACCACGAGCCAGAAATGGTGTAGCTCTGGCTTGCTAAAGCCTTTTTTGATAGTTTAGATGACCTTTGGCACATCTAAACATCAGCGGTGAATTCCTTTAGTTTTGTTTGCTTTTCATTCTTCAAGCAACAATTTTAATTTTATTTGTTAAGCTATTTACTATAGATCTGTAGACATAATTGCAATGGCTACTTTTAAGTAAATGACCACATTTTCAAATGAGGCTCAAAAAGGGTGAGCTGCAAAAAGAAATTTCTAGGAGAAGACAGAAATGTTAATACAAGTGAACTTGATAACATAAGAGTCCCTGAAGAGTTATTTGTAATTAATTTTACAAATTAATTATGTCACGTATACTTACAGTACTTGGTATTTAACTAGTAAATGGTTTTGTAAGATAATAATCTACTAATATATCCTACTTATAATTTGAATTTTGGACTTTTCTTTTGAAAAGTTCAGATAATAGAAAAGTGAATACAGAGTATACCCGTGTCCCTCCCACACCTAGACTTAGCAGGGAACATTTTGCCATTTTTATTTTACATGTGTGTATGTGTGCATGTGTGTGTGTGCGGGTATATGTGTGTATGTACACACATGTTTTATTTTCCCCGTCATCTGAACGCTGGTTGAGACATCATGGCACTTTACCTCTAGGTACACCAGCGTGCATCTCTGAAGCTTAGGTGTATTTTTCTTCATAACCATAGTCCCAATTTACACCTAAGAATATTAATAGGAATGCCATAATCTTGCCTAATCTCGAATCCATATTTAAATTTCCCCAGTTGTCTCAAGATTGTCTATTATTATTTCTTTTTGTTTGGTGATTTTTGTTTTTGTTTTTGAACCAGAATTAAATCACAGGTCTCATTGCATTTGGGTGTTCTGTTTCTTTTTCTCTTTTAAACTAGTCTCTACTTTGTAGCTATTTTAAAATACAAATATTGAGGAGGAAGGAGTTGTAATGAACAGGAAATAAGGATGCTGGTTTTTCTTTTAATTAGTGGATTCATCTTTAAGATGGAAGTAGAGTAAAATTCTTTCAAGAGTTTCTCATATATCATGATTCCTAGTTTCTCCAATGAGGAGAGAAGTTGTAAAAGTGGTTTATAGGTAAGTTTTAATTTTTAAAATCCCACATAAGAATATTTTGCTTAAATGTTTATTATCTAAAAGGATATTAAAAATTCAGGTGACCAAATGATTGAGAGAAAAAGAGGAATTCTGTTTGTTAGTAGGTGCTTTGTAGAGTTTTGTTTTTATGATTCAAGTGCTTAAGAGTATATATTAAACAAAGATAATTTGAAACTAAGGCACCACGGAGTTGTCACAGGAGTTCTAAACTTTTAGTTACATAGTTTTAGAGACAGATTACTGGCCTGCTTCCTTAGTATTACAAGTTGCCTCATGACCACTTTTCATGCTGTTAAGCCACTGTTGTTGATACTTGATAGAGGTCAGTCTGCTGAAGAAGGGCATCTAGTCAATCATCATCACTCCTTGAGACTAGAATCATCTACTCCAGGGCTGAGGAAGACAGAATACGTTATTGCCTTAATCACGATGGTTTTAGAGGGAAAGGCTTATTAATTACACTGGGGCAATAGGTAGGTGTAAACCAAGTCTCTTCAGGGTAAACTGGGATATTTGATCCCAATTCTTGGCTGCCAACATTTTAGTTATGTCAATAAGATACTGGCAGTCAATAATAAAAAGATAATTTTGGTAACCCAAAACATTTCTTAACTCTATATTAGGAGACCTTGTTATTTAAAATATCCTTGCCAATACTGTTATAAAACAAATACCTCTTAATTTATCTTTTGTATAAAACTGGATTTTATTATATAGTTAATTAAAAATGTTGTGAACATGAAATAGACAACTAGAGTAGGGAGATGCACAGAACAAATGTTATCTCAAGATACTGTCTGAATGTTATCTTTCTTACATCTTTATTACATCGTTCTGAATGTACTAATGAGGCATGTTATGTATTATACGCAGATTTCACATTCCTTTTCCCCCACTACAAGAAAAAGTACAGTTTTTATTGATCCCTCAAAGCATATAACCATCATTATATCATTACTACTTCCCCATTTTATATATAACTCTACTCTGTTGTTTTTTTGTTTTTTGTTTTTTTAAATATATTTTATTGATTTTTTACAGAGAGGAAGGGAGAGGGATAGAGAGCTAGAAACATCGATGAGAGAGAAACATCGATCAGCTGCCTCCTGCACACCTCCCACTGGAGATGTGCCCGCAACCAAGGTACATGCCCTTGACCGGAATCGAACCCGGGACCCTTCAGTCCGCAGGCCAACGCTCTATCCACTGAGCCAAACCGGTTTTGGCTACTCTGTTGTTAATATTTCATTTAATTTAGCCTTATTTCCAAAAGTCTTCTATATGATTTCCAGTAAAAATATAGCTGCATTATAATCCTGAACATGAGAGTGTAGGAAGAAGACTTATAATACAGGGCAAGAAAGAGGGGTTCACCATAGGTGCAGCCAAGAGCTGAGGCCCAAGGTGACTTCTCAGTGAGCACAGGCAGCTCGCCTTCCAGGCAGTCATGGCAAAAAGGCCACTGGGAGGCACAAAACTCACAGTAAGGATAATCTAGTTCAAAGAGGAATGCTGTCTTTAGCATTTGTTTCTAAAAATTGGTAAGTTTAAAAGGATCATTGAACATCAAAATGTATGACATTCTTAGAAATAATGTTGACAAAAGATATAGCAATCCTATCTAATAAAAGAGTAATATGCAAATTGACCGTACCTCCGCTACACCCACAAGCCACGCCCACCTGCCAATCAGGAGTGAATATGCACATAAACCCAACCAAGATAGCTTTGGCCACAGAGAGCAGGAGGGAGGCTTGGGTTTTCCTGGCAATGGAGGAAGCCAAGTTTTCTGCCTGCCCTTGCCGGCCCAGGCCTCCACTCAAGACTACAAAGTTTCAATTATAGAAGATAAATAAAGCCCAACAGAAATGGCTGCCGCCTCAGAGGGAGCAGAAGGCTTGGCTCCACTCCAGGCTACAAAGTTTCCATTGTAGAAGGTAAATGAATCCCAGATACCAGGGCCTCCACTTGGGTCGCCAGGGGCATGGCCGGCCTGCAAACTACCAGAGGCCCCTCGCCCAGGCCACCCCACGCCCCAAGGGAACCCCTACCCTGATCTGGGACACCCTTCAGGGCAAACCAGCTAGCCCCCACCCGTGCACCAGACCTCTATCCTATCTAATAAAAGAGTAATATGCAGATTGACCATCACTCCAACACACAAGATGGCTGCCCCCATGTGGTCAAAAATCCTGCCCCCATGTGGACACAAGATGGCCACCACAAGATGGCCAGCAGGGGAGGGCAGTTGGGCAGGACCAGGCCTGCAAGGGAGGGCAGTTGTGGGCGACCAGGCCTGCAGGGAAAGGCAGTTGGGAGGGACACAGGCCTGCAGGGGAGGGCAGTTAGGGGTGACCAGGCCTGCAGGGGAGGGCAGTTGGGGGGACCTAGGCCTGCAGGGGAGGGCAGTTGGGGGGACCTAGGCCTGCAGGGGAGGGCAGTTAGGGGTGACCAGGCTGGCAGGGGAGCAGTTAGGCATCAATCAGGCTGCCAGGGGAGTGGTTAGGGGGTGATCAGGCTGGCAGGCAGAAGCGGTTAGGGGCAATCAGGAAGGCAGGCAGGCGAGCAGTTGGGAGCCAGCAGTCCTGGATTGTGAAAGGGGTCCCAGATTGGAGAGGGTGCAGGCTGGGCTGAGGGACACCCCCCCCCATGCACAAATTTCGTGCACCGGGCCTCTAATGTACCATATTGGTGGTAGTCTTAAGAGCATTGGTAAGTAGTTATCAGGAGCACAAAAAGTGTACTGGTTTTTAACTTTTTTGATTAGTATTTGAAAGTACGTTTGAGTAAATGCCTGCTGCAGTGACTAATGGAACTGTGAGTGAGTGCTTCATGTACATGGAATAGATTGTTGCTATCAAAGCTGTGAATGCCACATAATATGAATAATGGTCCCATTCACACCTTTTCCACTCCCCCTTTTAAAACATTTTGCTTGTTACAGTTTTCCTAGAATTTTTATCAACCTCATGAATGAAATATGAATCACTCTATATTTAAACTTTTAAGATATTTATGTAGGTTTATAAAGAACCCATTTAAGAAATCAGAGTTCTCTGTCTCTATTCACATAATACAAATCTGCCCCTCTAGCCTCAGTTTCTGTTTTCAGCCTCCATGCAGCTCCTCTCCCATATTTACAGGGGACGCACATGTGCTCAGAGAGCTGTAGACTTTATACCACTGACGGGAGTGACAGCTGGATGAGTTCCGCCCTGTAAACACATGTGCACTCACACACACACCTTTTTATAGAAGCAGGAACCATTTAATAAGCTAGCAAGCAGCAAGCACTGTGCTTCTCTGAAATGGCCCCCTCAGAAAGGATCTGAGGTCAGCAGGTCACTCTCTTATTTCAGCTTCTCCCACCTCCGTCTCAGGCCTCCATTGGGTTTCCTGGCTCAGGACACACTGCTCCATATTTGGGATATTTACTGTTTATTAGGGTGGGGGTTAGCTCTCTCTAGTTTCTACCCTCAGACTGTGGTTGCTAGTAGAGTATTTCTGTTTCCTCAACTATTAAATGCCATCTTTCTGGAAGCCAAGTTTTACTTTTCATTGAATGCTAGGTTGCTACCTAAAACTAAAAAGACTAATTTAACATTGGTTTAACCAGGTTAGAAGATTAGAAAAGAAAAGGTATCTTTTTTTATCGAGATTTAGAATGCTGTGCTTATATACACAGTACACAGCAGATTCATGTGGAGTCCACTGAAGTGCCCAGATTTGTTTTCAGATTAACACCAACTAACCAGGGAAACGTAGTGCTATAATATTATAAACGTTTGTAAAACTTGTTTTCATGGCTGTATTGAGTTATTCAGCATAAATTTATGGTTTTACTTTATTTCTATTAGACACAGGCTATGTTTTTCCATTATGGGGTACATTCTACAGTGAGTATTATTTCTCTGAATTTAGGGTTTCTTGATTTAGTTGCTATCAAACCCTGAATTTAGGGTTTCTTGATTTAGTTGCTATTAAATTTCAAGAAGGTCAATGACTGTGGAAAAATAGAATCGATTTTTAAGGTTCTTGATTTTAATTGGCAATTGACACAACTTTCCAAACAGATTTTTCAGTATAACTTTTAACAACTGTCTCACTACAAATGATAACTTCATTTTAAAAATAAGGGTTTCTTTTCCTTTTTTATAACTTGCTTCTGTAATTTGTGTTCCTTACTTTTATTAAGCATGGATTTTAGAAAATCTAGTTGAAGAGGCTTTGGAGAAACTAGAGCAAGAAAATAAAAACTTCAAGAAAAGGTCGTGTTTTAAAAACAGGTTTGTTCCTGAGGCTATGGTTTTTCATTATGTTTTGTTCATGCATTTTTTTGCATGGGAACTTATTTAAAGTTAAAGTTGCTAAGGCAAATTCATAGTTAAATTTTTTCTGAAGAACGAACTTGAGCCACCAGGCAGCTTGTGCAGATGCTGTGACCTTTAGCATGAATTAGCAGTGTGCTCTGGGCAGGAGGACAGCCCTGCTCAGCTGCTGGCTTGTGCATATATTGTGTCCGTTAGCGTGAATTAGAAGTGTTCTCAAAGCGGGAGGACACCCCTGCCCAGCTGCAGCCATTCTGTGTCACTGCTAAGAGCTACACCTTGTTTCCCAGCTGCAAGCCAAATTCGAGCACCTCAAAAGAGTTCACCAAGAAGAGAGAATGAAGCTTGAGGAGAAGAGAAGACTTTTGGAAGAAGAAATAATCTCTTTCTCTAAAAAGAAAGCTACCTCCGAGATATACCAGAACCAGACCTTTATGGGCAGCAACCTGAAGAAGGACAAGGACCGTAAGAAGTAAGCCATCTCCAACCACCCACCTCGGGTAGCCTTGCCCCTTCCCTCTCCCTCTCATTGCCCTCTTTGATCTTTATTGTGCTTCTGTCTGTTTCCTTTTCCTTGTCTGCCTCCTGTGGTCAGCTTCTTGTTCACTGCTGCTTCCCTAGCATCTACAACAGCACCTGGCACATATTAGGTGCTCATTAAATATTTGGCAAAATGAAAGAATGAATGAAATAAAAACACACCACAATGTAAAATACATCAATTACCTGGGGGGGAGGGGAAAGTCGGCTGCTCTTATTTTATAGCCAAGCCTGTGGCTCTAATACACTGCTGACCTACCATTAGTTACATTGAATTTCTTACCTAATTGGAAGCTGTATGCTTTCTTGTGGAATCATAGGTGTAAAATAATATTTGATTTAAAAATACTAATTCTTAGGTTCACTTTATTTTAATAAATTCTGATAATGATTTTGTGAGAATTTTTATTTTAATAAGGGAACCAGGCTATCGATGTGAACTCCTGTGCTTTGATGTCAGAGCTTATGAAACCAATGGTGGACGCAATGATGCAGAGGAAGGTAGAGAGGGTCCCAGTACAATGGGGCGGCATGAGTAGCATTTGGATGATATTCTCAAGGCTTTTAGGTTGGGGTATGTGTCACAATCAAAATTACCAAAGTTTTAGAAAATAAGGTTTTATTCCTCTTTTGTACTTTGTGTCCTTTGTTTTATTTCTCCCACTTAATACGTCCTTGTCAGTTTGCCTGTTTGTCCTGTTGCAAATTCTCCATTGTGGTCTTTGCCTCGGTTTCTCCAACTGTCTCTGCTCTAGCAGCATCTGTCCTCCTTATGTCCTCACAGAGCAAACCTTCCATTGTTGATTTCAAAACCAGGTCTGATTTCAAACCGAGCATTTTCAGATCATTGTAACTCCACTTGAGAATAGTTAGGAAAACGATGCTAATCCATGGTAGCTTTCTGCTTTTGAACTGTGGAGAAATAAATCCACAGGGTTTTGGTGTATTTAATTGACCCGTAGATTTTATAGCTTTGGGGAGGAAGAAAGAATTCTCATGTATGAACTTTTAACGTAGGCTCCATGAGGGCATGGATGTATCCATCCCCAGAGCCCAGCACAGTGCCTGGTCCATAGAAAGCATAATATGAATAATAGCTATGTTTATTCAAGCATTGAATTTTAAAAGATAAACTATAAATATAATGTATTGCTTTTTATTACAAAGCTATGGGACCTTTTACTTTATCTTTTTATCTTAATCCAGTGTTACTAAAATTGGATTCCCCCATATTTATTTCATATATGAAAGACAGTTTACACTTACCTTGTGGAAATTATCACCCTGCTCCACTTGAGAATCTTTGGTATGAGCTGCTGATGACAAAATTAGGTCCAAGTCCATAGTTTCAGAATTCGTCCTCAAGAAAATAGAGTTTGGTGGGGTTTTTTTCCTTTCTTTCCAAAGTTCCATAACTAGATATCTTGTAGACATTAGATGTATATTTGCTTTTTCTGAAAAAGCTTTGTAAAACTAATGATTCTAATAATTTTTATTTCTTAGTTGATTTTATATTGTACCAATCAAAAGATTTTCTTTCTCTCGCTCTCTTTTCAGCTCCAATTTTATGTAAAACAAAGGTTCCAGATCACAGAAGGCCATCACAAGCAAAAGTTATTAAAAAGTTCGAAATATACTGTGATTTTCTTGCTCATTTTATTTGCTGTATCAGTTATTTTGTATCTGGCAAATGGCCACAGTTACTGTCTTTTATAGAAAAATACTTTTGAGTATAAGGCCAATACATAAGCCAGAGTGGGTGATAGAACTTATGTGTCCACTGCTGTTAGAACTTTTAAGCTGCTGGTTTGTGATGGATCGAGATCATTGCCTCTACTGCCGACTTACTGTCACTGCAGAGCGCCACCACAGAGCCGTGCCACCGCCTTTGACAACAGAGCTCGCTCACATCAGGCGGTCTCATTGCATTTACGTTCTAAGATGAACCTTTTGTTTTGTGCACACTAAAGGTAAAATTTTGAGAATATGTTTTAAAATGTATTATGTACCTAAAACTCTAACTTCTGAATAGTTTTATAGAACTTTTTAATTTTTGATATAATTATCCAGTTAGTAACATGATCCTAAGCTTTTGTATAAAATTTTATATAACACGATGGTCTTCCATACTTCAGTACACCTTCTTGTGGCTGGTGTATTATGATGAAAAAAAAAAAAACAGTTTAAAAGTAAAAACACCCACATATATAAACTCTTTTACTAGTGATAAGTACTTTTGAATCTGGGTGTTATCACAGTATTTTTATTAGGATGTATTACATATTTGTTACTTAAAACTGTCTTCCAAGGGAAAAATAAGATTGAATTACCTTACTAAAAATATTTCTAAGAAAATAGCTATGAGCATCTAAATATTAAAGATAAAAACATTTAGATAATTCATATCAGTGCCTTATAGTAGTCTCAGAACAATTAACTTTTTATTAACAGTCATAGGTATATAATTTTTTTATTTTTTGTACCTAAATATTCTAAATAAAACTATTTACTCTTGACAAATAAAATATATCTGCATATTTACTAAAATGTGTTTAAATTACATTAATTTTTCTGTTTACAAACTGTCATCTTAAGAAACATTTTATCAAAGTTAGTTTATTTAATAGTATGTCTGAATTATTTTAAAACAGGTATATTAGTAGTATTTTTCAGACAACAAAATCTTTAAGTTAGTCTATGTTGGATTCTGAACAGTGTTTTTATTATGAAGTTGAATAAGTTGCAAATAAAACCTTTCATTTTTTTAGCACAATTTATCTGGACAAATAATTTACTTTCCATTTTTATATTTGAAATTCACAAATGTCTCTCAGCCTTTTTCAACTGTAGTAAAGTAAGTTATAAGTATCATAGAAAAAGCTCTGAACTTCTTCTCAGGGTAAGTAATGTTCAAGTTCTGGAAGGTGAGAGCAGGATAGGCGGGGCGTCCCTATAGGCAGGTGACCTGTCACACAGAGCCCAGCCAATGCCACAGCACCCAGTGTGAGCAAAGGAGCATGTATCCCCAAAGCTCAGGGACGCGGTGTGTGTGCTGTTTATTTGTAGCCATATCATATCAAACTGTATGAAACAGCTGTCGTAAACCCTAATAAAGTTCCTTTTAAATGCCAGATTGGAGGTTGGCATGTTCGAAGTCATTCGAGTTTCCAGTTAAAAAGGTTGTAGAAAGCTGCCTAAGACTCTCACTTAGCAGGGGGCTCACTTAAGCCTCGCTGTCAAGAAGACCTGTGCTCAGCCACCACGCGAATGTTAATGTAGTCCGTCCATTCAGGATTCTGTATATGACTTTATTTTAAAAGAGTTACACTAAAGCCCTAGCTGGTTTGACTCAGGGAATAGAGCATCAGCCTGCGGACTGAAGGGTCCCAGGTTGATCAAGGGCACATGCTCCAGTTATGGGCTTGATCCTCAATAGGGATATGCAGGAGGCAGCTGATCAGTGATTCTCTCTCATCACTGATATTTCTGTCTCCCTCCCCCTCTCCCTTCCTCCCTGAAATCCATAAATATATATACACTAGAGGCCCGGTGCACGAAATTAGTGCATTGGGGGGGTTGTCCCTCAGCCCAGCCTGCACCCTCTCCAATCTGGAACCCCTTGAGGGATGTCCGACCGCCCGTTTAGGCCCGCTCCCATTGGGATCAAGCCTAAACGGGTGGTTGGACATCCCTCTCACAATCCAGGACTGCTGGCTCCCAACTGCCCTCCCCTGCAGGCCTGGTCCCCCCCAAACTGCCCTCCCCTGCTGGCCTGGTCCCCCCCAACTGCCCTCCCCTGCAGGCCTGGGTCCCCCCCAACTGCCCTCCCCTGCAGGCAAGGTCCCCCCAACTGCCCTCCCCTGCAGGCCTGGTCTCCCCAACTGCCCTCCCCTGCAGGCCTGGTCTCCCCCAACTGTCCTCCTCTGCTGTCCTGGTCACCCCTAACTGCCCTCCCTGCTGGCCTGATCGCCCACAACTGCCCTCAGCTGCAGGCCTGGTCCCCCCCACCCCAACTGCCATCCCCTGCAGGCCTGGTCTTCCCCAACTGCCCTCTCCTGCAGGCCTGGTCCCCCCCAACTGCCCTCTCCTGCAGGCCTGGTCCCCCCCCAATTGCCCTCCCCTGCAGGCCTGGCCCCCCCAACTGCCCTCCACTGAAGGCCTGGTCCCCCCCCCCCCAACTGCATTCCCCTGCAGGCCTGGTCCTCCCCAACTGCTCTCCCCTGCAGGCCTGCCTCCCCAACTGCCCTCCCCTGCAGGCCTGGTCTCCCCCAACTGCCCTCCTCTGCTGGCCTGGTCACCCCTAACTGCCCTCCCTGCTGGCCTGATCACCCACAACTGCCCACCCCTGCAGGCCTGGTCCCCCCAACTGCCCTACCCTGCAGGCTTGGTCTCCCCCAACTGCCCTCCCCTGCAGGCCTGGTCCCCCCCAACTGCCCTCCCCTGCAGGCCTGGTCCCTCCCAACTGTCCTCCCCTGCAGGCCTGTCCTCCCCAACTGCTCTCCCCTGCAGGCCTGCCCCCCCCCCAACTGCCCTCCCCTGCAGGCCTGGTCTCCCCCAACTGCCCTCCTCTGCTGGCCCAGTCACCCCTAACTGCCCTCCCTGCTGGCCTGATCACCCACAACTGCCCTCCCCTGCAGGCCTGGTCCCCCCAACTGCCCTCCCCTGCAGGCCTGGTCTCCCCCAACTGCCCTCCCCTGCAGGCCTAGTTCCCCCCCAACTGCCCTCCCCTGCAGGCCTGGGTCCCTCCCAACTGCCCTCTCCTACAGGCCTGGGTCCCCCCCAACTGCCCTCTCCTGCAGGCCTGGTCCCCCCCCCCCAACTGCTCTCCCCTGCAGGCCTGGGTCCCCCTCAACTGCCCTCCTCTGCTGGCTTGGTCACCCCGAACTTCCCACAACTGCCCTCCCCTGCAGGCCATCTTGTGGCGTCCATCTTGTGTCCACATGGGGGCAGCTATATTTGATCACCTGGGGGCGGCCATCTTGTGTCTTGGTGTGACAGTCAATTTGCATATTACTCTTATTAGATAGGGTGTGTGTGTGTGTGTGTAGTATATGTTCTAAAAACTCAGTGGCTCTAATGCCCTAACGAACAAAAGACAGGCGCAGGTGGGCAGGGCTGTGAGCACTGCGAGACTGTGGGTGGGCAGGGCTGAGCAATTTTGCATGCTGGGCTTCTAGGATATATATAAAAGAGTTACACTACAAAGAAAAAAAGTTATAAACAATTGCACCATATTCAAAATCTCCTTACAAAGTGAGTTATCATCCAGTGATGCCTAAATTGAATAATTTCCTGGAAACAAAATAAAGCTAGACATGTTTTATTTATATTTTCCCATAAGACATGTGAAACAGAGTTGCCTCTCACTACCAACCCCTAATCTTTGTATACACTGCCCTGGATTTTAAAGCTCACAGGCTATTATTTCAGCTTCAAAATAACACAAAGGAGAAGGTGATACAGGCATTATTATTATCTCCATTTTGAAGATGAACTCAATTTAGTCCCTGTGTTCCTCTTGGGCTGGGAGGCTCTCCATGCACTTGTGGAGCAACAGTAGTAACAAGGCAGAGCAGGTCTGCCATCGAGCACTCTCCGAGGGCTCCTGCCTCTACCTCAGCGCAGAAAGCATCTGGGGAAGTGACTGGGTCCTGAAACATTGGAAGTAGTTTTTCAAATGTAGGAATGGAGAAAGTTAATCCAGGCAGAAGGAATAACATGTTTTTGATAAAATCTCTGTACTCTGGAAGGTAGCCAGATATGAATAGAGAGTATAGGGGAAATGTGCAGTAGGAGGAAGGTGAGGTTTTAGAGTTAGGTAGGGAACAAATCAGGAAAGACTTTATAAGACCAATCCAGCAGGCAGTAGGAGCCATGGAAAGTTAGACCTCACATGGTCAGCTATTGCTCCAGAGCTCGTGGGAAAGATTGGAGGAGAAACTACAGAGAGCAAGTGACTCATGAGACACTGCAGTCCAGGCCAGTAGTTCTTAATACTGAATATACAAGAAAATACCGTTAAGTTGTGCTAAAAAAAAAATAATGATGCAGAAAGGAATATATAGTAATGGAAGTGGTCATTACATGGATACATCCAAATGAATAATGACTAAAACAATGGATATGCCTCTTGGTTAGAAATAGATAAATAACTAAAATGCAACACTGCAGTGGCCTTGTCAATTGGGAGAGGAGCAGATTGAGTGGTCTACATACAGTTTTTGTGTTAACCAGGAATGCAAAGTGACTCCACCACTGTGGCAGTTTCTTATCCTCACCATATGTGTTAATTTTCTACAGTTGCTCTAACACAGTGGTTGGCATGTATCTGACCAGTTTTCCCAACACCATTTATTGAAAAGACTGTCTTGCCTCCATTGTATGCTTTCGCCTCCTTTGTCAAATATTAATTGAGCATAATAGCTTGTGTCGATTTCTGGGTTCTCTGTTCTTTTCCACTGGTCTATATGTCTGTTCTTGTGCCAAGCTCTTTCTATGAAGCCAGCATTACCCTAATCCCAAAACTGAATAAATACAACACAAAGAAAGAGAATTACAGGCCAATATCCCTCATGAACATAGATGCCAAAATCCTAGCAAATCAAATCCAGCATTACATTAGAAAGATCATACACCATGACCAAGTGGGATTTATTCCGCGGATGCAAGGATGGTACAGTATTCATGCCACAACCTTTTGCAGTGAGGATTCAGGATCTGGAGAAGGGGCTGCACATAAACGGATACACTAGACTAGAAATAAAATTTAGAAATTATTGTGGGAGCCAAGTGGAGACCCTTCTCTAGTGGAAAGGCTCCCGGAATCTCCAGATCCATGGCTTTTTATATCCTAGAATATACATTTGCCCTTTTGCAAAGCAAACAGACATCATTGGTAAGGTTTGGTAAACAATAAAGAATTATCAGATTAGGGGATTGCCTTCAGCCAGCAACAGGTAATATGCTAATTCTCAGCCCTTGCTGAATATTAAAGTCCATCAGCCTTCTGACAGACTTCTCGTATTTATATGTTAACTACTTGTTAGTCTTTGCCACCAGCATATCCCCCTTTTTATTTTCTTAATAAATTTAGAAGGGTGTATGCCATTTGCAGAGCTCAGGTCCTTTTAATACTTTTAGATTCAATGAAAAGGATTGAGTTCTATCATGTCCTTTTAAAATTGTTGTCAGGCATCAAAGGAACTAGTTTGCAGTAAGCTCCTTTCTGGGCCATCAGTTCTTTGTGGGTTCCCTTCTCAATCACTGTCCCCTGTGACATGACAGCAATGATATTCGAGTTCTGGATGGTGGACAAATGGTGGGAAATGATAATGCAGGTCTTACCTTCTTTGGCTTGGTTCAGGGCAACCTGCACCGCCGCAAGGCATCTTTACCATCCCCCATCTCTGGATTGTTTCTCCTCTGTCTCATCAGCATTGTTGCTTGGGGCCACTGCTATCTGTGATTGGAGTAGTCTGGTCAGTTCCTCTCTTGGATCCATTGTTGAAGTTTCCACATGGGTTTGGAGGAGTTTTCTGGAAATACACAAGCATATCCTTGACCAAAGGTTAATAAAGGGACCCTTCCATAAACTAGACTCAGGATCTTTCCATTTAACCAGACCATTTTCCTTTGACTTATTCTGACACCAGTGTAATTCCACGGGTGTCTTACCATCAGCATTACAAGTGAAAAAATTTTTAAAGTGAAAAAATTTAAAGTAATTAAGGCTTGATGTGATTTACTTACAGGAGATTACTCTTTCCCTTTTTTTGTTTTAACTTGCAAGGGGGATATTTTTTGCTTGCTGTACAATATTTTGGTTTTTGAAAATCCTGCAATGCAGACTTGATAGTTTTTTAATTTAATTCTTAGCACAGAAGTGTGACTGCTCTGGATGACGTGGTCTGAATTCATTACATAATAAGCAGCTTTACTATGAGATGAACCATCAGTAAAAAATAGTTAATGCTCCAGGAATAGGTTCCTGCCTAGTACAACTAAGTTCCCCTGAATATTCACTTATTTCAATTTGCCAATTTAAATCAGCCTGAAATAAGGCTTATTTTCTAACTTCATTTGTCCTTGGGTATGGACAGTAAATGACACTAATTGGATTTCTGCTATTAATCTTTGAGTATATTGACATAAGCTTTGTTAGGGAGGCAAAATGCAAATTATTTTTTTTTTTGAGGCCTAATACATTGATTTTTAATTATAATTTTCTAGATATTTGAAGTGCATTTTCTTCTGTTTTTTTTTTTCTCCCAGAGTAATTTCTAGGCTACATTTAGGGAATGTCTTTTAAAAACTTTTTTCTTTCTTTTAAACACAGCAACAAACTTTGTTGCTTTTCAGATGCTGGCCATTACTGTAATGTATACATATCAAGTAAAAGTAAATCTCTTTTTACTTACGGTGTCTTATTAATGATGAGATTTAATGCTTGAATAATAACTTTTAGTTTACTTTGTAAATATTAGCAGAAGAGATTTTAAAAGTTCTCCTTTTATTAAGCTTAAAATTTATTTTTAAACAGCAATCTTTTTGTCTAGTGCTCATTTGCATACATATGCAAATTTTTACTTTGGCCTTTGTTAGATCCAATCCTATCTAATAAAGAGGTGATATGCAAATTAACCATCACTCCAAAATACAAGATGGCCACATCCATATGGTCAAAGATGGCCGCCCCCATGTGGACACAAGATAGCCGCCACAAGATGGCCAGCAGGGGAGGGCAGTTGTGGTTGATCAGGCCAGCAGGGGAGGGCAGTTGGGGGCGACCAGGCCTGAAAGGGAAGGCAGTTGGGATGAACCAGGCCAACAGTGGAGGGCAGTTGGGAGGGACCAGGCCTGCAGGGGAGGACAGTTGGGAGGGACCAGGCCTGCAGGGGAGGGCAATTGGGGGGGCAGGCTTGCAGGGGAGGACAGTTGGGGGGGGCCAGGCCTGCAGGGGAGGTCAGTTGGGGGCGACCAGGCCTGAAAGGGAGGGCAGTTGGGACGAACCAGGCCAGCAGTGGAGGGCAGTTGGGGGGAACCAGGCCTGCAGGGGAGGGCAGTTGGGCAGGACCAGGCCTAAAAGGGAGGGCAGTTGGGAGGGACCAGGCCTGCAGGGGAGGGCAGTTGGGCATATCCGGCCTAAAAGGGAGGGCAGTTGGGAGTGACCAGGCCTGCAGGGGACAGCAGTTGGGGGGGGGGGGGGACCAGGCCTGCAGGGGAAAGAATTTAGGGGTGACCAGGCCTGCAGGGGAGGACAGTTAGGGGCAATCGGCTGGCAGGGGAGCAGTTAGGCATCGATCAGGCTGGCAGGGCAGTGGTTAGGGGGTGATCAGGCTGGCAGGCAGAAGCAGTTAGGGGCATTCAGGCCGGCAGGCAGGCGAGCGGTTGAGAACCAGCAGTCCTGGATTGTGAGAGGGATGTCCGACTGCCTGTTTAGGCCCGATCCCGGGATCGGGTCTAAACGAGCAGTCGGACATCCCTCGAGGGGTCCCAGATTGGAGAGGGTGCAGGCTTGGCTGAGGGACACCCCTTCATGCACGAATATTGTGCATCGGGCCTCTAGTTACTTATAAAAATATTGGCTTCTAATATAACTGAATTTATATGAGACCTTGATTATATTATAAAAAGCTAGGTTATTAAGTAACTAAATTAGGCATCTTTATTGAAAAAGCAAAGTAAGCAAACATATATTTGACCTATGAAGTACAGATGCCACCCTATCCCCCAGCCTATTTAAAGAGCAGGCTGTTGGTGCTTTTTATCTTAAAATTTCATTGCTGAATTAGCCGGTTTTGCTTAAGAAGTATTCAGCAACTTTGTCCTGTTCTCCCTTAGAGGTTGAAACTTTTATAACATTTAAAATATATGTATGTAAATAAAATATAGTTAATTTTTATTTGATAAAGCTTCCAACGTGATTTCAAGTGTGTTAGATCGGCCTAATTTAGTTCAAAAAATATTTCTTTTAAGAAGAGAGAATAAATCCTTGAATCATTCCAGGGCCCTTGAAATATCCCAAGGCTATCTCTCGGTTAAAGATTTGAAATTTAACTTGGAAAGACTATAAAATGTACATAACCTAAAGATTATATTATATACTTTTTGTAATTATTCTAAAAGATATTAATTAAATTTAAACTGGTTTTTATATTAAAAATTTGGTTCAGACCATAGAATTAATCCTCTTTCTTTAATTAGGCCAATAAAATATTATATCTTAGGTTGAAATTTTACCACACATAGTACATATAAGGACTCTAATATATTTTGAACTACTAATTTCTCCAGAGAAAATGCAAGAATTATTTTTTCAAAAATAAATTTTTATACTTTATGCATTATTACAACCATATAAGTTCTCTTAACTTAATTTGAACTTTAAACTCTTAGAACCCTTAAATTTTAGGAGGCAAGTTAAATACTTAGCATTTCTTAGATTAGTAATACCTTCACATTTTTAAGGGTATATTTCTTTTTGGGGGGGTGGGGTTCTGCTTACCTCATAATTTTTCTATTTTTTTTCTTTTTTTTTTTTTAATTGTTTGAAGTATTACAAATAGTATATATGTCTCCTTTTTTTTTCCCCATTGACCTCCCCCCAGCCTCCCCTACCCCCCAGTACATGCCTTTACCTGCCCCCCCCCCCCCAGTGTCTTGTATCCATTGGTTATGCTTATATGCATGCATACAAGCCCTTCGGTTGATGTCTTACAGCACCCCCCCACAACCTTCCCTGCCTTCCTGCTGTAGTTTGACAGTCTGTTCAATGCTTCTTTGCCTCTGTATCTATTTTTTCCCCATTTCTTTCCTTTAAAAAATCTTGCCTCTGCAGACTAGAAATAAACATAATAACAAAAAATGTTTGAGTCCCAATTTCAATGTCCAACAGTTCTGAGTCCCCGTTTCAATGTCAAACAGTTCCTTATGTGTACATGTCAGCAATGATATCTGGATGGTGAGAACATGGTGGCAATGCAGGTCCGACCCTCTCTGGTTTGGTCCTAGGCAACCTGCTGCGACGCACAGCTTCTGACTGCTAGCGTGCCAAGGCGTCGTCAGCGTCTCCCATCTCTGGACTGTTTCTCCTCTTGTCTTCATGGTTGGAGCAGACCTGTCAATTCCTCTCTGTTGCAGGAATCCACATGGTCTTGGAGTTTTTTTCTGAAAATATACAAACATATTCTTGACCAAAAGTTAATAAAGGAATCTTTTCTATATAATTGATTTGGGATCCTTTTTATTTTTGCCCAAATGATTTTCCTTTGTCTTATTTAGACACCATGTGTGTTTTTCATGGGTGTCTTGCTGTTAGCATTACAAATGAAAATTAATTTTGTAAAGTAAAAATTTTCTAGATGTAATTTACTTATAGGATATTTTTCCTTACATGATATTACCCTACTATCCCCCCTTTTTTGATTAATGGAGGCTTTTGTAAATTTTATAATACAGTCTTGATAACTTTAAATTTTAATTTTTTGCACAAAAATATGACTGCTTTAGTTTCATTGCATGTTCAAGAATTTTACCATGAGATGAACTACCAATAGAAATTTTAGTTACCACTTTAGGAACAACTTTTTGTCCAGTACAATTAAATTTTCTTGAATATTCACTTATTTCAATTAGCCTATTTAAATTAATCTGAAAACTAGATTATTATTTTACTGTCAAATTTAATACTCTACCAACAATCTTAGTTTACCCTGTAAATATTAGTGGAAAGGATTATTTGCATTCTTGAGTAGGCCCTGAGCATTCCTGGTGCTAGGCTGGATTTAGATATAGGGCTGCTGCTGTCGGCCAAGTCTCTGTCTGTTACCTGGGTCCCAATCTGAGCTGGGCCAAGTCACTGTCTGTCACCTGTGTCCCGATCTGAGCTGGGTGTGGGAAGCGAAGCAGCCATGGGGGCAGGAGACCTCCCTCAGACGGGGTGAGGGTTCAGGCCCTTGCAAGGTTGCGGGGGTGAGGGTCTGTGCCCCACCTCTGTTGATCCCCAAGTTCTCTCCTAATGGCCCCTCTGTGACTGTGCCTATCTTAGGTTGTTCCTTCCCTGAGGAATCTTACCCATCTCTGGCTAACCAGTCATCCTCCAGGGCCAAGCAGGGTGATGTGAGGTTCAGTTCTGTCTCCTTGGTAGCCTATGCCCCCATGGCCTCCATGCCCAGCACCTGCCTTGGGATCCCCTGGCCTGCTGGCGGGCTCCCCAGCACTGATCACATATCTCAGGGAACTCAGGTTTCTTCTCCAGGGAGGGCCCAGCTCACATGATTGGGCGAGAGACAGATCCATGGTACCAGCCACCACGAATCTTCAAGCTCAGCATGAACAGAAAGCTCAGGCAACAGCTGAGGGCAATTGGATTGTGAGAAGAGGGTCCCTGTTGGCACAAAAGGCAAGAGGTGGCCAATATAGAATGCTCAAGTTCCTTCCCAGCGCCTTAATTCCTTCTGAAAAGGATTAAATCCTTTCATGTCCTTTTTTTTAAAAAAATTGCTGCCAAACATTCAAAGAATTAGCTTGTAAGTTTGTTTGGGATAATTGTACAATATGCTGTTGTAAAATATCTAAAATTATAATGACATTGTAGAATAATATCATGTAAGGATATTCTTTGCTCTAGGCCATGGCAATTCAGTTTCAAACTGGCTGTCAATTTCTTTTTGTAACTTTATATAAACTTTGTCAGGGAGGCAAAAACACAAATTACTTACTTTAGTTCAAGTGGCCAAATATATTGACTTTCAATTACAATCCTTACGACTTTTGAAGGAAACTTCTCTTTGTTTCCTTCCAAAATAATTTTCGGGCTACAGAGAGTTTCATTTAAAAATCTTTGTCATATGAAACAATTTCTCTTAAGGTTATGGTGATCACTAGTATGGATTAGATTTAATATTTTATTTAAATTTAATTTTATTTTTTTATAATTTTTTAAAATTGTTATTTTTTACATATGTGCCCTTATTCCCCCATAACCCCCCACCCCCCACTTATGCCCCACCCCCTTGTTGTCTGTGTCCCTTGATTAGGCTCATATGCATGCACACAAGTCCCTTGGTCAATCTCTCCCCCTTACCCCCACCCTCCCCTGCCTTCCCTGAGGTATGACGTGCTGTTCGATGTTTCTCAGTCTCTGGATCTGTTCTTGTACATCAGTCTATGCCATTCATTATATTCCACAAATGAGTGAGATCATGTGATATTTATCTTTCTCTGCCTGGCTTATTTAACTTAGCATAATGCTCTCCATCTCCATCCATGTTGTTGCAAATGGTAGGAACTCCTTTTTTACCGCAGCATAGTATTCCATTGTGTAGATATACCACAGTTTTTTAATCCACTCATCTGCTGATAGGCATTTAGGCTGTTTCCAAATCTTAGCTATGGTGAATTATGCTGCTATGAACATAGGGGTGCATATATCCTTTCTGATTCGTGTTTCTTGTTCCTTGGGATATATTCCTAGAAGTGGGATCACTGGGTCAAATGGGAGTTCCATTTTTAGTTTTTTGAGGAAACTCCATACTGTTCTCCACAGTGGCTGCACCAGTCTGCATTCCCACCAGCAGTGCAAGAGTTCCTTTTTCTCCGCATCCTCGCCAACACTTGTTGTTTGTTGATTTGTTGATGATAGCCATTCTGCCAGGTGTAAGATGGTACCACATTCTTGTTTTGATTTGCATCTCTCTGATGATTAGTGACTTTGAGCAGGTTTTCATATATCTCTTGGCCTTCCTTCTGTCTTCTTTCGAAAAATGTCTATTTAGGTCAGTTGCCCATTTTTTCATTGGGTTGTTTATCTTCTTTTTGTTAAGTTGTATGAGTTCTCTGTAAATGTTGGAGATTAAACCCTTATCATTGATATCATTGGCAAATATGTTCTCCCATGCAGTGGGCTTTCTTGTTCTTTTATTGATGGTTTTGTTTGCTGGGCAAAAGCTTTTTATTTTCATGTAGTCCCATTTGTTTATTTTCACTTTAGTTTCCATTGCCCTAGGAGCAGTATCAGTGAAGAAGTTCCTTCGGCATATGTCTGAGATTTTTCTGCCTGTAGATTCCTCTAGTATTTTTATGGTTTCCCGTCTTATGTTTAAGTCCTTTATCCATTTTGAGTTTATTTTTGTGTATGGTGAAAGTTGGTGATCTAGTTTCATTTTTTTGCATATATCTGTCCAATTTTCCCAACACCATTTGTTGAAGACACTGTCTTGACTCCATTGTATGTTCATGCCTCCTTTGTCAAATATTAATTGGGCATAGTGGTTTGGGTCAATTTCTGGGTTCTCTATTCTATTCCATTGATCTATATGTCTGTTCTTGTGCCAGTACCAGGCTGTTTTAAGATCAGTGGCTTTGTAATACAGCTTGATATCTGGTATTGAGATCCCCCCTACTTTGTTCTTCTTTCTCATGATTGCTGCAGCTATTCGGGGTCTTTTTTTATTCCAGATGAATTTTTTGAAGGTTCGTTCTAGGTCTGTGAAATATGCCATTGGTATTTTAATGGGAAGTGCATTGAATTTATAGATTGCTTTAGGTAGTATAGACATATTGATGAGGTTGGTTCTACCAATCCATGAACATGGTATGTTCTTCCATCTGTTTATGTCTTCCTCTATCTCTTTTTTCAGTGTCCTGTAGTTTTCCACATATAGGTCTTTTACCTCCTTAGTTAAGTTTATTCCTAGGTATCTTAATTTTTTTGGTGCGATGGTAAATGGGATTACTTTTTTAGTCTCTCTTTCTCTAAGTTCATTATTGGTCCTGCTACATTGCCGAATTCATTTTGTAAGTCTAATAATTTTTTGATGGAGTCTTTAGGGTTTTCTATGTACAGTATCATGTCATCTGCGAATAAGGACAGTTTTACTTCTTCTTTTCCAATTTGGATGCCTTTTATTTCTTCTTCTTGTCTGATCGCAATGGCTAGTACTTCCAGCACTATATTGAACAGGAGTGGTGAGAGTGGGCATCCCTGTCTTGTTCCTCTTCTTAGGGGAAATGGTTTTAGTTTTTGCCCATTGAGTATGATGTTAGCTGTGGGTTTATCATATATAGCTTTTATTGTGTTGAGGTATGATCCTTTTATTCCCACCTTGTTGAGAGTTTTTATCAAGAAAGGGTGTTGAATTTTGTCAAATGCTTTTTCTGCATCAATTGATAGGACTATGTGGTTTTTATCTCTCAATTTGTTTATGTGATGTATCACATTTATTGTTTTGCGGATATTGTACCATCCTTGCATTCCCGGGATAAATCCTACTTGGTCATGGTGTATGATCTTTCTGATGTACTGCTGGATCTGATTTGCTAGAATTTTGTTGAGACTTTTGGCATCTATGTTCATGAGGGATATTGGCCTGTAATTCTCTTTCATTGGGTTGTCTTTATCTGGTTTTGGTATTAGGGTGATGCTGGTTTCATAGAAGGAGCTTAGAAGTGTTCCTTCCTCTTGAATTTTTTGAAATAGTCTGAGGAGGATAGATTTTAGTTCTTCCTTGAATATTTGGTAAAACTCCCCTGTGAAGCCGTCTGGCCCTGGGCTTTTGTTTGCTGGAAGCTTTTTGATGACTGCTTCAATTTCTTCCATAGTTATTGGCCTATTGAGATGTTTAGATTCTTCCTGATTGAGTTTTGGAAGGTTATATTTTTCTAGGAATATGTCCATTTCCTCCAGGTTGTCCAGTTTGTTGGAATGGAGTTGTTCATAGTATTTTTTAACAATCCTTTGTATTTCGGCGAGATCTGTTGTTATTTCACCTCTTTCATTTCTGATTTTGTTTATTTGGGTCCTCTCTCTTTGCTTCTCAGTGAGCCTGGCTAGAGGTTCATCAATCTTGTTTATCCTTTCAAAGAACCAGCTCTTGGTTAAGTTGATCTTTTGTATTGTTTTTTTGGTTTCAATGTTGTTTATCTGCGCTCTGATCTTTATTATTTCCTTCCTTCTGCTTACACTGGGCTTTTCTTGTTGCTCTCTTTCTAACTTTTTGAGTTGTAGGGTTAGGTATTTTATTCCCATTGTTTCTTGTTTTTTTGCAGTAGTCTTGTAAAGCTATGAACTTCCCTCTCAAGACTGCTTTCGCTGTGTCCCATAGATTTTGGATTGTTGTGTTTTCATTGTCATTTGTTGCCATGATGTTTTTTATTTCTCCCTTGTTCTCTGGTAACCCAGTCATTGTTTAATAATAGCATGCTATTTAGTCTCCATTTGTTTGATTTTTTTAAGATTGTTTTTATTGTAGTTGATTTCCAGTTTTATGCCACTGTGATCTGAGAAGATGCTTGATATGATTTCTATATTCTTGAATTTGAAGAGACTTTGCCTATGACCCAACATATGGTCTGTCTTTGAAAATGACCCATGTGCACTTGAGAAGAATGTATATTCTGTGGTTTGGGGGTGAAAGGTTCTGAAGATGTCAATTCCATCTGGTCTAGTGAGTCATTTAGGATTGATGTTTCTTTGCTGATTTTTTGTTTAGAGGATTTGTTCAGTGGTGATAGTGGGGTATTAAAGTCTCCTACTATGATTGTATTGCTGTCAATCTCTCCTTTGATATCCTCCAGGAGTTTTTTTTATGTATTTGGGTGCTCCTGTATTGGGTGCATATATGTTTACGAGAGTTATTTCTTCTTGTTGGATTGCTCCCTTTAGTATTATGAAGTGGCCTTCCTTATCTCTTGTTATGTCCTTCACTTTGAGATCCAATTTGTCAGATATAAGTATTGCTACCCTAGCTTTTTTTTCATTTCCATTCGCCTGAAAAACCTTTTTCCATTCCTTCACCCTCAGTTTGTGTGCGTCTTTTTCTGAGGTGGGTTTCTTGTAGACAACAGATATATGGGTCATGTTTTCTTAACCAATCCGTTACTCTTTGTCTTTTGATTGGGCATTTAATCCATTTACATTTAAAGTTATTATTGATAGGTACTTACTTGTCGCCTTTTTTATTCTTTACCCCTGTGTTCCTTCTTTGCTTTCTATTTCCTTTTTTTTTTTTTTACAGCAGACCTTTTACCATTTCTTGCATTGCTGGTTTGGTGGTAATAAATTTCCTTAGTCCTTTTTTGTCTGTGAAGCTCCTGATTTCACCTTCAATTTTGATTGATAGCCTTGCTGGGTACAGTATTCTTGGATTCAGACCCTTCCTTTGCATGACTTTGTATATTTCATTCCATTCCCTTCTGGCCTGATGAGTTTCTGTTGAGAAATCAGTTGCTAGTCTGATGGGGGTTCCTTTGTATGTAACTTTCTGTCTCTCTCTGGCCACTTTTAAGATTCTTACTTTGTCGTTGGTGTTTGCCAGTTTAATTATATTGTGCCTTGGCGTCAGTCTTTTGGGGTTCCTTTTGCTTGGGACTCTATGAGCTTCTTGGATTTGTGTGGTTTTTTTCTTCCCTATATCAGGGAAGTTTTGTCATACTTCTTCTATTTTCTTCTTTATTTCTTCTATTTTCTTCATTATTTCTTCTTCAAGTTTTCTATTCCTTGCTCCATTTCCTTTCCTTCTGGAACCCCTATTATGTGGATGTTGTTTTGTTCGTGTTGTCCCAAAGTTCCCTTAGCCTCTCCTCCTGCTTTTTAATTTTTTTTCTAGAAGCTGCTCTATTTGGGTATTTTTTCCTACCTTGTCTTCTAGCTCACTGATGCAGTCCTCTGCTTCTTCTAGTCTACTCTTGATGCTTTCCATTGAGTTCTTTACAGCAGCAATATCATTTTTCATTTCTTCTTGGTTCTTCTTCATTTCCTCTTGGTTCTTACTCATATTGTCGAATTTGTCTTCCATTCTTTTCAGCCACCTTATGACCATTTCTCTGAATTCTTTCTCTGGCAGGTTGATTGCCTCCATTTCGTTTACTTCCTTTTCTGGTGATGCCTGCTTTTCTTTTATATGCGGGCTGTTTCTTTGTCTCCCCATGGTCTCTGCTTCTCCCAGTGTCTGGTTATGTAGTTCTCTCCAGAGGCCTGTCTTCATCAAGGCTGTGGATGGATGGAGTGGAGAACACTCACACCAGGGCTCTTAGGCAGCTTTGCTTTAAGGGTATATTTCAAAAATACAAGACATATTTAATTAATATATTCAATTCTGTCCTCTAGATTTTTCATAGGAGGCAAACTCAGATTAATATTTCAGTATTCTGTTATTTCAAAATACCTAGATATTTAATAAGTTTTATTATTTAATTCAGTAAACTCCAAAGTTTTAAGTTGGAGTTTACTGAATTACTTGCCAAAGACTTTTGAAGCAGGCCTATAGCAGCTTGAATGTAAAACCGCCACATTCTTCCTTAGAGATAACATCTAAGGTTATTGCTGCGGGCAAGGCAGCCAGCCCCCTCCTCCATCAATCTACACTAATAAAAGAGAAAGATGCAAATGGACTGTACCTTCATGACGCCCACCAGCCAATCAGGAGTGAGTATGCAAATTAACCCAACAAAGATGGCGGGTTAATTTGTATATACAGGCGCCGAGACGGCTGGAGGCGTCCTGCACCACCTCAGCAGCTCAAGGCCTCTGGGCAGCATGGCAAGGTGGAAAGGTGGCTCCAGCCAGAACGAAGGCAGTGCCGGCAGCCAGGGGAAGGAAGGCCCATTCTTGCACAAATCTTTGTGCATCGGGCCTCTAGTATACCTACAATTATTATTGAAAAGCTCCACTACAAATTTTTCATTTTACTCATATCTATTTATTCATGTTTCAACAATTTTGAGGTTTTAAAGCCAATTATTATTATCCAAGGCATTTCTTTGGCAAATTCTGTAACAGGGATAACTTATTGATTTTCAGTGGCCTTAATGTTAACCTTGGAATGCGGTCCATTATTATTCAAGAACTACCCTTTATTATGTAAACACTAATCTTGTTGCCTAAATACAGCCTGTATACTTTCCTTGTGTCACTTCCGCCATCTTTTAGAGAAAAAAAAACAGTCTTGGGTTTATTCTATAGCATCCTTAAAGAGAGGGGGCTCAGCTTTAAGAAGCCATCAAAAATCAGGTGGGGCATGCCTTTCTCTTAAGCTAGCCTTTTTCTCTTCGCGAGTACAGAAATCCCAGACGTATCCCTTAAATTCTGAAAAATGCCTCATCTATCCAAATTTCAAATGATGGACTGGGAAATAAAAACATGGCAAAAATCAGACTTTTAATAGCACTCTTGAGAATGGGTGTCCATTTTACAGGATCACCAAAAGACGTAGTAATTAATGGGCCACGTGTACCGCTCATATTCTTTCTCCCCACCCCCACATCCTGTTTGTTTTGTGGAAATTCAGTAAATGGCCTGGCCACCTAGGTTCCTTTTCTTAGTAAATTAAATTAAAAGCATTCTTAATAAACTAACAATAAACAATTTAAACCAAACAAAAAGGACAGATAAAACAATAATCAAACAAGCGCCTATAACATATAGACAAGTCTTAATAAATCAGAGTTCTTTTCATGAATCCTTTTTTATTCCATTCTCCATAGCATTCACTGGTGTCTAAAGTTATTTTGGCTAAAATCTGCCTGTCCCAAGGTGTCATATGGTAATTTTCAGACAAACCTTTAAAGAGTCCTTTTGTGAGAGTACTGATAGCCCTGTCTCTAGCCCATTCCCCCAAACTCATTTTATAAAGCCAGTATAACTTTCAAAGCCTAACAAGGACATTCTAAGAAAGGGTGATTATGCATGAAGCGATGCAAAAATCCTAAACAAAAAAACAAAAACAAAATACTAACCTAATCCAGCAGGCACAGTGCGGGCTCCCTGCCACAGGATCTGTTGGGGCTCAGGATGGCATGCCCAGCCAGGAGCGCTGGGGCCTCAAGCAACCTTTCCAGGGGAATGGAGGTCTGTGTGAGGCCTGAAGGATGCCCATCAGTCAGAAGAGAGTGGGAGCTATGCTGCAGGCAGAGCACAGTGACCAGGAGCACAACCCTCGGGGCTCTGACCTGGGTGAGGCTGGGGTGCAAGCAAAGCCAGGGCAAGAAAGGCCTTGTACCTGGTGTGAAAGGTTTTAGACTTCAGTTGAAGGTGATGGGAAGCCATTAAAGAGTTACAATAAAGGGTGTGACATCATCATGTAAGTCCCTGTGGCACCCTGTAAAAGTGGATTGAATTGCAGGTGGGAGTTGGCGGGGGGGCGCGGGGGGGCAGGGGCGGGAGGTTGAGGAGCAGCTTGCTGGAGGGCTCAAGGCAATGGAAATGATGTGGGCTGGGCTCAGGAGAGTGTAGATAGGAGACATATTAGGTCCTGGGGAGACAGGACTGTGGGATGGGCCTGGGGTAGGAGGGCACCTCTGGTTTGTTCATCTGGGCATATGGTTGTGCTACGACCTGGGCAGGGTAGTCAGGGTCAGGGGCAGATTGTGGAATGAAGAGGCAATGACTGGGAGCCCAGCGCGGGATTCAGAGGGGTCAATATTGTGTGCAGATGGGCTCGGGGGCCCAGGAGAGTGTGAGATCACTGGGCACACGTGTGGAGAGAGAAAAAGTGCCCCCACCGAATCCAGAGGAAAAAAAATATATAGGGACAGGCCAGGGGAAAGGAGCCTGCCACAGGACAGAAGGGTCAGCTAGGGAGGGAGGAGGAAAGCCAGGAGAGGGGCATCTGGAGAGAAGAGGCAGAGCAGACAAGACAGGACTGATGTTAAGAATGAGTCCAGGGTAACAGAAAGATGCATAGAGCTTGGATTTCTCAGCAGTGATGTCACTGGTCACCAGAGACAGCAGTGAGACAGCGGTTCCACTGGAGGGAGGAGGGGCAGGAGACGACTCAGCTGGGGGGTGGGGGGCCTGAGTGCACAGTGGAAGAAGGCCTTTCCTAAGAAGGTTGGCTATGACAGGAAGAGACGGGAGGCCGTGGTTATCAGCTAGCTGTTACTAAGTCATAAGGCATCCCCAAAATGTGTACAACAAAACGATGTATGTGTTATTTCCCATAAGTTCTCAGATTGGCTAGCCTGCTGTTCAGGGCCAGGCTGCAATCAGCTGCTCCATGGGGCGGGCGCACCCACAGGAGAGCCCGCGCTTGTTCTCAGATGAAGTGTGCAAGGCCTCTGGAGGTCCAGGCGTCCCCTGGCCAACCATCACTCCCACTGCACTGCCGTGGCCACAGCAAGTCTGGCCAGCCGGGCCAAGGACCGAAGCCCACCTCAGATGGTAAGAGGAGGAGATGCAGGCAGAGGAGTGTGGCGGCGTGGACACTGTCATCCGTCCTCCAAGGCCCTGAGCAGCCTCTCTGCTCCCCTGCCCTCCGCTGACCCGTTCTCACAGCAGCCGCAGTGACCTGATCACAGGCCCACGCTTCAAACTCCGTGTGCTGACGGTGATTGCATCCAGTCCCGCTTCCTGTCGGACCGTCCCCTGTGCCGTGGGCTCCCCCAGGGACGCGGTGTGCTCTTGGGCCCCCAGGACGTAGCTCTCCCGCCGCAGGGCTCTGGCAGTGGGGGCTTTCTCACGTGCCCGCGTGTTTCCGCAGGGACCATGTTTCTGGAGACGGCCCGGCCCGCTGGGGCAGGGGCCTGGCGGCCACGTTCACCTCCACCCCAGGGGTCACACCTGGCAGGGGGTGTTCGCGGAGTGAATAAACAGACACTGAATCAGTCGGAAGGGACAGAGGCCGGTGGCTGGTGCCCTGCGGTGCTGGCAGGAAGACCAGACTGGCTGCAGCGGGCCTCGCCCACGTCAAGGCCCACAGGGGGCAGTGCCAGGCCACCAGCGTGTCCTCCAGGGCCTGCCTTTCCCTTCTCTTTAAGGCCTGTTAGGACGCCCAGGACAGTGTGGGATGGAGTGGTGAGCAGAGCCCTTGCTTTGTTCCCCGAGGAGGAGGAAGCTTTCGCTTTTCACTAGTAAGTTCACACGGGTTTTCACGGAGGCCCTGAGATGAGGAAGTTCCCTTCCTGTTTTAGCTTTTGAGTTTGTTTTTGCTTTTAGTTAAGAATGGATGCTGGATTGTGTCAAATGCTTTCTCTGTATCTATTGAAATGATCATATGCTTTTGTCCTTTCTAGTTACTTTTCTTAAAGTTTATTGTTATTGAGAGGTAATGAACATATAGCATCATGTAAGATTAGGGTGTACAGTGTGCTGACACGATACACTTAATATGCTGCAATGCAATGGTCACTTCAGGTCCCTAACACCCCTATCATATCACCATGCGCACTTCTTTTTTGTGGTGTGAACAGTTAAGATCTGGTCTCTTAGCAACTTTCAAGTTTATTATACAGTACTGTTCTCTACAATCTCTATGCTGTGCATCAGGCTTCAGAATTTATTTGCCTATTAGTTGCTAGTTGTACCCTAAAACAATATATTTCCAATTCCCCTAACCCCCAGTCCCTGGTAACTACCACTCTACTTTCTGTTTCTATGACTTCACCTTTTTTAGATTGCACATGTAAACGGTGTCATGCAGTATTTCTCCTATGTCTGACTTATCTCAATTAGCTTAATGCTCAAAAGGTCTATCCATGTTGTTGCAAGTGGCAGAATTTCATCTTTCTCATGACTGGATATATTCCAGTGTGTGTGTGTGTGTGTGTGTGTGTGTGTGTGCATTACATTTTCTTTATCCATCTATGCATTGACACACAGGCTGTTTCCATGTCATGGCTACTGTGAACAGTGCTGCAGTAAACATGCGCATATCCTCCTTTCACTGCCTTTGACTAGATACCCAGAAGTCGAACTACTGGATCATATGGTAGTTCTATTTTTAATTTTTTGAGGAATGCCCACACTGTTTTTCATAGTGAGTAAGGCCATTTACATTCCCAACCACAGTACACAAATGTTCCTTTTCTCCACATCCTCACCACCAGCACACATGTCCCGTCTTCTTCATAGCAGCCATTCTAACAGGTGTGCAGTGATAGTTCATGGTTCTGATTTGCATTTCCCTGATGATTAGTGATGTTGAGCATCTTTTCATGTCCTGTTGGTCAGCTGTATGCTTTCTTTAAAAAATGTCTATTTAGTTATGCTTCCCATATTGTAATTAGATTGTTTTTTTGTTATTGAATTATATAAATTATTTATCTACTTTGGATATTAACCTCTTAGACAATATATGGTTTGCAAATATTTTTTCCCATTCTGTAGGTTCTTCTTCATTTTGGGAGGGTAGTTATTTTGCTATCCCAAAGTGTTTTAGTTTGATGTCCCACTGGTTGATTTTTGCTTTTGTTGCTTGTGCTTTGGTGTCATATAAAATAAAAAACAAAAACAACAACATTGTCTACACTGATATCAAAGAGCTTCCTCATTATGTTTTCTTCTACGTGTTTTATGGTATCCGGTCTTAATGTTTAAGTCTTGAATACATTTCAAGTTAATTTTAGTGATTGGTGTAAGATAGGCATTCAATTTTATTTTTCTTCATGTGGTGATCTAATTTCCCCAACACCATCTGTTCTTTCCCCACTGAGTGTTCTTGGCTCCCTTCTCAAACATTAGCTCACTATGTATACAGGGATTTATTTCTGGGCTCTCTATTTTGTTCCATTCATCTATGTCTCCATTTTTATGCCAGTACCATACTGTTTTAATTACCATGACTTCATAGTATAGTTTAAAATCAGAACGCGTGGATGCCTTCAGCTTTCCTCCTTTTCATGGTTGCTTTGGTTATGCAAGGCCTTTTCTGGCTCCATACAAATTTTAGGATATTTTTTCTATTTATGTGAACAAATGCCATTGGAATTTTGATAGGGATTCATTGAATCTATAGATAGCTTTAAGTAGTATAAATATTTTAACATTAATTCTTCTGACCTATGACTATGGGATAAATTCCTACTTGTTTGTATCTTTAATTTCTTTCATGAAAGACTTGCAGTTTTTATTGTTTAGGTCTTTTGGGGTTTTTTTCCCAGTTTTATTGAGACATAAAACTTAAACATATAGCACTGTGTAAGTTTAAGGTGTACAGCATAATGACTTTTCATATATTGTAAAATGATTACCACAATAAGTTTAGTTAACATTTACTATATCATAGAGCTATAAAATAAGAAAAGAAAAAAAAAAGGTTTTTTCATTTTGATGAGAATTCTTAGGATTTACTCTTAACAACATGGTGTTAGCTATAGTCATCATGCTGCACTTTCATCCTCAGTACTTCTTTATCTTATAACAAGAGGGTTGTACCGTCTGACTTCCGTTAGGATCCTCCTCCCCCCAACTTCATTCAATTCCCACTCTTTCATTTTTTTCATTACATTTATTTCTAGTACTTATTGTTTTTGATGCTATTGTGAGTAGGATAGTTTTTTTAATTTCTTTTTGAGCTGTTTCTTTGTTAGTGTATAGAAAAACCACTGACTTCTGTATATTGATTGTACATGTTGCCACTTTACTGAATGTGTCTATTAGTTCCAACAGTGTTTTGGTTGAATCTTTACACGTCTCTATAAATAAAATCATATCATCTACAAACAATGGCAGTGTTACTCTTTTCTTTCTGATTTGGGTGTCTGTTCTTTCTCTATCATGCCTTTCTGTCTCCTTGTGGAACTAGGTTATTCTCATATTTGTTCTTTTGCTGAAATTTCATAGACCATATAAGGCTTTCTTCATTCTTTTTCATCCTTTTTTTGTTTTGTTTTGCTCTAACTGGGTTACTTCAAAATTTTGTTCTTCAGCTCATGCATTCTGTCTTCCACTTGCTTTACTCTCCCTCACATGCTGTCTACAGCATTTTAAAAATTTCATCTGTTGAATTCTTCAGCTCCAGAATTTGTTTGGTTCCTTTTTATGATTTCTATCACTTTGATAAATATCTCATTTTGTTTACATGTCTTCTTCTCTTCTTCCTAATCTCAATGAGCTGTCTGAGTTGTGTGTGTGTTTTCTTAACTCATTGAGTTTCTTCAAAACATGTATTTTGAATTATCAGCCACATTGCAAAATTCTATGCTCTGAGCTTGATTATTGGAGAAATGTTTCCTTTTGGTAACAACAACTTTGGTAACAAGTTTTGGTAACAAAACTTCCTAGATTTTACATTGTTGCTGTTTCATTTGAAGTAGCAGTCACCTCCTTAAATCTTTTTTTTTTTTAGTGTGTGTGTGTGTGTGTGTGTGTGTTTTCTTTATTGATTAAGGTATTACATATGTGTCCTTACCCCCCCCATTGGTACCCCCCCACACCTTCACCCCAACTCATGCCCTCACTCCCCTGGTGTCTATGTCCATTGGTTAGGCTTATATGCATTCATACAAATCCTTTTGGTTGATCTCTCTAGTTAGTTGCCTTCAGATGGGATTTTTTTCCCCACCTTCTGGATTTTCCAGATGGTGGCACTATAAACTAATTTTGTGGTTTCTCCCTAGCCCAGAGATCCTGGTTAGTTTTTCTGATAGCATTTATTTACTGACTTGCTGTTGCCACTGTGCTTGGGAGGGCATACAAGAGGCCAGCTGCAGAGTGGTGGGAGATTTGGTTAAACATTTTAGGTGCTGGTGGTGCCTGCAGACCTGGTGAATAGACAGATTCCAGGGTGAGGGACTCCCAGAGCATCCTGATCAGACTTCCTACTGAAGTCCTGAGCAACTTCCCCAGTCCTGGAAGCTCCACCTCAGTATTCTTCCCTGCTTGTTGGAGAGAAACAGGTTTCTCCAGCTGCTTTCAGCCCAACTGTGGAAGCCAGGCACTCCCTCTCCTCCCCTTCTCCATCCCTCCCCCCCCCCCCCACTCTGCCCCCAGAGTCTGAGTGGGGGTGCAGCATTGCTTTGGCTGAGGGGAGAGGTGGGGGATGGTGGATAGAGCTTTTTTTTATCCTCACAAGAGGATATTTTTCCATTGATTTTTAGAGAGAGTGGAAGGGAGAGGGAGAGACAGAAACATCAATGTGAGAGAGACACATCCATTGTTGCCTCCTGCACACAGCCTGCAACTGAGGTACATACCCTTGACCTGAATCGAACCCGGAACCCTTCAGTCCCTAGGTCAGTGCTCTATCTACTGAGCCAAACTGGCTAGGGCTAAGAAAATTTCTCTTATCAAGCAACTATAGCTATCAATATAGCTTTTTTTGTCCATTGGCATGTTGGAATCTCCCCTCTGGAAGGCTGGACTTCTGCAAATTCTCTCTCATTTCTGGTTATCTGTCCAGGTGAGCAGGTGAGCATTCTCCAGATTTTTTCCCCAACAGTGGGGAGAGGAGTTTAGGTAGGTTTGCTGGCTCTTCTGATTTTGCAGTCCATACCAAGGCCTGTCTGCTTATTACCATGCACACCGATTGGGGAGACAAACCCCCCACCTCGGTTTCCAGCATAGGTGCTGGATCCCACACTCCACAAAGGGGTTTATGTTCATGGGTGGATTTTTACTTTATTCTCTAAAAGCGGGGACAAAAAGGAGGAATGTCTTATGCTGCTGTGATGCCGAGGTCACTCACACCTATTGTTTATTATATGATTAATATTTATTTATTAAATGGTGACTAACATTGCTTTTTGAATGCCAAACCTTGCATTCCTAGAATAAATACCACATGATCATGATATACTATTCTTTTTATACACGGCTGTATTTGTTTCACTAAATTAAAAAAATAATTTTTGCATCTGTGTTCCTTAGGGATATCAGTCTGTAGCTTTATTTTTCCCCCCAAAGTCTTTGTTTGGTTTTGGTATCAGTGTTATGCTAGCCTCATAATATGAGTTGGAAAAAATCCCCTCCTTTTCAATACTTTTGGAAGAGTCTGTTTAAAATTGGTGGTGTGTTCTTAGATGTTTGATAAAATTAACCAGCGAAGCCAATACTTTTTTGTGTGAAGTTTGTAAATTATGGGTCCAATTTTTAAGTAGATATCTCTATGCAGTTTTGCTATTTCTTCTTGAGTGTCTTTCACAACAGTTGTAAATTTCATCTAAGTTATAAAATTTGTTGGCATCAATTTTTATTCATAATACTTTATTATTATTATTTTAATGCCAGTAGGATCTATGAGAAAGTCTGCACTTTCATTTCTGATACAGATAATTTGTGTACTCTTTTTCCCCCTCCTTAATCTGGCTTTCTCTTCAAAGAAACATCTTTTGGTTTTATTGATTTTCACATTTTATTTTACTGATTTCTGCTTTTATCTTTATTATTTTCTTCTTTCTGCAAACTTTGGGTTTATTTGCTCCTGTTTTTCTAGTTTGTTAAGGTAGAAACTTGGATCATTAATATGAGAATTTTCTCTTCTATAATTAGTGTTTAATGCTATGAAATTCCTTCTAACCATTGTTTCTGCTGAATCTAACAAAATTTTTTGTGCATTTGTGTTTATTAAGTTAAAAATTGTAAATTTGTTTAAGTATTTTTGAGCTATAGGGGTTTATACAAGTGTGTTGTTTAATTTCTGAATATTTAGGAATTTCCTAGATTTCTTTTCATTATTGATTGCTAATTTAAGTTTATTGCAATCAGAGAACATACTTTATGTAATTGAGGCTTGTTTTATGGAAAAAAAAAAAAGGTCTATCTTGGTGAATGTCTGTGCATTTGAAAAGAATGTGTATTCTGCTCTTGTTGGTTGGACTGTCAATTAGATCTAATTGATGAAGTTTTCTATATATGTATAGATTTTCTGTCTACTTGTTCTATCAATTACTGAGAGATCATTGTTGAAATTTTCAATTACAGTAGTAAATTTGTCCACTTAATATCTATGGATCTGTGGGTCTCTCTTTAGTTCCGTTGATTTTTGCTTCCTGTATTTTGAAACTCAGTTGTTAGGTCAGTTACAGGTGCATATACACTTAAGATTGATAAGTTCTCTTGAGAGTTGGCTTCTTTGGAGTCTTTTGATCATTTACAGTAATGCAAGTGGATTAAATCTATATTCTTGCCATAATTTTTTTTTTTTGGTAGATGTTCATCTACTCATTGTTTCTCTTTTCTCCCGATTTCTTTGAATTTGTTATTTTTCATGTTTTCATTTTATTTCCCTTTTGGGCTGAAGAAGCATACCTCTTTGTTTTAAAATTTTGTGATTACTTTAGAGTTTACAATATATATCTTTAATTATCATTAATAACTAAATTATCACAATATTAAAGATAAATGTTTTATCAATTCACATGTTTTCAAGCACCTTGTCATAGTGTGCTTTCATTTTATATTTGATCACATAACACATTCTCTAAGCATTTTACTATAGTATACATCCATTTTATCTTTCTCTGCCTATGTGTTATTGTTTTCATACATTTACTTCTCCATATGATATAAAGCACACAACATTTTTTTTTAGTTTTTAATTACAGTTGGCATTTAATATTATATTAATTTCAGGTGTAGACATTTATATAACTTACAAAGTGATCCCCCAATAAGTCTTTCACCCACCTGACAATATTACAATATTACTGACTATACTGTATTACTGTATTACAGTATTACAATATTACTGACTATATTCCCTATGCTGTACTTTACATCTCATGACTATTCTGTAACTACCAATTTGTACTTCCTATCCCTTCGCCTTTTTCATCCTCCCCCTAAACCCCTCGCATGTGGCAATTATCAGTCTGTTCTCTGAATATTTGAGTTTGCTTCTGTTTTGTTTTTTCATTTATTTTATGTGTTTTTTAGATTCCACATATAAATGAAATCATATGGTATTTTTCTTTTTCTGTCTAACTTATTTCACTTAGCATAATACCTTCTAGGTTCACCCATGTTGTAAGATTTCATTCTTTTTTATGTATGAGTAATATTCCATTGTATATATGTACCACATCTTCTTCATTTATTCATCTTTTGATTGGATTATTCAATCAACTTACATTTAAAGTAATTTTTATAACTATTGAGTTATTGCCATTTATTCATTATTTTCTGATTGATTTGGAGTTCTCTGTTCCTTTCTTATTCTCTTGCTCTCTTATATGTTGATGACTTTTTGTAACGTTCTTTTAGATTCATTTCTCTTTATTTCTTGTATATCTCTTTTTGTTTTATGGTTACCATGTGCGTGGAATATACCAACCTATATTTATAGCAGTCTATTTTTAATTGATGGTTTTTACTCTCCCCATCCACATTTATGTTTTGGTCATTATTTTTAATTCTTTGTTTTTTGTTTTGCTTTTCTGTGTGTGTGTGTGTGTATTCCTTAATTTATGGTTGTAATTATATATGATCTTCCTAATTTTGCCTTTTAACCTTTATACTAGCTTTGTTGTTGGTTGATCTATTGCTTCTATTATGTGTTTACCTTTGTTTGTGAGAATTTTTTTCATTGTGATATTTTCTTAATCATCCTTTTAATTTTTCCATCTTTTTTTTTATATCTTTATTGTTGAGCATATTACAGTTATCCCCCCTTTTCTCCTATCCATCACTCCACCTGGTTCCTGCTCTGCCCCAGGCCTTCACCACCCTACTATCTGTCCTGCCCCCCTTTCTCCTTCCCTCCAAGATTCATCAGCATATTCCATGCTTCCATTACTCTGATTCTATTTTATTCACCAGTTTATTTTGTTCATTAGATTTCTTGTTCATTTATTTTGATTTTTAGATTCAATTGTTAGATTCAATTTGTTGCCATTTTATTATTCATATTTTTATTTCTTCTTCCTCTCTCCTTCTCCTTCTCCTTCTCCTCCTTCTCCTTCTCCTTCTCCTTCTCCTTCTCCTTCTCCTTCTCCTTCTCCTTCTCCTTTCCTTTCCCTTCTCCTCCTTCTTTCTTTTCTCAAAGAATGCCCTTCAACATTTCATATAATACTGGTTTGGTGGTAATGAACTCCTTTAGCTTTTTCTTGTCTGTGAAGCTCTTTATCTGACCTTCAATTCTAAATGACAGCTTTGCTGGGGAGAGTAGCCTTGGTCATAGGTTCTTACTATTCAACACTTTCAATATTTCTTGCCACTCCCTTCTGGCCTGCAAAGTTTCTGTTGAGAAATCAGCTGACAGTCATATGGGCATTCCTTGTAGGTAACTAATTGCTTTTCTCTTGCTGCTTTTAAGAGTCTCTCTTTGTCTTTAACCTTTGGCATATTAATTATGATGTGTCTTGGAGTGGACCTCTCTGGGTTCCTCTTGTTTGGGCCTCTCTGTGCTTCTTGGACTTGTAAGTCTATTTCTTTCACCAGGTGGGGAAATTTTCTGTCATTATTTCTTCAAATAGGTTTTCAATATCTTGTTCTCTCTCTTCTCCTTCTGGCACCCCCATAATGCAAATGTTGGTATGCTTGAAGTTGTCCCAGAAGTTCCTTATCCTATCTTCATATTTTGGGGTTCTTTTTTCTTTTTGCTGCTCTGATTGGGTGTTTTTGCTTCCTCATATTACAAATCATTGATTTGATTATCAGAATCCACTACTCTACTGTTGAATCCCTGTAAATAACTCTTTACTTTATTTCAGTTAGTGTATGATTAATTTTGACTGGTACTTTTTCATGTCTTTGATATTCTCACTAAGGTCCTTGAGAGTATCATGAAGATCCTTGAGTAACCTTATAACCATGGTTTTGAACTCCACATTTTGGCTGCTTCCCTGTGTTTGTTTCTATGTATTGGATAGAGCTGCTATGTCTCCCTGAATTGGTAGAGTGACCTTGTGTAGTAGGTGTTCTGTAGGGCCCAGTGGCTTAGCCTCCCCAGTCACCTGAGCTGGGCATTCTAGGTGCACCCCTGTGTGGGCTGTGTGCACAGCCTTGTGGTTGAGTCTTGATTGCCACTAGGAGGAGTTGACCTTCAGGCTAATTGGCTGTGAGGACCAGCTGCGACTACAGTGGAAGAACTGCTATACAGGAAACACCCCTATGGAGCAGGACTTGCTTCAGTGGGGCTTTGGTGCTCACTGAGTCTGACCCTTGACTATGTTGCTTGTGGATGTGTAGAGTTATAATCTGGTATGGTCTGAAGCTATCCACTGGGTGCACTGGCTCTAGGGTCTCCAGGGAGGTTCAAAGTCAGCCACTGCCTGTGGTCACCTAGCAGGAGCCCCAGAGGGATTTGCAGATGGCTGCTATTTGCTGTATTTATTGGGCTTCAAGGTGCCCAGGCGAGGCCAGCTGTGAAGCAAGGCAGGTTGGTGCTAGTGCCGGTCTTGGGCCTCTTATTGATAGGTTTGTGGCTCGCTGTCATGAGCTGAAGCTTGTTTGAGAGATTTTAGAAAAGGCTGAAGCCTGAGCCAGGATAGGCCATTCATATGGAAATGCTGCTGCAAATAGCTTGGGTGGGTCTGTAAATTGGATGGGTCAGGTTCTCAGGGAATCACCAGGGCAGAGTAAATAGTGTACTCCAGGCTGATGGAGACTCAGATATGGCTGCCAGTTAGCCTTGTGACAGGGGAGGTCCCAGCATAGGAACAATGACCCCTGTGAGCACTCCTGTCTGAGAGAAAGCCATCCCCGAGTTCCTGCCCAGATGCCAGACAATCCAGTTCCTCCCTGTATGTGTCTGGGTCCTCCAAAGGCTCCCAGTGCTGGATGTCTGAGTAAGTTTGTGCACTGGCCCTAAATGGAACACCTGGGACTCCAGCAGCCTCTGTGTCCCTCAGTCACAATCCCCACTGTTTTTTACAGCCCGTATTTGTGGGGACTCCTCTTCCCAGCTCTGGAATCCTGGTCTGGGGGTCTGATGTAGGGCTGGGACCCCTTGCCCCTCATGAGCAGCCTCCACAGAGATGATCTCCCTCACAAAAAAAACACACCACACGAGGGTGTTGGACCAGACTGTTCCATGTCTCCACCCCTTCTAACAGTCTCAATGTGGCTTCTTCTTTACTTCTCTAGTTGTAGGATTTCCATTCAGCCAGCTTTCAGTCAGTTCTGAATGATTATTATTCAGTATTTTAGTTGTAATTTTGGTGTGGTTGTGGGAGGTGGTGAGTACAGGCATTTACCTACACCGCCATATTGGTTCTCTCTTCTTTTTAAAGACATTTTTAAAAACATTACTTGTAATACTGGTTTGGTGGTGATGAACTTCTTCAGTTGTTATTTATTTATTTATTTTTTGGTCTGGGAAAATGTTTATATCTCCTTCAATATTAAATAACTAGAGGCCCGGTGCACAAATTCATGCACAGGTGGGTCTGGCCGTCTGCCCAAATGGGGGCTGATTGTGGGTGGGGCCGGCTGGGGGGAGGGGCCATGGGCAGTTTGCCGGCAGCCCCGTCCCCGATTGGGGTGGGGGAGGCCAACCAAGGGTGGAACTGGCCAGGGGGAGGGGCCGTAGGGGGTTGCCTGGGTGGCCCTGCCCCCGATCGGGGTTGGGGGGTGATTGGAGGCTGGGCCAGCCTTGGAGATGGGTTGTGGGAGGCTGGGGGTGGGCGATTGGGGTCCCAATCGAGCTGGTTGGCCGCCGCAGTGCATGTCATAGTGACCAGTTGTTCCAGTCATTCTGTCGTCTGGTTGCTTGGCTTTTATATATATAGATTGCCTTACTGGATAGAGTAATCTCAGTTATAGCTTCTTGCTTTTCACTACTTTGAATATTTTGTCAGAAATCAGTTGACAGTCTTATGGGCGCTCCCTTGTATGTAACTAATTGCCTTTCTC
The DNA here is from genome assembly GCF_963455305.1 of Plecotus auritus. NCBI lineage: Eukaryota > Metazoa > Chordata > Mammalia > Chiroptera > Vespertilionidae > Plecotus > Plecotus auritus. The sequence goes on from NC_137771.1 coordinate 103,680,600, forward strand.
TTGTTGCTTTTAAGATTCTCTCTTTGTTTTTATTTTTTATTTATTTATTTTAATTTAATAAATCTTTATTGTTCATATTATTACAATTTTTCCTCTTTTTTTCCCCCATAGCTCCCCTCCACGTGGTTCCCACCCCACCCTCTGCCCTTACCTCCCCCCCACACTGTCCTCATCCATAGGTGTACGATTTTTGTCCAGTCTCTTCCCACACCCCCCATTCCCCTTTCCCCCTGAGAATTGTCAGTCCACTCCCTTTCTATGCCCCTGATTCTATTATATTCACCAGATTATTCTGTTCATCAGATTTTTTATTCACTTGATTTTTAGATTCACTTGTTGATAGACCTGTATTTCTTGTTCATAATTTTTATCTTTACCTTTTTCTTCTCCTTCCTCTTCTTAAAGAATACCTTTCAGCATTTCATATAATACTGGTTTGGTGGTGATGAACTCCTTTAGCTTTTTCTTATCTGTGAAGCTCTTTATCTACCCTTCAATTCTGAATGATAGCTTTGCTGGGTAGAGTAATCTTGGTTGTAGGTTCTTGCTATTCATCACTTTGAATATTTCTTGCCACTCCCATCTGGCCTGCATAGTTTCTGTTGAGAAATCAGCTGACAATCGTATGGGTGCTCCCTTGCAGGTAATTAACTGTTTTTCTCTTGCTGCTTTTAATATTCTCTCTTTGTCTTTTGCTCTTGGCATTTTAATTATGATGTGTCTTGGTGTGGTCCTCTTTGGATTCCTTTTGTTTGGGGTTCTGTGTGCTTCCTGGACTTGTAAGTCTATTTCTTTCACCAGGTAGGGGAAGTTTTCTGTCATTATTTCTTCAAATAGGTTTTCAGTATCTTGCTCTCTCTCGTCTTCTGGCACCCCCATAATTCGGATGTTGGTATGCTTGAGGTTGTCCCAGAGGCTCCTTACACTATCTTCAAATTTTTGGATTCTTTTTTCTTTTCCAGTTGAGTGTTTTTTGCTTCTTTGTATTTCAAATCTTTGACTTGATTCTTACATTCCTCTAGTCTGCTGTTGGGTCTCTGTATAATATTTTTTCAGTCAGTGTATGTTTAATTTCTAGTTGGTCCTTTTTCATATCCTCGAGGGTATCACTAAATTTATTGGCCTTTTCTAGGAAATTATTGAAAAACCTTATAACCGTGGTTTTGAACTCTATATCCAGTTGTTTGCTTTCCTCCATTTCTTTCATTTGTGATCTGTTTCTTTGTCTTCGCATTTTTTCTGCTTCCCTGAGTTGGTAGAGTAGCTTTGTGTGCTAGGTGTCCTATAGGGCCCAGTGGCTCAGCCTCCCCTAGTTACCTGAGGTGGACACTTTTGGTGCACCCCTTTGTGGACTGTGTGCACAGCCTTGTTGTAGTTAAGTCTTGATTGTTGTTGGTATCACTGGGAGGAATTGACCTCCAGGCCAATTGGCTATGAGGATCAGCTGTGTCTACGCTGGGAGAACTTCTGTGCTGGAGACACCCTTATGAGCCAAGACTTGCAAAATTGCAAAAGCCTCTGTGCTTAGCTTGGATGGGGCTGAGTCTCAGGGTGGAGCAGGCAGCCTTGACTTCCTGTCAGCCCTGCCCTATGAGGCCCCTGGGTCTCAGTGTCCCTTGGTAATCGCTGCAAGCACCTCTGAGAAAAAGCCACTCTCGAGTTTCGCCTGCTGCCAGACAGTCCAGTTTCTCCCTGAATGAGTCTGGGTTCCCAGAAACTCGCCCAGAACTGGAGTTCAGCAGTCGGGAGCTTCTGTCTCCCTCCTGCTTTAGAAAGCCAGCCGCACACTCAGCCGCCCGTGCACTCAGCAGTCAGTCCTCTCTGCGTGCGTGCGCCTCCGGACCTCTGCCTTCCGCAGCTCCCCTGAGTCTCAGTGTGCTTTCTCTTTTCCTGACATTCCAGATTCCCCCCGAATGAGTCTGGGTTCCCAGAGTCTCGCCCAGGACTGGAGTTCAGCGCAGTCAGAAGCTTACATCTCCCTCCCACTTTAGAAAGCCATCCATGCACTCAGCCTCCCGTGCACTCAGTCTCCCGTCCTCTCCACGTGCACGCACATCTTCAGACCTCAGCCTTTTGCACCTCCTCTGAGTCTCAATGTGCTTTCCTCTTTCCTTCTAGTTGTAGAATTTCTACTCAACCAGCTTTCCTGTGGTTCTGGATGGTGTCCATTTTGTCTTTTAGTTGTAGTTTTGATATTGTTGTGCAAGGCAGCATTTTTGGTATTTACCTATGCCACCATCTTGGTTTCTCCCCCTCTCTCTTTGTTTTTAACCTTTGCCATTTTAATTATGATGTGTCTTAGTGTGGGCCTCTTTGGGTTCATCTTGTTTGGGACACTCTGTGCTTCCTGGACTTGTAAGTCTATTTCCTTCACTAGGTTAGGGAAATTCTCAGTCATTATTTCTTTAAATAGGTTTTCAACCCTTTGCTCTTTCTCTTCTTTTGGTACCTGTATGATGCAAATGATGTTATGTTTCATGTCCCAGTGGCCCCATAAACTATCCTTTTAAAAAAATTCTTTTCATTGTTCTGATTGGGTGTTTTCCACTACATTGTCTTCCTAATTACTGATTCAAACCTCTGTTTTAGCTAATCTGCTGTTAACCATCTAATGTATTCTTTATTTCAGATATTGTATTTTTTATTTCTCACTGGTTCTTTTTCATGTTTTCTATCTTCTTTTTGTTTTCTATCTCTTTCTTGAAGTTCTCACTGAGTTCATCTATTCTTTTTCTAAGTTCATTGAGCATCCTTATAATCAGTGTTCTGAACTCTGCTTCTGGTAGATTGTTTGCCTTCATTTCATTTAGTTATTTTTCCTGGGGTTTTGTCCTATTCTTTCATTTGGGACATGTTTTTTTGTCTTCTCATTTTGGCTGCCTACTTGTGTTTCTGTCTATGTATTAGATAGATCTGCTATGTCTCCCCATCTTGGAAGAGTGACCTTATGTAGTAGGTGTCCTGTGGGGCCCAGTGGCACAGTCTCCCTATTAACCTGAGTTGGATGCATCAGACGTGTCCTTTGTGTGGATCATGTGTACCCACCTATTATATCTGAGCCTTGATTGCTGTTGTCATGTCAGTGGGATGGATTTGCCCTCAGGCTGATTGACTGTAAGGACTGGCTGTGACCACAGTGGGTGGGATGTTGTCTGTGGGCTGATACCATGGAGCTGGTTTCATTTTAGTGGGCCACTGGTGTCTTCCAAGTCTACCCTTTGTCATTTGTGGTGCTAACTCGGTCATGTTCTTTTGTTGTCTGAAGCCAACCACCAGGTGTGTTGGTTCTGATGCCTGGTGGGAGGGGTTCCAGTGCAGTCCAAGGTCAGCTGCTGCCTGGGTCTGGCTCAGGGCTACCTGGTATTAGCTACCAAGTAATCTGCAGTGGGTAGTTACCTGTATTGGGTTTGGATGTGCCTGGGAGTAGTTATGCTGTGAGCTGAGGCTGGCTGCCACTAATGTTGTTCTTGGAACCACTTAACAAGAGATACAGAAAACACCTAGGCCAGCCACTACTTGTTTGGTGTAGTGAACCTTCAACAGATTTTAGGACAGTCCATAGCATAGACCAAGGCTGGCCACTTGTGAGGAAAAACCTCTGAAGGAGGTTAGGGTGTTACACAAGTTGGTGAGACAGGGTCTCAGGGAATCACCAGGGTGGGGTTAGAGCAGTGTTATTGAGGTTAATGGAGAGTCAGATATAGCACTGGCCTGCTCCTGCAGGCTGGGTTGGGGGAGGGCTCAACAAAGCAACAGTGGTACCCTGCTGCTCTTTAATCCAGAGAGAGCTGCCCCTCCAGTCTTTGCCCTGAAGCCAATTCAGTTCCTCCTATATGTCCCTGGCACTTTTTGAGCTGCTGTCCCTTCTCTAGGGTGAGTATTTGTGAGGAGGTGAATCTGTGCTCAGTCCCTTTAAGAGAATGCCTACAGTAGTCCTCCATCTCACTCACACTGAGTCCCTGCTGATTTTCACAGCCAGCTGTATGGGGACTCCTCTTCCTGGCATTGATGTTCTGGGCCAGGGAGCCCAGTGTGGGACTGGGACCCCTTGTGCCTCCCTCAGCAGGACCTCTGCAGCTGATATAACCCTCCAAATTCTTAACTGCCCCATCATGGATGGGAGACCAGCCCATTTTGCATCTATGACCTCCGACCAGTCTTGATGTGGCTTCTTCTTTGTCATCTTAGTTATAGGAGTTCCATCTTCAGGTGGTTCTCAAGAGTGGTTGTTCTATAATTTAGTTGTGATTTTGATGAGATTATGGAAAAAGGTGAACATGGTATTTACCTACTCATGAGTTCACCATATATTTTTATTTTGCTTTAAACAATTTACTATCACATAGTGATTTTTAAAGTAGAGAAAAACAATCTTTAATGCTATTTGTGTATTTTCCATTTCTAGTGCTCTTTATTACTTTGTATAGATTTGAATTCCCTTTAGATATATTTTTCCTTATACTTGAAGAACTTTCTTTAATATTCTTATTAAATTATGCTAGCAATAAATTTTTTCAGCTTTTGTTTGTCTTAATGTCTTTATTTGGCCTTTAGTTTTGAAAGATATATTTACTGCCTTGGAAATTTAAGTCGACATGATTTTTCTTTGTCATTCAATACTTCAAAAGGTGTTATTGTCTTGTGGCTTGCATTGTTCCTGATGAGATGTCTTCTCTCATTCTTAATTTAGATCTTCTCTCTGTAATATGCTTTTATTTTTCCTCAGATGGCTTTTAACTTTTGTCTTTGTCACTGGTTTTCAGGAGTTTGATTATGACTTGTGTATATATGGTGTGTGTGCATGGTGTGTGTGTGTGTGTGTGTGTGTGTGTGTGTGTATGTTTTCATGCTCTTTCTACTTGGGACTCATTGAGCCTCTTGTATCACTCACTGCATTTATAGCTTTCATCAAAATTGGCAAAAGTTTGGTCTTTATTTCTTCAAAATCTTTTTCTGTCTACTTTTCTTATTTTCTAAGACTTTAATTACATGTATGGTAAGCCAACTGATATCATCTCATAACCCACTGATGCTCTCTTAATGTTCTCTGTTTTTTCCTTTGTTTCATTTTAGATAGTTTCTACTGTTTTGTCTTCAAGTTCATTGATCTTTTACTATAAATCACCCGATCTACTGTTAGGAGCACAAAGAGTATTTTTCATTTCAGATATTGTATTTTTCATCTCTATAAGTTAAATTTGTGGTTTTACAATTCTCTTATTTTTTCCCCACTATATTCATGCTTTCCTTTACCTTTTGAAAGTAATGGCCTGTATTTATGATAGTAGTTTCAATGTTTTGTCTAGTGTGATGACCTACATCTCGCGTGGTTCAGGGTTCAGGCTCTGGAGAATGGCCACATCCAAATGACAGAGACAAGAAATAATAATTTGGAAACTGGGAGGGCCAAGCGGGAGCCCAATGCAAGAAGAAGGACTCTGCTTGTGCTCAGGCCTTGCCATCCTTTTATTCAGTTTGGGATACACCTATAGCCCTTAGGCAGGCAATTTCCAGTAACAGACAGACTATCTTATCAGTAAGGATTTACATGGAAGTTGCTTCAGCTACCATTGTCTTGATAAACAGTCTGGTGCATAGCTCTGACCTTTGCCAGGGCTCAAGATTCACCAGCATTCTGGGCTCCTTGTGTAAGGTCTGGGGCTGGGAAAGCAGGAACTTTACAAACTTTGCTTTCTAGCCTGCTTGAATAATGAGGAAAATAAACTTAAGCTGTCTGACCTTGTAGGCCAGAGACTAGATATGCCTATAATTTCAATGCCATGCCAGGTGCATTTTTTAATTGGATAGAACTGTGTTGTTTTCAAGGCCAGCAGCGAGATAACCACTAAGTGCACATAGGGCTGGCTCTTTAATAAAAAGGGAAGTTCTGCTTGTAACCTTGCTTAGAATTTGAATTCATTTTCTCTAAGCCCACTGGTGAAGCCCACCGGTGAATAAGTGTGACTCCCCTGGCCTGTGCTCTCGGACCGCGGGACCTCACCCGAGAGCTTTCAATAAACGCGATTTTTCGCTTTTAACCTGCTTGTCTTGGTCAACTTATTGGTTTCGGTCGGGTTAAGTCTTACATCTCTGATTAAACCTTACATTCTGGTGCCAAAACCCGGGAGGCTTATTAAGCCTCTCGGCCAGGACCTTCCTGACCGGACCAGTGGGCCTCAGAACCGATCTTCGCCCGGCGGTGAGGTAGGCTTCCACCCGTTCTATTCAGTGTTCCTAGGGCACCCTGTCTGTAGTCGCGGCCGCGCCAGGGGGGCCCTCCTGCAAGGTATCCCAGGGATATCTTCCATGGACTTGCCTCTCCGGTGGGGACACCCCCAAGACGGCCTGTCCCCTGCCTCTGTATTCGGAGTTCTCTCCCAACTGGGGACGCCTGCTTGAGAGACCTCTCCGACCCGGGACCTGAATCAGTATGGGCAGCAATTCCTCCAAGCCGGACTCCAAAACACCCGTAGGGTGCGTTCTCTCCAATTGGCGTGAATTAGGGTACGATCAGAGGGAACAGAGAAAGCGACGCCTCATCCAATTGTCCACTGAAATTTGGCCTCGCTACACTCTGGACAATGGCTCTGTCTGGCCCCCGGGCGGCACTTTCGATTTCAGAATATTGACTGACCTAACCAATTTTTGCCAACGCACAGGTAAATGGCCTGAAATCCCCTATGTTCAGGCTTTCTGGTACCTCCGCTCTCGCCCCCAGCTCTGTATGACCTGTTGTCCCACCCAAATTCTCCTCGCTAAAACAGACCCGAAAGCTTCTGCTCCACAGGTGCTGGATCAGCGACCCGTGGGTGACTCGCCCCAGGCAGAGCCAGAGGACTCAGCACTAACCATCCCACCGGAGTTGCTTGCAACGCCCCCTGTCCTGGCACCTCCTCCCATCCCTGCGCCTGTCCTGGCACCTCCTCCTGTCCCTGCGCCGGTTCTGGCATCTCCACCCATCCCCGCAGCCTAAAAATCTTACAGAAGTACCCCTATACACTAGAGCGGATTTCCCGAGGGTCTGCTACTCCTCCCAGCCGAACCCGACTTCCTGCAACATCATGGTTCAAGTTGACAAGACCATCCAGGCACCCCCCGGAGGATTCTTCTGGTGCAACGGTACCCTAACAAAGGCTGTATCACCTCCAACACAGGTCTGTTACCCAGCTTCCCTGGTCCCTCAGCTAACCATGTATGGACAGGGAGAGTTCCTACAAAAACTCTCGCCAGCTCCCTCCCGCTTAAAACGCGCTGTCTTTCTCCCTGTGGTGGTCGGTCTCTCCCTGGCCTCCGCTCTGGCAGCGGGGGGCCTAAGTGGCGGGGCTCTAAGCCACAGCATCTCCTCCTCTCAGAACCTAGAAGGAAGACTGCAGGTAGCACTAGAAGCCTCCGCTGCCTCCCTAGCCTCCCTGCAACGCCAAATAACATCAGTGGCCAGAATCGCCTTACAAAACAGGCGAGCCCTCGACCTGCTTACAGCGGACAAAGGTGGCACTTGCCTATTCCTGTGAGAGGAATGCTGTTACTACATCAACGAAACAGGGCTAGTCGAAGAAAACATTGACGTCCTCAGTAAAATGGGGGAGGAACTAAAGCAACGCCGACGGGGGGGAGGCCCCTTCGCGGGATGGTGGGAGGGAGAAATGATGCAATGGATACTCCCCATACTCACCCCCTCACTAACCCTCAGCCTAATCCTAATGCTTGCTCCCTGTATTTTTAAATTTTTGCAGTCCCGCATGCAAGAAATCTCTCGGATAACGGTCAACCAGCTCCTCTTACACCCTTACAGCCCATTGCCCCTGGACCCCCCGGATCCTGACCTCGCTTAAACTCCGCCCCTGGTCAGCCTGAAGAAGTCAGACGGGTCATTGTCCTATATCACCAAAGAGGTCGGGATGTAAGGTCTGGGGCTGGGAAAGCAGGAACTTTACAAACTTTGCTTTCTAGCCTGCTTGAATAATGAGGAAAATAAACTTAAGCTGTCTGACCTTGTAGGCCAGAGACTAGATATGCCCATAATTTCAATGCCATGCCAGGTGCATTTTTTAATTGGATAGAACTGTGTTGTTTTCAAGGCCAGCAGCGAGATAACCACTAAGTGCACATAGGGCTGGCTCTTTAATAAAAAAGGAAGTTCTGCTTGTAACCTTGCTTAGAATTTGAATTCATTTTCTCTAAGCCCACAGCGGTGAATAAGTGTGACTCCCCTGGCCTGTGCTCTCGGACCGCGGGACCTCACCCGAGAGCTTTCAATAAACGTGATTTTTCGCTTTTAACCTGCTTGTCTTGGTCAACTTATTGGTTTCGGTCGGGTTAAGTCTTACATCTCTGATTAAACCTTACACCTTGTCCACACCTCTCTACTAGTGAAGACAATGGGCGGCTTCCCACATCCCTGTTTCTTTTCCTTAGTAAATCTTGAAAAGTGAATGTCGCCTTAAGGGTTCAAGTCCTTTTAAGACTCTTCATTTCACATCTGCAGACTAGAAATAAACATATGAGAAAAAATGAGACAAGCAATATTGGTATACTGAGAGGCAAATACAAGGATATCAAGTGGAAGGGGTTAAATTCTTTCATGTCCTTTTTAAATTGCTGCCAGGCATCCAAGGAATCAGTCTGCAGTAAGTTTCTTTCTGGGCCAACAGTTTTTTAAGTCTTCTTTCCAATGTCCAAAAGTTTTTTATGTGTATATGCCAGCAATGACATTCCAGTTTTGGGTGGTGGACAAACGATGGCAATGCAGGTCCAACCTTCTCTGGCTTGGTCCTGGGCAACCTGCAGTGACGCATAGCTACTGACTGCTAGTATGGCCAGGTGTCTTCACCATCTCCATTTCTGGACTGTTTCTCCTTTGGTCTTCAGCGTGTTGTTTGGGGGCCACTGCTATTCTGTGGCTGGAGCAATCTGGTCAGTTTCTCTCTCGGATTCATTGTTGCAGGAATCCCCATGGGCTTGGAGGAGTTTTCTGGAAATATACAAACATATTATCGACCAAAGGTTAAGAAAGGAATCTTTTCTATAAACTAGACTTGGGATCCTTTCTTTTCATTGTGTCCAAACCATTTTCCTTTGGCTTATTTTGACACCATGTGTTTTCATGGGTGTCTTGTCTTCAGCATTACAAGTGAAAAATAATTTTTAAAGTTAAAGATTTTCTTGATGTAATTTATTCACAGGGGATTATTCCACTATCCCCCTTCTTTTTTGATTTAAATAATATTTAGAGGCTTTTGGAAATTTTGCAATGTAGTCTTGATAACTTTTTAATTTTATGCAGAAATATGACTGCTTTGGATTCATTGCATGTTAAGCAGTTTTTGAACTATGAGATAAACCATTAGTAAAAAATTAGTTAATGCTTCAGGAACAGTTTCCTGCCCAGTACAACAAAGTTTTTATGAATATTCATTTATTTTAATTAGCCAATTAAAATTAATCTGAAATAAAGTTTATTTTTTAACTTGACTTGTCTTAGGTTATAGACAGTAAATGATATTAATTAAATTTCTGCTATTAGTCTTTGAGTAACTTTACATAAGCTTTGTCAAGGAGGCAAAAACACAAATTACTTACTCTTCTTCTCAAGGCCTAGTATATTGATTTTTAATTACAGTTAGACATTTGAAGGAAACCTCTTTTTATTTCCTTCCAGAGTAATTTTTAGGTCACACTTAGTTTCTTTTAAAACACCCTTTTCTTTCTTTCTTAAACCAAGAAACAAATGTAACAAACATGGTTACTTTCTGATGCTCACCAATACTAGCATGCTATGTAGTCACATTAAAAGACTCCCCTTCCATTTATGGTGACTACTATTTTTGATCAGATTTAATGCTTGAATAACAATTTGCAGTTGACCCTGTAAATATTAGTGGAAGAGATTTAAAAAGTTTAAAAATTTTTCCTTTTTATTAAGCTAGAATTGTATTTTTAAAGAGTATCCCTTTTGGCTTATTTGCATATACAGAGGAATTATGGGAGGTCTCAATAATTTTCATAGAAGACTTTACTAGGATCCAATTTGCTTATAAAAATATTGGCTTCTCATATAACTTAATTTATATGAGACCTTGATTATATTTTAAAAAGCTAATTTATTAAGTAATTTAAATAGGTATTTTTATTAAAAAAAGCAAAGCAAGCAAATTTAGTGAACTTATACGTCTGATTCACAAGGCACAAATGCTGCCCCACCCCCCAGCCTATTTAAAATGCAGGCAGCTAGAGGCTTTTTGTCTTTTAAATTTCCATTGCTGAAAAATTTGGCTGTATTTAAGAAATATATTGTTACTTTATTTTGCCTTTCTTAGAGGCCAAAACCTTCATAACATTTAAAGTTATGTATATAAGTAAAATATAGTTATTAATTTTTATTTGATAAAGCTTTTCATGTGATTTCAAGTATACTAAATTGGTTAAATTCAAAATATTTCCTTTAAGAAGAGAGAACAAACCTTTGAAAACATTTCAGGGCCCATGAAATGCTCTAAAGTTATCCCTTGGTTAATGTCTTGAAATTTAACTTGGAACAACCATCATGGTCGTTCCAAGTTAAATTTACATATATATATGTATACACACACACACACACACACACATATATACATATATATATACTAGAGGCCCGATGCATGAAGATTTGTGCAAGAATGGGCATTCCTTCCCCTGGCTGCCAGCACCGCCTTCACTCTGGCTGGAGCCACCATTTTGCTCCAGCCTGGAACCGCCTTTCTGCCTTCCCATGCTACCCAGAGGCCCGGAGTGGCTGGGGCAGTGCATAACGCCTGTGTGCCACCCCGCCACCTGGTCGCTCAGTGCCTGTGTATGCAAATTAACCCGCCATCTTTGTTGGGTTAATTTGCATACTCACTCCTGATTGGCTGCTGGGTGTCATGAAGGTAGGGTCAATTTGCATCTTACTCTTTTATTAGTGTAGATATATACAGTATATGATTTAAAGATTACATACTTTTTACAGTTATCTTAAAAGATATCAATTAAATTTAAATTGGTTTTTATATTAAAAATTTGGTTGAGATCACAGAATTAATCCTTTTTTTTAATTAGACCAATAAGCAACATATTTTGAATTTCTAATTATTTCAGAGAAAACACAAAAATTATTTTCTCAAAAATAAATTTCTATACTTTAGGCATTTAGTTACCACAACTATATAATTTCTCCCAATTTAATTTGGACCTTAAACTTTTAGAGCTGGTAAGTCAAATATTAAGCATTTCTCAGATTAATAACACCTTTATATTTTGAAGAATAAATTTCAAAAATACAAGACATAATCAATTAACAGATTCAATTCTATCCTCTAGATTTCATAAGAGGCATACTCAGATTAATATTTCAGTATCTTGTCATTTCAAAAATACCTAGATATATAATTTTATCATTTATTTAATTTAGCAAACCCAAAGTTTTAAGCTGTCAGTGGCTCTGGAAAACCACATTTGAGGCTGGCAAAACAGGTTTGGCCTAGCTTGGTCTATTTAAATATAAATTGGCCACATTCGTTCCTTAGAGATTGCTGTTGGCAGGAATTTTGGCCTACCTGCTTGACTTCAAAATGACCATAATTTTTTCTGCTGGGGGAAGGGTGACATTAGAGAGGTGCAGCTAGCTTTCCCCCTGGGCTATTGGACCTTTATAATTAATATATTATTTATCTATGTTTCAACAATTATTTGATATTTAAATCCAATTATAATTATCCAAGGCATTTACTTTGGTAAATTCTGTAACAGAGACAATTTACTGATTTTCTTGGCAGCTTTATGTCAACTTTTGAATGTGGTCCATTATTATTTAAATAAACTATTTTTTATTATGGAAATACCAAACTTGTTGCTAGAACCTAGCCTATATTTTTTCCTGGGTCAAATCCGCCATCTTTCTGAGGAAAAAACAGTCTTTGGGGTTTTATTCTGTACCATCACAAAGAGAGTTAAGTTTAGCTCAAAACCTATCTAATATCCGAAATTGGATGGTTGCACACATTTTTTTTTTTTTTTTAAAGCTAACTTCTCTCTTTACACATGCACAGAAATCCCAGACACATTTCTAAATTTTGTAAAACTTTTAAGTCACTAGCTGGAAAAAGCATGGCGAAGATGAAACTGTTTAAATAGCTTTCTTGGGGAGTGTGCATCCATTCAGGATCACCACGTGTCTCCCTTCCCCCACATCCTGCTTGCTTTGGGGGAAAATTCAGCAACTGATTCATCCGCATTTCTTTTCCCAATTAAAGTAAAGGCATGCTTAATAGATAACAACAGATTAACAAGACCAAATCAAAGTTCTTTTCCTAAATCTTTTTCTATTCCGTTTTCCAAAGTAATGACTAGCTCTTAGGGTTATTAGCGAACATTTGCTTATCCTAATGCGTTCTTTGGTAATTTTTAAACAAAGCATTGTAGAATCTTTTTGTGACAGAGCTGATAGCTCCACCCTCTCCAGCTGCCTTTGAAATCAGAGGCAGAGGATCCAGCAGCTTTTTAGAAATTACAGATTTTTGATCCTCAAAACAAATTAGGTATTTTATGATTTGAACAAGAAAACACATTTTTAAATATGATAATGGCACTTTTTCCTGAGCCTGATTTTGCACATCAATATACTGTCCCAGTCCTGCCAGCATTTCATAAGTTATTTGAGCATTCAGCTGGTGGTTTGCGTGGGTTTGCTCCTGACATTTCTCCAAAAATCCTCCTTTCCATAGTAAATAATCTCCTCCATCCAGAGTTGCACAAGCCAGATAAATGTTTCAGGATTAGGACATGGAGGTGGAGGGGGCCATGAAGACCATTCCTCCATTTTTTTTATTTATTTATTTTTTTTTGCTCTTCTTTAGGAGCGGAGGGTGCAAGGGGAGGAGGTTTATCCTCCTTAGCCTCTTTAAAAGGCTCTAGCAAATGCAATACCATGTTCCACAAGGAGAAACAGTTTGGAGGCAAGTTTTTCCCCTGCTGCTGAGCTTTTTTCAAATTTTGACCCAGCCTTTGCCAACATTCAAGATCTAATGTACCTTCTTCAGGAAACCAAGGGTTATGTTCTATAACATCAAGCAAAAACTGTAAGAGAATACCTTCTGAAACTTTAATTCCTTAAGCATGCAAACCAAAAGTCTACAATAAAATTTCTTACTTTTTAACCGAATTCTGCCCCATTAGCCTGGCTGAAAAAAGACGTTCCCACCCTACTTACAGATAGCAACTTCTGCAGCTGACCATAGTCTTTACATGAGGTGAATTTTTCCACCTATACAGTGAATTCTTCCCCCCTTGCCAGTGAAACTTCATTCTTTGCTTTAGGTGAAATCTTCTCCTCCAGAGGTCCCACGTTAGGCACCAGATGTGATGACCCACATCCGGTGTGGTTCAGAGTTCAAGCTCTGGAGAAGGGCCACACACAAATGACAGAGACGAGACAAGAAATAATAATTTAGAAATTGGGGGTCCAGGTGGGAGCCCAATGCAAGAAGAAGGACTCTGCTTGTGCTCAGGCCTTGCCATCCTTTTATTCAGTTTGGGATACACCTATAGCCCTTAGGCAAGCAATTTCCAGTAACAGACAGACTGTCTTATCAGTAAGGATTTACATGACTATCTGGTCAGGAAGTTGCTTCAGCTACCATTGTCTTGACTAAACAGTCAGTGCATAGCTCTGACCTGTGCCAGGGCTCAAGGTTCACCAGCATTCTGGGCTCCTTGTCCACACCTCTCTGCTAGTGAAGACAATGGGCAGCTTCCCATATATACTAACTCTATAACTATATCTTTGCTGGTCTGTTTCTATTGATTGATTTTCTATTGATTCAATCCTATATTTCTACTTTTCTGTATGATTGGTGATTCTTTATTGGATCCCAGGAATTTACATTGTTATAAATGGAGTACTGGAGCTTGTTGCATCTTTTCAAATAGGTTTGCCTTTCTTCTAGATGCAGTTAAATATCTTGGAATCAGTTTAATTTTTTTGAAACTTGTGTCTGAATTTTGTCAGACAGATTTATTCTGGAGCTTATTTAGTCCCCTTACTGAGACCACACCCTACTGAGGGGTCTAACTGCCTTTTCTATAAGGAGGTCACTCTTTCTTGCTCGTGGACCACAAGCCACTCCTAGTCCCATGTTAGTCTGGGGATTGTTTATGCACTCCCTGATGATGGTTCTTTCCCCAGCTTGTTTGTTTCTTCACATCCTTGTGCAGCCTGGTACTCAAGTGAGGGTTTAAGGGGCCCCTCTGCAGATCTTCATAGCTTTTCTTATTCTGTGCATCTCCACTCTGTCTCACAAATTCTACTTGCCTTGTCCTCTGTCTCCATAACCCAATAGGTCCAAAGATTCTGTTGGGTTCCCTTTACTTGTACTGAAGCCTAGAAACTCTCTAGAAAGTGACCTGGGCACTTGCTAAGCTCACTTTATGTTATTCCCCCTTTCATATGTTGAATTCTTAACCTCCAGTACCTCAGAATGCAACTGTATTTGGTATAGGGCAGTGGTCGGCAAACCACAGCTCATGAGCCACATGCAGCTCTTTGGCCCCTTGAGTGTGGCTCTTCCACAAAATATCACGGCGTGGGCAAGTCTATTTTGAAGAAGTGGCGTTAGAAGAAGTTTAAGTTTTAAAAAATTGGCTATCAAAAGAAATTTCAATCGTTGTACTGTTGATATTTGGCTCTGTTGACTAATGAGTTTGCCGACCACTGGTATAGGGCCTTTAAAGTGGTGATTAAGGTTGAATGAGGTAACTAAGATGGCCCTAATCTAATATGACTGGTATCCTTATAAGAAGAAGAGCTTAGGATGGAGACACACAAAGGGAAGCCATGTGGAGGCACTGAGAAAGGATAACCATCTGCAAGCCAAGAAGAGAGGCCTCAGAAGAAACTAACCTGCCAACATCTTGATCTCAGGCTTCTAGATTCCAGAACTATGAGAAAATAAACCAGTTGCTTAAGCCACCCAGTCTATGTTACTTTGTTATGACAATCCTAGCAAAGTAATACACCTGATTTGTTTCCCTTTTCTCAGGAATCACTGTTCTATGATGTCTGTGTTCTAATGTGTTGTAATTTGTCTGGTTTTCTAGTTATGTAGGTGGAAGGGTAAATCCAATCCCTGTTTTATCATTATGTCCAGAAGCAGAAGTCAGAACTGGCTTTTAGTCACTCAGGAATATCTGCTCAAGTTCTAGCTATGATCCAAGAAGAGGTGACTGTTCATACCAGGTAGAAGCTCAGATTAGAGGGAAGTCCAGTGGCGATGGTGGAAATGTGGATGGAAGAGGAAAAGGGCTGGACCACTGTAGGAGGAGACCTAGAGTTCAAGGGGCTTAAATACATAAAAGTTTATTATCTCTCCTGTGGTACCTTGGGTAGGCATGCATGGCAGCTGGACTGTGCCAGAGTTCCCACCTTCTCACTTTTCTGCTAACTGTACAGTTTTCTTCTGTGTTTGAAGCCAGCGATGGCTTCCTACACACCCATGCTCCAGCTTGCAGAAAGGGAGGAAGTACACATGGCTTTCCACCTAGTTTCCCTCATGGCCAGGCTGGCTGCAGAGCATCTTGGAAATGCATTTAGCAGAGCCATCATGTATTTAGATAACATTTCTGTTTCTATGGAAGAAGGTAATAATGATAACAGTCCATGCACACAGACAACACTCTTCTGCCTGGTAAGAGAGAAGACACTTTTTCGATGGGCTGCAGGAGTGAACTTACCTCCACAAAGCCCTGCTCGCCAGGTAGTATCCACAGTAGCTGAGATTTCCAGGAGGTGGCAGAGAGTTGTTTTGGGATGGTGCACCCCAACTTGTCTTATGACTGAGAAATAGCTGTACAGAGGTACCCCTCAATGATGGTCTCATGCCCGATCCTGAGTAAGAGGAGAGGAGAATGAGTAAACCTAAAAGATTTAGCCCAAAATCAAATTCTGAGATATTATGGAAATATAAAATGCAGGCATTGAGTGTGATAGATGAACTATTGAACTTAGCTTTGTAATATCATTTCTGGATCATATTTTTCAGGCTAAACATTCTTACAAGATCCTCAGGAGTTTGTTATAACCTCAAACTCCAACATCACTGAGAGTTTATCATTTGTTATTATAAAATTGTCAGATGACAGAAGTGTTCTGGTTGCCCGGGAGACATGAACAGAGCCAAGTGCACATGGGCTGCCTCTTCTATCCAGGAATTTGGAACTGTCCTACCTGCTTTCCTCACAGATTGTAGGGGATGCCCATGCGAGTGGGTTTCTAGGCCCTCACCCCTGTTTAAGGAAGTCTTCTTTCATCTGATTTATATGTTAAGCTTCCAGCTAAGATTTCATTGGAACAAAAGGTCCTAGGGTTTTGAAAATATAAAGTATAAAGCAGCTCTTTTACAATTTACTTGGTTGATGCAACTTGAATGTTTATATGAATAGATAATTTCAAAGCCCATAAGATAACCTGAAGGGACACCCACCTCCTTTGCACACTCTGTCTCTTCAGCCTGGGTTCCCTCCTGATGGTCTGAAGTAGTCCCAGCTGCTGAGCCCTGAGGACACAGCTGTGGAACCACTAACCCTTCTCCAGGCTGCACAGCTGCATGTTCTTTGGTGGTTCCCACCCCTCCACCAGGCCAGCCTCCTCAGTTGGCTTCCCATGGGCAGGTGACCAGCATAAAGTGCAGTGGGACCCTCTACCTGTACCACGTAGGCAGTTTTGCATTTGCTGATGCCATGTCATCATTTTGGAGCAACCCCAGTCACTCTGCAAATCATCTTTGGTTAAGTCTAATAAACTGCTGATTTCTATCTATAAAGTTTTATAATTCTTTAGTTGGTGCATTAATCTCTTCCTTTGAGGTATTATGACATCTGTTTTATCTACTAGTACCTGTCCTACTAAGCTTTAGGTAATTGATATTTATGCTATTTATGCTGTGATGGCTTCTTCTAAATTATAGGCGAGGCCCTGTGGTATGCCACCATAAACCAAAGACTTCAGGTTGACAGTGATTTGACTTGGCCCCATAGACGATTCTTAAGCCTTTGGTTAAAATCTAGGTCCCTCAATGAAATAATTGAAAAAAGTATAAATCAATCATGAACAGCTGAAAAGTCATTTCCAGACTGATTTACATTTATTAGGGCCATGATGCATATTTAAGAGGCACATTAAAAGGCTGGGTTCAGGTCAAGTATTGGGTTTGCCATAACTTTAACAACTCAGTGTGGCAGGGTCTGCCCTTCTCCTTCCCTTCTAAGTGCTCAGCACCACACTGGCTAGAAGGGAGATGAGAGAAGCAGCCAGGACTGAGCCTTGCAGAGCCTGCATCTCTGCTCTTTGAAAGGGCTGATGAAAGGAGTTTTTAGGGGTAAACTAGGCAGGTTTAGGGAGTTTTAGGAATTAGGGGGCCCATGGGGAAGAACCACAGGGCTGCAAAGCTGGGAGCTGCCAGAAGGCATACATTCACAGAATAAGGGGACTGGGACCTGCCAAAGGGTATACATTTACCGAATAAAGGGAGAGAAAGCCACTCATTCACAGAACAAAGGGGAAGGCCACAGGGAGTAGAAAAAACAAAAGGGAGAAAAAGAAGGGAACCCCACATGGGGTTTGAGCTCTGACACTGCTATAGTGACCAATCAGAGGGGATATCAGGACACAAAGAACTGTTGCCTTTATAAACCTAAGAAAGAGGGACTTGGTGGGTCTCTCTCCCCCTCCCCATGTGGGAGTCTGTACTTGTTTCCCAATAAATTTCCACCTTTTAACTTCTTTGAATCCACGTGGACAGGAACCCAGGAAATCACCTTTGCATCCTGCCCAAAGGAAAAAAACCATGTATTCCAGTTTAATTTTTGTGTTTCAGTTTGGTGTGTTGTCTGGGAAATTTGGAAGTCCACCTCTTCATGTCAAACAGTGAGCGTATGAAGAACCCACAGATTCTGTCCCTTTCCTTGCTATCCCTTTATAATTTTGGAGACATTCACAGACCCCCGTAGGCCACTTAAACCTGGCTGCCGTCTTATGCGGGCATTTCTCCTTTTTCCTTCACTATTCCTTTCCAGATGTACTCTCCACCTCCAGGGCCAAACTACAGTGGACATGGGTCAGTCAAATAAGAGCTACAAGGGTGTCTGCCACATACAAAGTCTCCCATGTGAGGATAAACTGGTGCCGGGTCGGTTAGAGCTTTAGGCTCCCGCCAGTTGAAAGACAAAGCCCAGCATCGACTAAATGAGTGCTTGGGTCCCTGCCCAGCTCCGAAGATCAGATACAATTCCTCCCTCTGGTCTGAGACTCTCGGATGCCCCTACCTGAGTAAGGACCTAGTGGAGGTGCTGGGGGATTTAAGGTCTCTATGGCGTGAAGGCCACCTCCGATTAAGGGCTCTAGCAACAAATGTAACTAAACTCTGACCCGTCCAGGGGATGCAAATAAGGGCTGGTCACCCAGCATTCCCGGTCCTCATGGTTGTTTTAGACAGCTGAGGAGAGAAACTGAGACATGTAAAAAGATGGAGACAATCAGGGGCGTCACTTCCTCTGGGAGCTCTCTCCATAAGCAGCACACTTTGACCCACTACATAAGTCCACTCCCGGCCCAGATCCCAAGTAGGTTTAATCGGAGAGTCCTCTGCCTTTTCTTCTGCTCTCTACCTCAGTAATATTGAAGTATGGTAGCAACCATACTTGGGTAAAAATTGCTGTTTAATATTTTAACCTTGCTGTTTGGGTTCTGTACTCATTTAAAAGTTATTTTGATTTTCTGAACTTATGTATGATTGAATACTCCCTTGATGGCCGTTTGAATATCCCATTGATTGTGATCTCACTGGTCATCGAAGCACATTCCTCTGGGACCCAGGACAGATAGTGATCCTAAATTGTCTCAGTAGCTACAGATAACTGAATTTCGGTTGACTCAGTGGTCCCGGAATCTGGACAGCACAATTATTCTAAATTGTCCAGGTGGTCCCAGATAATGCGTTTCTGTTGATTTAGTGATTCGTAAATACTTTAGATAACTAAGTTGCTCAAATTCTGCTACCGTAAAAATGCTTTTTCGCGAAACAGGTTCCTCATTCCAGACCCAATGATGTAATCAATACCTTTGTGATATTCTGTCAATATAAGCCAGATGTGGCAAACTGTTCGAGGCTGCGAGGTCTGGAGCGCTTTTGCTCCCTCGTATGCCGCCGGCTTTTAATAAATGACTCCATAATTCGACCTTTTTTGAGGCGTCCTTTGTAAGATGGGGGTTACACTACAACAATATTAGGTCAAATAGCATCCAGCCAGTATGACCACTGTCTCCTCAGTCCAGACCCAACTAAGATTAACTCCTCAGTTTCCATTTGTACAAGCCTCTCTGGTATAGAGGGAGTAAGGGTGCTAAGGAAAGCTTCTAGGCAAGGGTTAAATATTCCCCAAGAATTAGGTGGGGGCCAGCCATCCGTTTTCCACTTCTAGCATGTGAGCCTGGCTTTAAATCTTCCCATCAGGCATACCAGGAGTTAATTACAGCTCTCAGTTATTTCTGCCATCACCCCTGAGAAAGTTTTAGTCTTTTAAGAATTTACTCTCAGTCCGAGTGTTTTTCTGTTTTTGTTTTTGTTTTTTTCACCAGGCAGCTTTACTAAGAACAGGATTAAAGGTTTACAGCACCTAAGGAGGGGTTAATTCCTCAGGCAGAGAAGGACACTTGATTCATCAGCATAATAAAGGTACTCTCCCTGCTGGAGGCTAATGACAGCTGCCTCCTTATGGAAGAGCCCAGGACCAGTGTTGGTTTAAGTGTAGAAGGGCTTCAAACGCCTTAGAAATCTAGGATTGGAGCCCCCAGCTCTCCCAGCACTCTGCACGCAGCCGATTACAGTAAAGTCAGTCTTATAGAAGGGGGAGAGCAAGGCTGCTGCAAGTGAGGAGGGCATGGTCCCCGCTTAGTGATGCGCAGCTGCACTCCAGCCAGATGCAGCTGTTAAGTTAACCCATTAATTACTAGGTCGCTTGCCCCTCGCCTTTATCACAATCTCTGTGAAATAAATTTGAAATTGTGAGGTTTTTTTTTTTTTGTTCTGTTATTTTGCTCAAGTTAACTATTTGTAAAAGTTGTAAAAAGGTCATAAAAGTCACAAGGAAGTTTAAACAAAGGTCAGACCACTAGATAATTTATAAACTGCCTGTAACTATGGTAACAAGCCTTTATCTTCCCCACCCCACCTGAGGACACAGCAAATGGTTAATGCACAAAGGGACGGGGGAAGGGAAAGGAAAAAATAAAAAAAGGAGGCCGATTTACTCTTTGAGCCAGGAAGCCAGTGGTTTCAGTCTCCAGGCTTGGCAGAATAAGATTACTGGGTACTTCTTAAACTATATCAGAATATTCAGCAGAGGAACTTTAAGACTTAATTTTAAGGCAGGATGTGCATTCATTCCCAGGGCTCTCCAACTCTTGTGCCTACTCACTGCATCCAATGATCTGGGACAGTGCAGCCTGCTGCAGCCACCAGCCAGGGCACTGCCACCAAGCACAGGGGCCCTGAGGAGCAGAGCAAGCAGGGTGGAGGGGTGGGGGACAAGAGTGGGGAGGTGGGCAGGTGGTAGGTGTGTCCTCCCAGCACGGAGCATTTTCTCTGCAAAAAATTAATAGTTCAAATTATATTTTAGTCTTTATGTGTGTGTGTTGTCTGTGTACTATGTGTGGTAAAATTTCAGCCTCTGGATGGAATTACAAGGATATAATATTTTATTGGCCTGATTATAAAAAAGGATTAATTCTGTGGTCTGGACCAAATTTTTGATATTAAAACCGGTTTAAGTTTGATTAATGTCTTTTAGAATTATTACAAAGAGTTTGTGATATAATCTTTTGGTTAAGTATATTTCCAATCTTTCCAAAGTTTAAATTTTAAGACTTTTGACCGAGAGATAACTTGGGGTCATTCCAAAGGCCCTGGAATGATTAGGATTTATTCTCTCTTCTTAAATATTCTTGAACTAAATTAGACCTATTTAATTATGTGGGAAGCTTTGGCAAATAAAAATTAATAATAAATATGTTCTATTTATATACATACTAATGGCCCAGTGCACAAATTCGTGCACATAGAAAGGAAATTAATTAGAAGAAATATTTTAATATTGCTATTCGCCCTTTCTCTATAATAGAAGTGTCAACCAAAGTCACGATTGACAATGACAGATTGAAACACACACGTATGATTGGCGCCAGTGAGATATATATATAGATATAGATATAGATATAGATATAGATAAACTTGCTTAATTAGACCTGCTTTCTGATTTAGCTAAACTTTTTCTAGCCCAGTGAAGCACCCCAACTTCTCTTTCAGGTAATTGTCAGCAACACAGCAGTAAATATCAACACGAAGCAGATTATTATTGTAGATCACACAGGGAGAACAAAGGGTAAACTGTTTAACTGTAGCAGTGTTTGACTATATTCTGCACAGTGAGAAAACCTGAAGTCATTTTCAAGGTCCACCATTTCTTACTTCTTTTCAGTTAGGTCAAGTTTCTAAGCTTTCTAAATCTCCATTTTTTGGCTAATGAAAAGAAAATAGGATTCCACTGAATCTCCTAACTACTTACTCCAGGACTTCTGTGAGGATCAAATGAGATGAGGCATGTGAAAATGCTTCACTGACATTTGGTTAAAGTGTAAAATGTTTCCAGCTGGCTATAAAGCAAGTCATGTTCCTGGCCTGAAGAAACTCCAGGGAGGCTAGTCACTAGGGAGAGGAAGCTGGGCATTGCTACATGACATCATTACCCAGCACCCACAGCGACCGTTTCTGGGCTGGGCTGGGCTGAGGGCCACATTTTGCACCATAGGGTCTTGGCAGCATCAGCGGCAATTTGGTGGGGTGTTGCTCTGGGATGGTGGCAGGGCCTGTGTCCCACATGGGGGAAGCCGAGTGTTGCTTCTTGGGTGCCAGGTCCGTGGTGCCGTTTCTCTGTAAATGGCCAGTGCACATCACATCAGCTCCTGCCCCCTGGTGGTCAGTGTGCATCATAGCGACCAGTCGGATGGTCAGACACTTAGCACATTAGCCTTTTATATAGAGAGATGTTTTGTTAAAATGAATGTTATAGAAATTTCAGTCTGAACTTGCAAAGATTCAGAACCAAGTTAAAACAGGAAACTTTCAGGGGCAGCATGTGTCCAGTCAGGGACACCAGGCAAACCAAAAGTGATGATTTTATGCATCTGCCAGTGATACTCTGGGTATTTGCGTTTCACATATTGGGAGTAATACACTGATTGCAATAAGCCATGTGCCACATTCTAAAATCTTACATATTATTCCTTATATGTTGAAATTATATATTTAATCTAAATATATACAAATTTAATGTTGTTCTCTATGTCATTCTACAGGAATTATTATTTACAAGAAATTATTGTCTTGGAATGTTATATTTTATAGAAAAGCAAAGTTTTTTTTTTTATCAATTGCATTATAATCAAATCTATAACCATGCCACTTTTAAATTTTGTCATTTATGGACAGCCATTGCTTTACTTTGATGCATTTGTAGGTATATGATGTCTTTAGAAAAACCCATGAAAAGGACTCTGACCTACCCTAACTTGCGGGCTTCTAAGCAGGTCATATCTTTGAACTGGATGAAGGTTTGTAGAACTTCAGGGAATTACTAATTGGAAATAATACAAAAGAATATAGAAGGTGGTACTCATTTCCCAGCATGCCTGAGTGAAATATGCAGATGAGCACTAGCCAGAAAAGAGGGATATTGGGAAGTAAATAAGACACCATAACTAAAAAGGTGTGCCTTTTACGTAAGTTGTTCCCTGCAAGGTCATCTAGCAAGCTGGTTGCTCTGTTTGAAAGAAAGTCATCTTTAAGGTGGCATTTTAAAGTTTGGAAGTAAAGACAGCATGGATTGAGGTTTAGTAAAAGTAAAAAGTTAATCCAGTGAACAGTAGGTTGTAACCTCAGGAAGTTTAAAGTACTAAATTTGGCTGGAAATACATTCCATCCTTTCCATGTTGTTAACAAATCAGAGAAATCAGGCAGAAGGTAAAATCCTTTAATAGCAAGGGCATACATAAGAGTAGGACTGGAGCTGTTTGTACTCTTCCGGGATTTCTGGATACTGGCCAAACCAGAGTTCCAGGTACTGGGCAAGCTCTCTGAGTCCTCATCCTAGAGTCACTTCCTTTAAACTCCCCTCAGAAATTCAGTGGGCACTTCAAAAACATTAGAAACATCTTAGGCACTTTTAATCATGGGGCAAGGGCCTGAGAGCAGTAGAGAAATGTTCCTATGGATGGGCACCCCACAGAGAGCAAACATGGGATACTCGAGCTTCCCCCACAAGGTTAGAGAGGGACTGGGGATGATGAATGAGGGCCGTTACCTTGGTGGTGACTATGGTTAAGTCCACCTGGCACCCTTATCTGCGACCATATGCAGTAAGGCAACCTCTCATTCCTTGTTTGCGAGTGAGAGGCATCCCTCATTCCTGGCTTGTGAGTGAGGGCTCCCTGCACCTTTGGCTAAGAGTGAGGATGCCCCAACCAGCAAGGAAGAATCACAAAGGATGCTGGACATCCTTTCATGAGTTACAAGGATGCTAGACGTCCTTGCACGTGTTTGTTTGTTTATTTTCAGACGGGAAGCACGTCATCCACACTGTGTAAAGACAGCCCCCTAGGATGCATCCTTAAAAATTGGGATAATTTTGACCCACAAACACTGAAGAAAAAGTGCCTGAGTTACTTTTATACCCAGGCTTGGACCCAGCACCACCTAGTGAATGGGGAAAGCTGGCCCCCAGAGGGGAGTTTTAATTATAACACCATCCTGCAGTTAGATCTTTTCTGGAGGAAGGATGGGAAGTGGTTGGAAGTCCCCATATGCTCTGAGGAACAAGCCAGGTCTATGCAAGAACTGTAAACTGAACCCCTCATTCCTGACAACAGTAACCCAAAGTCCATCAGAGGAAAAGGTAAAGGCCATGCTCCGAGGCTGACTTTAACTTGCCACAAGGCAGATGGAGATCTGGTCCTACTTTAGCACAGATCCCCTTCTCACTCCGGGATGTGAGACAAATTAAAAGTAATTTAGGAAAGTTCTCAGAAGACCCCGACAAATATATTGAGGTCTTCCAAAACCTCATTCAAATGTTTGATCTCTCGTATAAAGACGTTATGCTCATATTAAACCTGACCCTCTCAGCCACTGAAAAGCAAGCTGTATTAGAAAAAGCAGGAGAATTTGGGAATGAACATTTTATTATTATTATTATTATTATTTTTTTTTTTTTTAAAAACACATTTTATTGACTTTTTACAGAGAGGAAGGGAGAGGGATAGAGAGCTAGAAACATCGATGAGAGAGAAACATCGATCAGCTGCCTCCTGCACACCTCCCACTGGGGATGTGCCCGCAACCAAGGCACATGCCCCCGACCGGAATCGAACCCGGGACCCTTGAGTCCGCAGGCCGACGCTCCATCCACTGAGCCAAACCGGTCAGGGCGAACATTTTATTATTTATGCCAGGGGAATAGAGGACTCTGAGGGAAGGAACAGGAATTTCTTAATAGGACAGGAGGCAGTCCCTCCTGTAGACCTTCAATGGAACCCTGAAATCCAGAGGTAGTAGATAAAGCACTGCATGGAAGGCCTCAGACAGAGTAAAGCAAAACTTGTTAATTACTCTAAGCTAACCACCATTCATCAAGGGGCTGATGAAAACCCCTCGGCTTTTTTTTTTGAAAGGCTCAGGAAGGCATTGGTTAAGCACACCAACATTACCCCAGACTCAGAACTGGGACAAC